>NW_012114710.1:3191965-3192661 GCF_000951035.1 Colobus angolensis palliatus
TGAACCAGGAAGAATTTGAATCTCTGAATAGACCAATAACAGGCTCTGAAATTGAAACAATAATTAATAGCCTACCAACCAAAAATAGTCCAGGAACAGATGGATTCACAGCTGAATTCCACCAGAGGTACAAAGAAGAGCTGGTACCATTCTTTCTGAAACTATTCCAATCAATAGAAAAAGAGGGAATGCTCCCTAACTCATTTTATGAGGCCAACGTCATCCTAATACCAAAGCCTGGCAGAGACACAACAAAAAGAAAGAGAATTTTAGACCAATATCCTTGATGAACATCTATGTGAAAATCTTCAATAAAATATTAGCAAACTGAATCCAGCAGCACATCAAAAAGCTTATCCACTACAATCAGGTCAGCTTCATCCCTGGGATGCAAGGCTGGTTCAACATATGCAAATCAATAAACATAATCCATCACATAAACAGAACCAACAACAAAAAACACATGATTATTTCAATAGATGCAGAAAAGGCCTTCGACAAAATTCAACAGCGCTTCACACTAAAAACTTTCAATAAACTACGTATTGATGGAATGTATCTCAAAATAATAAGAGCTATTTATGACAAACCCACAGCCAATATCATACCGAATGGCCAAAAACTGGAAGCATTCCCTTTGAAAACTGGCACAAGACAAGGATGCCCTCTCTCACCACTCCTATTCAACATAGTGTT
>NW_012114710.1:3193532-3194718 GCF_000951035.1 Colobus angolensis palliatus
CAAAAGCCAAAATTGACAAATGGGATCTAATTAAACTAAAGAGCTTCTGCACAGCAAAAGAAACTACCAGCAGAGTGAACAAACTACAGAATGGGAGAAAATTTTTGCAATCTACCCATCTGAGAAAAGGCTAATATCCAGAATCTACAAAGAACTCAAACAAATTTACAAGAAAAAAACACAATCCCATCAAAAAGTGGGCAAAGGATATCAACAGACACTTCTCAAAAGAATAAAAGTGGGCGAAGGACACAAAGAGACACTTCTCAGAAGACATACATGTGGCTAAGAAAAAATGCTCAACATCACTAGAGAAACGTTAATCTAAAACATAGTGTGATACCATCTCATACTAGTCAGAATGGCTGTTATTAAAAAGTCAAAAAATAACAGATGTGGACAAGGTTGCAGAGAAAAGAGAATGCTTATACATTCTTGGTGGGAATGTAAATCCACTCAGCCACTATGAAAAGCAGTTTTGAGATTTCTCAAGTAACTTAAAACAGAACTACCATTCAATCCAGCCATCCCAATACTGGGTACGTACCCAATGGCAAATAAATCATTCTACCAAAAAGACACATGCACTTGTATGTTCATCACAGCACTATTCACAATGGCAATGACATGGAATCAACCTTGATGCCCATCAACAGTGGACTAGATAAAGAAAATGTGGTACATATATATCATGGAATATTACACAGCCATAAAAAAGAACAAAATCATGTCCCTTGCAGCAACATGGATGCAGCTGGAGGCCATCATCCAAAGTGAATTAATGCAGGAACAGAAAACCCAGTATCACATGTTTTCACTTATAAGTGGTAGCTAAACACTGAGTACACATGGATATAAGGATGGGAAAAGTAGACACTGGGGACTACCAGAGAGGGGAAAGAGGAAAGGAAACAAGGGTTGAAAAACTATTAATGCCTATTAGGTACTATGCTCACTACCAGGGTGACAGGATCATTCATACCCCAAAACTCAGTATCACACAGTTTACCCATGTAACAAACTTGCACATGTATCCCCTGGACTTAAAAGCTGAAATTTTTAAAAAATTAAAGTTGCGCCGGGCGCGGTGGCTCAAGTCTGTAATCCCAGCACTTTGGGAGGCCGAGATGGGCGGATCACAAGGTCAGGAGATCGAGACCATCCTGGCTAACACGGTGAAACCCCG
>NW_012114710.1:3195342-3208229 GCF_000951035.1 Colobus angolensis palliatus
AAAAAAAAAAAAAAAAAACCAGAATTTTCTTAAAGGCGTGGAAATTAAGCAATATACTTCCAAGTTACCCCAGTATCAAAAAAAAAAAAAAAAAGAAATGCCAGTATTGTCTATTTCTTGACCTGGGTGCTGGTGACATGAATGTGTTCACTTTGTTAAAATTCACTGAGCTGCACATTTTTGATATGTGCACTTTTCGGTATATTATACTCCAGCAAATTTTTAAAAATAATATGTTACCTCATTTTGTGGTCACGATCATATGATAGAGGTATTATGTCTACTATACAGATGAATATGTTGAGGCTCAAAGAAATTGAATAATTTACTCAAGGTCATACTGAAAGTATGTGGTAGAGCCTGAATTGGAACTAAAGTCTGTTGAAATCCAACGTCATGCTGAAAGACTACTCTGGCCTTTCTTAAGGTTCGATTTGATCCTTCCCAAAAATCTTCATAACTGTGTCTTTTCTCTACTTGTCTGCTTTCCTAGAGGTTCCATACCTTTTTATTTTACTGGGAAAATTCCTATCAGTTTTCAAGGACCAGCTTAATTCCTCTCCTCTGTGAAGTCTGTCCTGTTACCTCTCCCCATCCCCAGCTGTTTGCAACAGGGATCCAAAACTCACATGCCGGCAGAGGTGCAGCAGATATTAAATGGGGGAAGCAGCTGGATGTGTCATAGGGGGAAGCGAAGTCTGTGACAAAATTGCAGAGGGCAAACCCCACCTGGAGGAAACAACAGCTACTCGGTTTCAGCCAACTGCTGCAACTCAGGAATGCAATGTTAAGATGGCAGAAGTCTGGATTTGTATACAAAACCTTCCTTTTAAATGCTGCCTTTAAAGAATTAAAACAAAAAGTACCATCCATGTCAGCCAAGCATAGCATGTCTGAGGCTGGATTTAGCCTATGGATCCAAAATTTGCAATCTCTGCTTAGAGCTTGGCAAGATTAGATGAGACCCAGCTGATTAAAAACTGACCAACCTCTTCCCTTGAGGTTTGCCTTCTCCCTGCTAGAAGCATTCTTTAGATATGGCAGATGAGAGTAGTCTATTAAAATTCAAAGCTTTCATTCTTCCCTTCACTTATAGCCCCCAAAACCTGGGAGGAAGAACTGATAGAAGCATTGTGGGTCTCCCTAAAGCCACCACCATCCCTTAATGTCCTATGATATACTCACTCAAAGAAGCATGAGAGAAAAAATAAAGCAGCATTTGAAATAGAATGAAAACTGCCACACTGGGGCAGTATAACTACATCCTGCTGGCAATTGCCAACCACCTGGGCTTCCTCAGGCCCAACCCCAAATCCCTGGAGGTGCCCTGCCTGATAAATAAAGCAGGCCAAGAGGGGGAGGCTTATAGAGGGTGAAGTATCAATTTAGGACACTATGTTCTCTGGTTTAGAGCAAAAACTGAACTTGAAAATAGCTAGATCCATTTGGTGAGAAAGGATCAGGAAGGGGATTAGAGGAAAACACATTATTAAAGATTCTTATTTGTGTTTTTCCCTTGGGGATTCCTTGCCACTGGCTCTTGTGCTTTGGAAACAACCCAAGTAGAATTTGCTTTTATTAGCAACAAAAAGCCAATTTCTTTTTCCTATTCAATGGAAGGGGAAAATGAATAAACAGACCTGGGCCTACAAAAGGGTCAAAAATTTCCAGAAGTGTACTCTTAGGCCAATCGTTTGAAAGTTGGAATGTATTTTTGTACAGAACCAAAGTGTTGTCTAAGAATTAGATTTTCATAAATGTGTCAAAAGAACCTAGTTGGCCCATAATAAAACTAAAATATTAATTTTGCAATTGAGAAGAAAGTAATACTGTCTTAAGAAAGAATAAGAAAACAGAGCAAACATATTGAACAATTCAGTAATCATTTATTAAATCTTTGCTTTGTGCAAGATGCAGTTGATTTGAGTGTGATGTTTAGGAGATCAGCTGTGGCCTAGCAGAGAAGGTTTAGTGGATGAGAGGAAGAGAAACCTACTTAAAGTGGGTGAAGAAGGAGGAGGAGGTGAGAGAGCAGAGCCAAGTGAGACTGTTCTTATAGGACCTCCATTGGGGAAAAAGAATGTTGTCCTGATAGCTGGAGGAGGATTCAGGTCCAAGGTGTTAAAGCTGTTGGTATTCTCTGATGTGCTTTTAGGCTGCTAGAAAGAAGCAAACATAGAGGGAAAGACAGAAACACAGGTAAAAGAGGCAAAATCAATTGATACATGTCCCTGTGCAAAGACTATTAGTTATTCCCTGCTGTCTGATCTCTGCCTCCCTTTCTTAGGAAGAGAGCCCTTATTTTAATGCACCTAGCTAAAGACTACTTCCCCAGCCTCCTTTGTAGCTATGTGTAGCCTTGTGACTAAGTTCTGGCCAATAAGTTACAAGCAGACATTTTAGGTAGACATTTAGGGAAATTATTGACTTGAAGAAAGCCCCTTTGTCCTTCCTACTGTCAAAACATACAAATATTAAAAATATAATTTCCACACATTATCTGAGCACATCCTAAAGTATAATTAATCATTGATGAGGGAAGTCAGTAAGATGACAAAGCAGGTTCAGTAGAAATAAACAAACAAACAAAAAACACCAAAAACTCTGAAATAACAATGCTAAGTTAGATGTAAAAGTGACGAATGTTCTGCAAGGTTAGAAAATCATCTCTGCTGGTTTTCATCTGCATCTAATCAGTTCTTCTAAGTTAACATCTAACTCTAATCAATAGTACCAAAAGAGTAGTTCATTTCCCAAGAGCGAGATGACCATTAGGGGAACTGGACAATGTTTTAGTATGACATTGGCAGGATATGAAGTCATCCTTTTGCATTATTTCCAAGTTTGGGGTAATTTTCCTGAACACCACCTTCCTTCCTCCTGCTGACTGGAATGTGGATACAGTGGCTGGAGCTGCAGTAGCCACGAGGATGGAAGCCACAAACCAGGATGGCAGGACAGAAAAGGAGAAGGAGACCGTGTCCCTGGTGACCATGGAGCCACCAAAACAGCTCTGCACCTAATTCTGGATTTGTTTTCTAAAATAAAATTAAAGTTATCTCTCATATAAGCCACTGTTATTTTGGTTTTCTCTTAGACATAGCCAAGTCTTATCATCTAATGGAGCAGGAGGGAGCTAGAGAGAAAGAGAAAAAGAACTATGTAAATAATGCTGGAAATTCAATGGGCAATTGCCCTCAATGAGGTTGTCTACAGGCAGACAGAGAGGACTTTTAGTGAAAACTACTGAAGAAGGTATGGATGATTTAGCAGTTTCCCAACCACAGACAAATAAGAGAAATGCATTGTTCATACTAGTGGGTATTTACTACAATCTTGTAAAAGAAACTGAAGAACTAACTAAAGACTACAGAGAAACTGACAAAGTTATCCACAAAAACTTAGGTGATGACACCAAATGGGAAATAAGAATATTCTCAGCCTGGACAACATGTTGAAACCCCATCTCTGCCAAAAAATCCAAAAAGTAGCTGAGCGTGGTGGTGCGCACCTGCAGTCCTGGCTACTCAGGGGCCTGAGGCATGAGAATTGCTTGAACCCACCAGGAGGCAGAGGTTGTAGTGAGCTGAGATGGTGCCTCTGCACCCCAGCCTGGGTAACAGAGTGAGACTCCATCTCAAAAAAAAAAAAAAGGAATACTTATAAATTTGCTCAAGTGTTACAAAAAGCTAGCTTGATTTATTTTATCAATATAATCCCTCCTTGGAATTGTATGCTATATATTATAGTACACATTATATAGTATATATACCTTACACCTATAAATACTGTCTACTTGATATACTCACACCTGCATATTACTTTACAGTATTTTATTCCCAAAGCTATGTTTGACCTACTGCTATGGGTGACTTAAGAAAAATTCTGAGTAATTCTGACTATATGTGACTCTTGCCTATGGGCTGACTAAAGAATCTAATCTCCATCTTAAGATGTGATGCCACTCCAGAGAAGCTGAAAGGTGATCTGATCAGTAAGACTGGTAGAGAGATGAGCCTTAAAACTGCTGAGAAGGAGGGAGGTTGAAAGCAGGTCAATCTGTTGGCTGGGAAGGAGGAAAGTAAAGAAGTTCTCAGCTGATAGCCTCAATATTCTCAGTATGCGACAAGCCATCTGTTGAGAACAGGTGGGCAATGGGAGAGGAAGACTTTCAAGATGCCTGGGAATGTGATGTAGCTTTGGAATCGCTGAATAGGGAATGGGTTTGGGAACTGACAAGAAACTTGTAAGATGATAAGCAAAAGTACATGCCTAAGCATTGTACACGACTCAGCTCTAAATTGGCATCCTCTTCCTTTCCCCCTATTTCCAGTCCCTGCCAGGGAACCTGGGGCATAGGGAAGGGAAAATATCAAGCTGTTTTCTATTAAGCCTCATCCACTACTCAAAGTAAATATGGTCCAATCAGTAAATCAGAAAACATGTAGCAAGTTGTGCAATTTTGTTATATTTGTCTAGGAACTGAAGTTTTAGTCATGTGTTTCAAGCTTATTTTAGAATTAAACTCTGTTCCTTGTACAATGTGGACACTTAATAAATGTTGAATGATTAGCTAAACACAAGCAATTGAGACTTTTATAGCCGTTCAAGTTCTGCAGAAGCCATTGTTTAGAAGAAAATTTGTTGGGGGCCATTGTCTGCAGGCACTCAGAATGGTCTAGAGTTTGACATAGCGACCTAGGCTTTCCTACAATACAGCTTCTAACAAAACTAGGCTGTCCTGAACCCCTGGTAATAGAATTGTTTACCTTTATGCCAAGAAGGTTGGGAAAGCACCAAATTCTGCATGTGGTGTGTGCCCAGGCAGACTTCGAGGGATTCGTGCTGTAAGACCTAAAGTTCTTATGAGATTGTCCAAAACAAAGAAACATGTTAGCAGGGCCTATGGTGGTTTCATCTGTGCTAAATGTGTTCGTGACAGTATCAAGAGTGCTTTCCTCAACAAGGAGCAGAAAATCGTTGTGAAAGTATTGAAGGCACAAGCACAGAGTCAGAAAGCTAAATAAATATGAAACTTTTTTGAGTAATAAAAATGAAAAAAAAAAGAAAACTTGTCAAGAAATGAGTCCTTCAAATGGCAACAAATTCACCTGCACCCACTTGTGAAGACCTCTAGGATCTGAGGTCCCTGTTGTTGCTATTTCTTCTCTCTTCTGAGGTCATACCTTCCTCTTTCTTAAACAGTGCTTCCCTTTGAAGCGAAAAAGAACTGGGAAAGGAGTCCTGAGAGAAAAGGGCTGAGCATGAACATGACAACCTTACATAACAGACATTTTTATCTCACGATTTAAACCTAATACTGTTTTCCCTTTAGTGGCTATATTTATTTTTGAGAGCACAGTATTTAAAAATGGCGTGCTGTGCTGAATTGCTCTCCATTGTCCCGTCCTCCCTGGGACTTTGTGATATCATCGGAGTGGTTGGCTATGTTTGTGTTTGATGGCCACGATGCTAATGAAGCAGTGCAGTGTCTTCTGTGGATAGACAGTGGGAAGCGCTCTTCGTGTCCTTCTGGGTTTTAACAACAACCAAATTTTTAAAATGCAGGAGGTAGAATCTGGCAGAGACCTAGCATTGGCCACCTCTTCTCATGGGCTCAATGTCTTAGTATTTAAATGAAGAGTGAGCTCAGTTTGCCATGAAAGGAAAGAAACCATTGCTTTCTGTAGAAGGTAAACTTCTCCAGTACCTAAAGAAACTTAGTTGAGCCAAGAGGGTGGCAGACTTCCTCTTTGGGACAGAGGCAAATGAGACCCTGAATGGAGAATAGACTGGGTTTAGAACAAAGTTAGCAGACTCAGAGAACTTGGTTTGAACTCCCTCCCAAAGTGACCAAATAGGAATTTTGTACCCAACTTGTGGGACAGTAAGCAGCTTTCATCTTCCTTACTTTCCTGGCCATTGTAAGAGAGCTGTTGCTACAACAAAGAAAAGGATGGCAATTTTGCCTCTGGGCTACAAATGCAGAGCCAGATCATCTTTACTGTGTTCCTACTCCGTGCCAGACAGAAACCAAAATATCAAGAAAGGACGCCCCATGTTCGAAGTTAGTGACCTCAGCCAGGCACGGTGGCTCGCTCACACCTGAAATTCCAGCACTTTGGGAGGCCGAGGCTGGTGGATCACCTGAGGTTAGGAGTTTCAGACCAGCCTGGCGAACATGGTGAAACCCCATCTCTACTAAAAATACAAAAATTATCTGGGCGTGGTCATGCACACCTGTAATCACAGCTACCCAGAAGCCTGAGACAGGAGAATCACTGGAACCTGGGGAGTGGAGGTTGCAGTGAGCCGAGACAACACCACTACACTCCAGCCTAGGCGACACAGCAGGACTCTGTCTCAAAAAAAGAAAAAGAATACAAAATTTAGCCGGGCGTGGTCGCGCATGCCTGTAATCCTAGCTACTTGGGAAGCTGAGTCTCGAGAATTGCTTGAACCTGGGAGGCGGAGATTGCAGTGAGCCAAGATCACACCACTGCACTCCAGCCTGGGTGACTGAGCGAGATTCCGA
Source organism: Colobus angolensis palliatus (assembly GCF_000951035.1). Taxonomy (NCBI): domain Eukaryota; kingdom Metazoa; phylum Chordata; class Mammalia; order Primates; family Cercopithecidae; genus Colobus; species Colobus angolensis. The sequence goes on from NW_012114710.1 coordinate 3,201,878, forward strand.
GATTCCGTCTCAAAAGAAACAAACAGAAAACCACAAATTCAGTGACCTCAGAACAAGCCCTGCAGCATCCACAACAAAGTCAGGAAGCAGCTGTCCCCGTGCCTTCATGAGGGTCTGTGTGTTGCTGCCAGTAGACCAGGCTGGGGAGCTGGACATGGGAGGTGAACGGCTGGCCTCCTTCTCAAAAAAGGATACATTACCAATAAACGTGCTAGAGAAAACCATAATGCGCAATGATCAAACTCACATGCGGAGGAGGAACAGAACAAGGGGGCATTGGCGAGGAAAATACAGCCACTGTCCGTAGATAGAAGATAACTTGCTAGGAAAATAGCACACTTTCACAAGAATTCTTTTACAAACCCTAATTTTTAAACACACACACCACAAACAAACAGTAAGATAAAATCTGAAACTTCATAAATTTAATGTGACTGAAATACATCTGGACAAAAATCACCTGGGTGTTGTGCTCTTTCTCCATTACCTATACTGCCAACTGCAGAAACATGGAAGAGAAGGGAGGGAAAGGGTGTGCATGTCAGATCAGACGCACTAGAGAGGGCATAGCCGAAGGAGAAGCAGAAGTGAGAGGGTGGGAGAGTGGGAGAGGGCAAGGCCCTGGCATTCACAAGGTGCTGCAGAAGTGTTTCCAGCAGAGAATTTTTTTTTTTTTTTTTTTTTTGAGAAAAGTCTCACTCTGTCATCCGGGCTGGAATGCAATGGCACCATCTCGGCTTACTGCAACTTCCACCTTCTGGGTTCAAGCGATTTTCCTGCCTCAGCCTCCCAAGTAGCTGGAATTACAGGTATGCGCCAGCATGCCTGGCTAATTTTTGTATTTTTAGTACAAACAGGGTTTCACCATGTTGGTGAGGCTGGTCTTAAACCCCCATCCTCAGGTGATCTGCCTACCTCGGCCTCCCAAAGTGCTGGGATTACAAGCGTGAGCCACCACACCCGGCCAAGGCAGAGGATTTAAATATTAACTGTGAATTATGACTGACAGCCTTTAAAATTTTTAGAGCTCTGAGTAAAACTGAAACGCCTGTTTGAGCAGTGCTTCTTCCAATATGAGCCATCCTGAGACTGGACCGTGCAGGCTGTGACTCCACAGGTCCTGTCCAAATGAGATAATGAGGCTCTTATTGCCCTTCTGTGAGCAGGTTAAATTGAGAAAAATGAAATCTTTCCCTTTGACTATTTCAAGTACTTTCTTTACCACCCCAGCCCAATCATGTGCCAACCTCTTCATAATCTACATATTACGGCAGCAGAATACATCCTACTTATTATCACTCATTTAAAATTAAGCATTTGTATGCAAAGCAATTTTCTAATAATACAGTAATAAGGAACATAAAGCTGTACCATAAGGGTTTAATTCAAAAAGAGTTTTAAAGTAGCAGTCAAAAGAGAGATACAGATCACATAGCAAATAAACCAGATGTGCATGTGTATCCCGTATCTTAAAAATGCTGCAGTTAGGCCGGTTGCAGTGGCTCATGCCTGTAATCCTAACACTTTGGGAGGCTGAGGTGAGTGGATCATTTGAGGTCAGGAGTTTGAGACCAGCCTGGCCAACACGGTGAAACCCTGTGTAAAAGGGTTATTTTGTAAAAATACAAAAATTAGCTGGGTATGGTGGCTCATGCCTGTAACACCGGCACTTTGGGAGGCCGACGTGGGCAATGACAAGGTCAGGAGATCGAGACCATCCTAGCTAACACAGTGAAACCCTGTCTCTACTAAAAATACAAAACATTAGCTGGGCATAGTGGCACATGCCTTTAGTCCTATATACTCAGGAGGCTGAGGCAGGAGAATTGTTTGAACCCAGGAGGCAGAGGTTGCAGTGAGCCAAGATCATGCCACTGCACTCTAGCTTGGGCGACAGAGTGAGACTGTTTCAAAAAAAAAACACAAAAAACAAAAACTAGCCAGGTGTGGTGACGGGCACCTTTAGTCCCAGCAACTCAAGAGGCTAAGGCAGAGAATTGCTTGAATCTGGGAGGCGGAGGTTGCAGTGAGCAGAGATTGTGCCCCTGCATTCCAGCCTGGGTGACAGAGCAAGACTGTCTCAAAAAAAAAAAAAAAAGCAACAACAACAAAATTAGATGGGTGTGGTGGTGGACACGTGTAATTCCACCTACTCGGGAGGCTGAGGCAGGTGAATCACTTGAACCTGGGAGGCAGAGGTTGTAGCAAGCCGAGATCACGCCATTGCACTCCAGCCTGGGCAACAACAGCAAAACTCTATCTCAAAAATAAATAAATAAATAAATCCACAAACATGAGGAAAAACCAGCACAAAAATGCTGAAAATTCCAAAAGTCAGAATACCTCTTCTCCAAAGGATCACAACTCCTCAACAGCAAGGGAACAAAACTGGACGGAGAATGAGTTTGATAAACTGACAGAAATAAGCTTCAGAAAGTGGGTAACAACAAACTTCTCCAAGCTAAAGGAGCATATTGTACCCCAGTGCAAGGAAGCTAAGAATCTTGATAGAAGGTTACAGGAACTGCTGACTAGAATAACCAGTTTAGAGAAAAACATAAATAACCTGAAGGAGCTGAAAAACACAATGCGAGAACTTTGTGAAGCATACACAAGTATCAATAGCCGAATCAATCAAGTGGAAGAAAAGATAACAGAGCTTGAAGTCAACTTGATGAAATGAAGCATGAAGACAACACTAGAGAAAAAAGAATGAAAAGGAATGAACTTCTCCAAGAAATATGGGACTATGTGAAAAGACTAAACCTACGTTTGATTGGTGTACCTGAAAGTGGCAGGGAGAATGGAACCAAGTTGGAAAACACACTTCAGGATATTATCCAGGAGAACTTCCCCAACCTAGCAAGACAGGCCAACAGTCAAATTCAGGAAATATAGAGAACACCACTAAGATATTCCTCCATAAGATCAACCCCAAGACACATAATCATCAGATTCACCAAGGTTGAAATGAAGGAAAAAAATGTTAAGAGCAGCCAGAAAGAAAGTTCAGGTTACCCACAAAGGGAAGGTCATCAGACTAACAGTAGATCTCTCCGCAGAAACCCCATAAGCCAGAAGATAGTGGGGGCCAATATTCAACATTCTTAAAGAAAACAATTTTCAACCCAGAATTTTACATTCGGTCAAACTAAGCTTCATAAGTGAAGGATAAATAAAATCCTTTACAGACAAGCAAATGCTGAGGGATTTTGTCATCATCAAGCCTGCCTTACAAGAGCTCCTGAAGGAAGTACTAAATACAGAAAGGAAAAACTGGTAGCAGCCACTGCAAAAACATACCAAAATGTAAAGACCATCGACACCATGAAGAAACTGCATCAACTAAAGTGCAAAGTAACCAGCTAGCATCATAATGACAGAATCAAATTCACATATAACAATATTAACCTTAAATGTAAATAGGCTAAATGCCCCAATTAAAAGACACAGACTGGCAAATTGGATTAAGAGTAAACACCTGTCAGTGTGCTTTATTCAGGAGACCCATCTCACGTGCAAAGACACTAATAGGCTCAAAATAAAGGTATGGAGGAAGATTTACCAAGTAAATGGAAAGCAAAAAAAAAAAAAAAAAAAAAGGCAGGGGTTGCAATCCTCTTCTCTGATAAAACAGACTTTAAAGCAACAAAGATGAAAACAGACAAAGAAGGACATTACATAATGGTAAAGGGATCAGTGGAACAAGAACTAACTATCCTAAATATATATGTACCCAATACAGGAGCACTCAGATTTATAAAGCAAGTTCTTAGAGACCTACAAAGAGACTTAGACTCCCACATAATAATAGTGGGAGACTTTAACACTTCACTGTCAATAGTAAACAGATCAATGAGACAGAAAATTAACACAGATATTCAGGACTTCAACTCAGCTGTGGACCAAGCAGACCTAACAGACATCTACAGAACTCGCCACCCCGAATCAACAGAATATACATTCTTCTCAGCACCACATTGCACTTATTCTAAAACTGACCACATAATTGGAAGTAAAACACTCCTCAGCAAATGGAAAAGAACGGAAATCTTAACAGTCTCTCTGACCACAGTGCAATCAAATTAGAACTCAGAATTGGGAAATTCATTCAAAACTGCACAATTACATGGAAACTGAACAACCCGCTCCTGAATAACTACTGGGTAAATAACGAAATGAAGGCAGGAATAAAGAAGTTCTTTGAAACCAGTGAGAACAAAGAGACAATGTACCAGAATCTCTGGAACACAGCTAAAACAGTGTTAAGAGGGAAATTTATAGCACTAAATGCCCACATGAGAAAGTGGGAAAGATCTAAAATCGACACCCTAACATCACAATTAAAAGAACTAGAGAAGCAAGAGCAAATAAATTCAAAAGCTAGCAGAAGACAAGACATAACTAAGATCAGAGCAGAACTGAAGGAGATGGAGACATGAAAAGCCCTTCAAAAAAATCCGTGAATCCAGGAGCTGGTTTTTTGAAAAGATTAACAAAACAGACTACTAGCCAGACTAATGAAGAAGAAAAGAAAGAAGAATCAAATAGACACAATAAAAAATAATAAAGGGGATATCACCACTGATCCCACAGAAATACTACCATCAGAGAATACTATAAACACCTGTATGCAAATTAACTAGAAAATCTAGAAGAATGGATAAATTCCTGGACACATACAACCTCCCAAGACTAAACCAGGAAGAAGTCAAATCCCTGAATAGGCCAATAAAAAGTTCTGAAATTGAGGTAGTATTTAATAGCCTACCAACCAAAAAAAGCCCAGGATCAGACAGATTTGCAGCCAAATTATACCAGAGGTACAAATAGGAGCTAGTACCATTCCTTCTGAAACTATTCCAAACAATAGAAAAAGAGGGACTCCTCCCTAACTCATTTTACGAGGCCAGCATCATCCTGATACCGAAACCTGCCAGAGACACAACAAAAAAAGAAATTTTCAGGCCAAAATCCGTGATGAACATTGATGCAAAAATTCTCAATAAAATACTGGCAAACTGAATCCAATACCACATCAAAAAGTTTATCCACCACAATCAAGTCAGCTTCATCCCTGGGATGCAAGGCTGGCTCAACATATGCAAATCAGTAAATGTAATCCACCACATAAACAGAACCAATGACAAAAACCTCATGATCATCTCAATAGATGTAGAAAAGGCCTTCAACAAAATTCAACATCCTTTCATGCTAAAAACACTCTATAAACTAGGTATTAATGGAACGTATCTCAAAATAATAAGAGCTATTTATGACAAACTCACAACCAATATCACACTGAATGGGCAAAAGCTGGAAGCATTCCCTTTGAAAACCAGCACAAGACAAGGATGCCCTCTCTCACCACTCCAGTTCAACATAGTATTGGAAGTTCTGTCAGGGCAATCAGGCAATAGAAATAAATAAAGGGTATTCAAATAGGAAGACAGAAAGTCAAATTGTCTATGTTTGTAGACGACATGATTGTATAGTTAGAAAACCCCATTGTCTTAACCCCAAATCTCCTTAAGCTGATAAGCAATTTCAGCAAAGTCTCAGGATACAAAATCAATGTGCAAAAATCACAGACATTCCTATACACCAACAATAGACAAACAGAGAGCCAAATCCTGAGTGAACTCCCATTCACAATTGCTACAAAGAGAATAAATTACCTAGGAATACAACTTACAAGGGACATGAAGGACCTCTTCAAGGAGAACTACAAACCACTGCTTAAGGAAATAAGAGAGGACACAAACAAATGGGTATAGAAAGAATCAATATTGTGAAAATGGCCATACTGCCCAAAGTAATTTTTTTTTTTTATGAGATGGAGTTTTGCTCTTGTTAGCCAGGCTGGAGTGCAATGGCGCAATCTTGGCTCACTACAACCTCTGCCTCCCAGGTTCAAGCAATTCTCCTGCCTCAGCCTCCTGAGTAGTTGGGATTACAGGCATGCACCACCACACCTGACTAATTTTGTATTTTGAATAGAGACAGGGTTTCTCCATGTTGGTCAGGCTGGTCTCAAACTCCCGATCTCAGGTGATCTGCCTGCCTTGGCTTCCCAAAGTGCTGGGATTACAGGCATAAGCCTCGGTGCCTGGCCCTGTCCAGAGTAATTTGTAGATGCATTGCTATTTTCATCAAGCTGCCATTGACTTTCTTCAAAGAATTGGAAAAAAAATACTGTAAATTTCATATGAAACAAAAAAAGAGCCCACATTGCCAAGACAATCCTAAGCCAAAAGACCAAAGCTGGAGGCATCACGCTACCTGACTTCAAACTATAATACAAGGCTACAGTAACCAAAACAGCATGGTACTGGTACCAAAACAGATATAT
>NW_012114710.1:3209054-3224734 GCF_000951035.1 Colobus angolensis palliatus
AAAAAAAAAAAAAAAGAAGACATTTATGCAGCCAACAAACATGTGAAAAAAAGCTTCATCACCACTCATCATTAGAGAAATGCAAATCAAAACCACAATGAGATACCATCTCACGCCTGTTAGAATGGCGATCATTAAAAAATCAGGAAACAACAGATGCTGGAGAGGATGTGGAGGAATAGGAACGCTTTTACACTGTTGGTGGGAGTGTAAATTAGTTCAACCATTGTGGAAGACAGTGTGGCGATTTCTCAAGGATCTAGAACCAGAAATATCATTTGACCCAGCAATCCCATTCCTGGGTATATATCCAAAGGATTATAAATCATTCTACTATAAAGGCACATGTACATGTGTATTTATTGCAACACTATTCACAATAGCAAAGACTTGGAACCAACCCAAATGCCCATCGATGATAGACTTGATTAAGAAAATGTGGCATGTATATACCATGAAATACTACGTAGCCATAAAAAAGAATGAGTTCATGTCCTTTGCAGGGACATGGATGAAGCTGGAAACCATCATTCTCATCAAACTAACACAGAAACAGAAAACCAAACACTGCATGCTGTCACTCATAAGTGGGAGTTAAACAATGAGAACACATGGACACAGGGAGGGGAACATCACACACCGGGGCCTATCAGAAAGTCGGGGGCTAGGGGAAGGATAGCATTAGAAGAAATAACTAATGTAGATGACAGGTGGATGGGTGCAGCAAACCACCATGGTATATGTATATCTATGTAACAAACGTGAATGTTCTATACATGTATCCCAGAACTTAAAGTATAATAATAATAATAAAAAGTTCTGTAGTTGATATGCAGACATTAATATCATCAAATTCAATACGTACAAAGTATCAAACAACAATGTAGGATCTTGTAACCTCTCTGCAGGAAGATATTCTAATGTAACATAGAATTGCTTGAAAAGAAAAAAAAACTTCATGAGATAGATGAGTCCTTAAGTGTGTCAAGAAGGGAGTACAAGGAAACTAATTAATGTTGCTCCTGTCATATCAGCAACATTGAGAGAAAGACATAATTCAAAAGAAATCATTGGCCAGGCTCAGTGGCTCATGCCTGTAATCCCAGTGTTTTGGGAGGTTGAGGCAGAAAGATCACTTGAGAGCAGGAGTTCAAGACCAGCCTGGGCAACACAGGGAGACCCTGTCTGTACAAATTTTTTATTTTAATTAGCTAGTCATGGTGGTGTGTGCCTGTAGTCCCAGCTACTCAGGAGGCTAGGCAAGAGGATCACTTGAACCCAGGAGTAGAGGCTGCAGTGAGCTATGATCGTGCTACTGCACTCCAGCCTAGGTGACCAAGAGAGACTCTGTCGATAGCTAATAAATACAAGTCATTTATCAGATGTATGACTTATAAATATAATTCTGTGGATGTCAAATTAGAAATATTTTATCCAATCTAATGATGTCCATTGAAGCCCAAAATTTTAATACTGATGAAGTCCAATTTATCATTTACTTTGTCACTTGTACTTCTGGCATCAATCTAAGAAGGCTTAGCATAATGCAAGGTCACAAAGATTTACTCCTATATTTTCTTCTAAGAATTTTATAGTTTTATCTTTCACATTTAGCTCCATGATTCATACTGAGTCCATTTCTGTTTATGAAGGAAGGAAGGATCCAACTTCATTGTATTGCATGAGGCTTTACAGTTGTATCAGCACGATTTGTTGAAAAGACTGCCTTTCCCCCAACTGAACTGTTTTGGCACCCTTGCTAAAAATCAACTGACTATACATATGAGAGTTTATTTCTGGACTCTCATTTAAATTCTATTGATCTGGCCGGGCGCGGTGGCTCAAGCCTGTAATCCCAGCACTTTGGGAGGCCGAGACGGGTGGATCACGAGGTCAGGAGATCGAGACCATCCTGGCTAACATGGTGAAACCCCGTCTCTACTAAAAAATACAAAAAACTAGCCGGGCGAGGTAGCGGGCGCCTGTAGTCCCAGCTACTCAGGAGGCTGAGTCAGGAGAATGGCGTAAACCCGGGAGGCGGAGCTTGCAGTGAGCTGAGATCCGGCCACTGCACTCCAGCCTGGGCCACAGAGCGAGACTCCGTCTCAAAAAATAAAAAAAATTTAAAAAAATTTAAAAAAATAAATTCTATTGATCTGTATGTCTATGCATATGCCAGTATCACACAGTCTTGCTTACTACAGTTTTGTATTAAGTTTTGAAATAGGGGTGTGAGTCCTCCAAATGTGTTATTCTCTTGCCAGGTTGTTTTTCAAGATTAATGTTTTACATCAAATTTGGGATCTTTTAAGCCATAAGTTTTTAAATGTGTTTTTTCTATTGCTTTCTCTCTCTCTCTCCTCTTATTCTGGTACTCCAATTATGCATATTTTGGTGCATTTAATGATGTCCAATATTTTTCTAATAATCTGTTCATTTTCATTGTTTTTCCTATCCATTTTTCAGGCTGCCTTATCTCTATTGATCTATCTTCAAGTTTGCTGATTCTTTGTTCTGCCAAATCTACTCCTGAGGCCCTCTGATAAATTTTTTCACCCTGGGGTTTTACATTGCAACTCTAGAATTTTCATTTGGTTCATTATTTACATACAAACATATGTACATATATGTATATGTACATATATACACATTTATGTAAATACATAAACTGATATTACATATATACATCTTTGCATATGAACATGTGTAATATAAATTTATGTATTTAAATAAATATGTGTGTGTGTATATATGTATACACATACGCATGTAAAGAACCAAATGAAAATTCTTGAATTAAAATGTAAAACAACCAAATTATTGGTTGATATATATATATCTTTATTGATAGTCTCTATTTGGTGAGATTGTCATCATATTATTCTTTACTTCTTTAAGCATAGCTTCCTTTAGTTCTTTGGCCATATTTATAATAACTAGTGTGAAGTCTTTGTCAAGTCTGACATATGGGCCTTCTCAGAAGCAGTTTTGGTTATCTGCTTTTTTTCCCCCTCTGTGTGTGAGTCACAGTTTCCTGATTCTTTGTATATCTTGCAATTTTTTGTTGACAACTAGACAATTGAATAATATATTTTAAGAATGCTATATACTGATTCTTCCCTACAAACCTCCTATAGAGGTACTTTTTGTTGTTTGCTTACTTTTTAGTGACATGGCAGGGCTATTTCAGGAAAGTCTATTTTCTCCACAGTGAAGCCTCTGAAGTTGATCTTCAGAGGACATGGTCTTGGACATTTGCACAGTCAACCCAGAAGTGACAGTGATTTTAGCAGGGCTTTCTTTGTGTCTTTCCCTCATCTCTCTGTTAAGCTGTCTGCCTCCGCTGGTATCACATCCAGCTGTTAGACTCCACTAATTGCATGTTGATTGCTCTATTGTTTTTGATAATGTCCTGGATGTCCTGCAGCATAAATTACTCTACAGTTGGATCCAATTAAATCTGGGCCCATGTGCGGGAGTAGTTTTTGAGGCTAGTCTTTGAGGTTTGTTCCAACCCCAGGAAGGATCTTCTTAGCTTTCTCCCCCACCCCTCACTTGTCTCTTTGGTAAATCAGCTGACCTGTGTTAGCTCATAGCTCACCTGGGGCTTACCAACCTCCTCTTAATTGCTTATTACCTTAACTTCCATTGTTTTCCAGAGAGCCCTCAGGCATCAAGGTCCTCACATTTTGCTTAAGACAAAGTCAATTTATTTAGAGATAGCTCAGAGCTCATGCTCTCTTATTTATTTATTTAGAGTCCAGGTCTTACTGTCACCTAGGATGGGGTGCAGTGGTGTGATTTCAGCTCACTGCAGCCTTGACCTCCTGGGCTCAAGCAATCCTCCCACCTCAGCCCCTCAAGTAGCTGGGACTACAGGCACGCACCACCACACCCGGCTGAATTTTTTTGTATTTTTTGTAGAGGCAGGGTTTTGCCATGTTGCCCAGGCTGGGCTTGAACTCCTAAGCCCAAGCGATCTGCCTGCTTCAGCCTCCCAGAGTGCTAGGAGTGCTGGCATAAGCCATCATGCCCAGCCAGAGCTCTCTCTTCTTATGGCCTGCTCTCCCTGGGCAAAACCTCTGTACCACTGCTCCAGAGCTGGGGGTGGGGACAGTGGCACACTTCTTTCAAAGTGACACCCCTGTTTTATGAGCAGCATGCTGGACAGGGGCTTCTTGGCTTGCCTCTTCCAGTGAGCAACATCTGCCCTAAAAGCAAGCCAGGGCAAAAGCAATTGTGGCCTAGTGTTTTCAACCTGTCATGTCTAGGGTAGCAGTAGAGAGCTGAGTGAAGGACAGGAGTCCCCAGCTCTTTGGCTGTACTCACTGAGAATTTAGCCTCTGCCACACAGAGAAGGGGAGGAGAGAAATGCTGGCAGCCTGAACTCTGGGAGAGAAACCGGGAGCTGAGGCGATAGGAGGTGACTCCATATTCTTGGCCACCCAACCTGCAGTGGATCTTCCATCACATGGAGTTTGAGGGTAGCGGGAGGCAGGGAGCAGATCAAGTGTCACAGATTCTCACTGTCCAAAATTTAGGAGATTTACTTGAATAAATATTTATTCATTTGCTGTATGTCCTCTGGACAATCTCCAGGGACACTAAGTGTTGGGGTTTTTTCCCTAATAATTTTCACCAATTACTGATGTTTCATTGGGAAGCAGGTCCGAGAAACTTCTCACACTGTCATTCTGGAACTGGATCTCCAGTACTTGTGTTTGGTATTTTGCACAGAGGCACAGAAGGAAAACACAGTTAAAGTCAGGTTGGGAGCCAGAGAAGAAAAGTGAGGGGATGTGCTTTGGCTCTCCAAAGATGGCAGAGCACAGGTACAGCTTCTCACTGACTACACTCAGCCCATCTTGTACACTTGTCCAGACTGAATATGCTTTAGCTGCTGTAGTGGGAGGAGCCCCTTCAGTGGGAATTAAAGCTGCAAATGGTGTGGTATTAGCACTGAGAAGAAACAGAAATCCATTCTGTATGATGAGCAAAGTGCACATAAAGTAGAACCCATTACCAAGCATAGCGGGTTGGTGTACAGTGGCACGGATCCAGATCAGAGTGCTTGCGCATAGAATTCAAAAACTAGCTCAGCAATACTATAATATCTGCGTACCAATGATAACAACAGGAAGCAGCCAAATGCCTAGGCAGATAGGGGCAGGTCCCCAGTGAAACCCCATCTTCAAGCCAAAAACAGCCTGAAGGTTGACAGACCAGACTGCTGGTCCCAGATGAAACCCACAACTCAGAGTAAAAACTTCTGTTCTTGTTTGCCTGCCCTTTCCCAATTGATTCTTTCTGAATAATGTCTTTTAACCAATCGAATGTTGCCTTTTGCCTTTTCCAATACTACCTATGGCCTGCCTCACCCCTATTCTGAACCCATAAAAAGCCTTGGACCTGGCCATGTGAGAAGGAGAGAACCACCCGACTGCAGGGTTGGGGGACCACCCACCGCGTCTCCTCTCCACTGAGAGCTGTTCAGTTGCTCAATATAATGATTCTCCCCTCTCTTTGGGCACATTACAAAAGCTCAGGAACTGCCAAATGCAGGTACAAGCTATAACACAGGCGAGCTGGGGCATGCCAGCGTGGCTGAGCAAGGCCCGGGTCGGGCATGACCAGCCAGGGGTTCCTGGCTTGCAAAGTGACTGAAAAGAAAAATCCTACATCATTTTGGGGAATCACCCAGGATACCTGAAGGGTGAGTAAATGCGGATGTAGACACTTCACTTTTTTCTGAGGCTTCTTGTACTAAGACTCTTTTCTGAAGGCAGATGAAGCACCAAACCTCTGGTGAACCAATTAAGAGCAATGGCACAACTAAGAGGACAGGATGCTGGAGAGGACCCCAACACCCTCACCTCCATCATCTCTGGGGGTGGGAATGTCAGCATCGTTCCAATCCAGTCTTTCCTACAGCATTTTCCTTCTTTTTTTCACAGCTGTCATGGCACTATCTCCCTTACAACGTTAAGGGTGTTGTTGCAAACTACAGAGATATTACTGGGTGGAAAGAGCATTTGGCCCAGCCATCAGATATGCAATTGAGAACAAGGCAGTTTTTCTATCTATTCTTAGAGGCAAAGAGGAAGCACAGATTAAGATCTTCTCTCCCTTTTGGAGGAACTCAATTGCATAGATCAAGAGGCTTTTTACCCCAGGCACCTTCCCCACCCTGCACTTTTTCTTTTCTCCACCATGTCTGGAGTTAACACAGTCCCGCAAATACAGGGAGCTTTTTCTACGCTAGAGGATTTTTTTCCTTTTGAAAGGCATCTTACTAGGCCAGGACCCCAATTCTCCCTTTCACTCCCTTGTTTGAGGAGGACCCAGTTCCAGGTTTCACCTTAGTATTGAGCCTATGATAAGGAAGCAGTGAAGGAGCAGCCCTGCTGGCTGCTGTCTGCAGTCTGGCGAAGGCCACCTAGGACTTAACTTAATGCGTCCATGAACCCTCCTGAGGCAAATTTGCCCCAAACTCAATATGGAGCTTCAGGTTGAATTCCTAGAAAGGAAAACTACATCAGAGGGATCCAAAGGCAGGCAATAACAGAAGTCAAGGGGCACAGCGCAGGTGAGCATGACTAATTTCTGCTGGTTAGCTCCCCCAACCCATTTCATGGATAAAGGTCATGCTAGCATCCATGGAATAGATGAGGTTACCAAGAGGAGGGAGGACAGAACAGGGTGTAGGTGAATGCAGATAATTCCTATCCTCTAGGCCTCCCTGTTAACATGGGTGAAAGCCGCATTGGCACCCATGGGTGGCAACTTGCTGAAGTCACCAGGGCCTGGGGATACAAACCCCAGTAAAACCCCATCTTCAAGCCAAAAACAGCCTGAAGGCTGAAGGACCAGACTGCTGGCCCTGGATTAAACCTGAGACTGAGTGAGAACTTCTGTTCCTGTTTGCCTGCCCTTTCCCAATTGATTCTTTCTGAATAATGCCTTTTAACCCATTGAATGTTGCCTTTTCCAATACTACCTATAGTATGCCCCACCCCTATTCCAAGCCCACAAAAAGCCCTGGACCCAGCCATGCAGGGTGGAGAGAACCACCTGACTGTGAGGTGGGAGACCACCCCCCAGCATCCCCTCTCTACTGGGAGCTGTTCCACCACTCTATAAAATTTTTTTCCACCCTCCTCATCCTTCAATATCAGCATCTCCTCATTCTTCTTGGGAGCAGTACAAGAGCTCGAGAACTGCTGAACACAGGTACAAGCTGTAATACAGGCAAGCTGGGATGCACCAGTGTGGCCAAGTGAGGGCTGGGAGGGGTGTCACCAGCTGAGGATCCCCTGGCCTGCAAAGTGACCAAGAAGAAAAATCCTACATCACCAAGAACCCATTCCCATAGCTTGGCTGGTACAGAGTGTAATCACTGTAACCCAAGAATACACTCAGTCAAGTGGTGTTTGTCTATTTGGAGTTGATTTATCTGTGGTTGGAAGGAGGGATGACCATGTTTATTTCAGTCAGATCCATCCAGAGTTTACTTTGCTGGAAAACAACAGCAAAGAACTATGTGAAGGGGAAAATACTGAGAAAAGATACAATGAAGATCTGGAGCTTGAAGATGCATTCATACAGCTGTAAACCAAAAATCAAAATTTGAGGCCTCCCCAACCATCTGAATGGACTTCTTCCTCTGTCAGGGCATTCCTAACCTGAAGACTGCTTCAGGCCATGATGGAAAGTCAGTTGGACAGGCCTCTATACCTCTGTGGCATTAACATCAACACAGACTCTAAGTTTGATAAGAAGCATTTAGAGTCTATTCTTTCTGAAGCCTAGTGCCTGGAGGCTTCATCTGCATGATAAAATTTTGGTCTCCACAACCTCTTCTACAACCCCGACACTTCCTTTCTATTGATCCCAGGTCTTTAGATAAACTCAACCAATTGTCAACCAGAAAATTTTAAATCTACGTATAACTGGAAGCCCATCACCCCAACCTTCAAGTTGTCCTGCCTTTCTGGACAGTATTTCTTAAAGGTATTTGACTGAAGTCTCATGTCTCCCTAAAATGTATAAAACCAAGCTGCACCCTGGGTACATATTCTCAGGACCTCCTGGTCACTCAGAATAAATCTCAGAATAAATCTCTTCAAATATTTTACTATTTTACAGTTTGATTCTTTTTGTCAACACAGCTTTACCCTCAAGGAAAGCTCTGAAGGGCAAATGACAGAGGATAACATAGAAGTTGGAATCGGCAATGAAGCTGATTTGGGAGGATTACTCCAACTGAAGTTAAGGATTACTTAGCTGCCACAGCATAATAATGAAATGACTGAACAATCTGGAATTTCAGATAAGCTATCTACTTAAACATGTTTATGGCCAGACACAGTGGCTCATGCCTGTAATCCCAGCACTTTTGGAGGCCAAGGCCGGTGGATCACCTGAGGTCAAGAGTTTGAGACCAGCCTGACCAGCATGGTGAAACCCTGTCTCTACTAAAAATACAAAAATTAGCTGGGCTTGGTGGCAGACGCTTGTAATCCCAGCTACTTTGGAGGCTGAGGCAGGAGAATTGCTTGAACCCAGGAGGCAGAGGTTGCAGTAAGCCAAGATCACGCCATTGTACTGCAGTCTGGGCGACAGTGAGACTCCGTCTCAAAAAAACCAGAAACAAAAAACATGTTTAAAATATGTTTTGTTTTTCAGACTTTTTGGAAACTTATTTCTACATGGTTTAAATGGACTAATGTTTTTTAAATGACACTTGTAAGTCATAATAAACTATAAATCCCTCTGCAACAAAAAACAAAGAAGTAAGAACCTGGCAGCCCAAATGAATCTGTTGGTCATGGTTACTTACCTCTGGGGGACTTTGTGGTTCAGCTCACTCTGGAATTAGATCACTTCTTGGCTGAACTTGCACTGACAAAGCTGTGAGCAGTGATGCATGACAGCCTAGCCCCATTGGGAAGCATGTGACGACATAAGCAGCTCATTCTTCAGACCAGAGATAAGAAAGGCAGTGGGCTAGCGAGAGACAGCAAAAATGGGGTGGGAGGGAGCTGGGAGAGAGTCTTGGCAGGGCAGGACGCTCAGCAATAGATGAACTAGGAAGGGTCAGGGGTTAGGTCTCAGGCTGGTAGTTTTTGTTTGTAAAGTATTAATCTGCCTACTTAAAGACTCTATAAAGTGGAAGTATCACATGGTCATATTTTGCAAACTTCCACTAAAAAATGGAAATTCTCTCTGCTACTAAGAAAAAGAGCACAAGCGTAATAAAAAATCAAAATCCAGGCCGGGCGCGGTGGCTCAAGCCTGTAATCCCAGCACTTTGGGAGGCCGAGACGGGCGGATCACGAGGTCAGGAGATCGAGACCATCCTGGCTAACACGGTGAAACCCCGTCTCTACTAAAAATACAAAAACTAGCCGGGTGAGGTGGCGGGCGCCTGTAGTCCCAGCTACTCCGGAGGCTGAGGCAGGAGAATGGCGTAAACCCGGGAGGCGGAGACTCCGCCTCAAAAAAAAAAAAAAAAAACAAAATCCAGTCACTTAAATTCTTACTACTTTTTCAAATATTAAAACTAATTCAGTAAAAAAGAAACCCAACAACTAAATATTAATATAAAAACACTGAAAAAATAAGACATGGCTGGGCACAGTGGCTCACGCCTGTAATCCCAGCACTTTGGGAGGTTGAGGCGGGCAGATCACAAGGTCAGGAGTTCAAGACCAGCCTGGCCAGCATGGTGAAAACCCATCTCTACTAAAAGTACAAAAAATTAGCCAGGCATGGTGGTGCACACCTGTAGTCTCAGCTACTTGGGAGGTTGAGGCAGGAAAACTGCTTAAACCCAGTAGGCGGAGGTTGCTGTGAGCCGAGATTGCACCACTGCACTCCAGCCTGGGCAACAGAGTGAGACTCCATCTCAAAAAAATAAATAAATATTGGTTAAATGTATTCTGGCATGTCCAAAAAATAGATTACTATGTGATTTTTTTAAAAGATATTTGTTATATATTAGTAAGTGGAAAACAGGCTGCATATCAATATACATGGTACAATCTGATTTTATTTTAAATGTGTACATGCATAGCAAAAAATATGGAAGGATAGGCCAGGTGCAGTGGCTCACACCTGTAATCCCAGCACTTTGGGAGGCTGAGGCGGGTGGATCACAAGGTCAGGCGATTGAGACCATCCTGGCTTACACGGTGAAACCCCGTCTCTACTAAAAATACAACGGGCACCTGTAGTCCCAGCTACTCAGGAGGCTGAGGCAGGAAAATGGCGTGAACCCGGGAGGCGGAGCTTGCAGTGAGCCAAGATCGCGCCACTGCACTCCAGCCTGGACAACACAGAGCAAAACTCCGTCTCAAAAAAAAAAAAAAAAGAGCTTCCAGAGCATTTTGGTCTGTTGCCAAGCCCTTCATATATACATTATTCCATGTAATCCTCACAAAAAGCCCATGAAGAAAGTACCATTGTTAGCCCCATTTTATAGATGAGGAATATGAGGCAACAAAAGGTAAAAATGTTTCCAGGAAGTGGTCAACTTGAGACACAAATCCAAGTAAACTTGTGGGTAAGCCACTATTAATTCCACTCTCCTACACTGTCTCCTGATCTACGTGGAATTGTAAACAATTGTTATCACTGGATAGCAAGATAATTGTTGACTCTGATTATTAATTATGTTTGCTTACATGTATTTTCTAATTTTCTACAATCAACACTTAGGGTCTGTCTAAATGACAGAAATAAAGCCTAAAATTTCTTTTTTAAACATGCTGAGAATAACCAATCACATTCCACCTAGAAATTAAAATAACATTCATGCCCAAACCTAGACTTTATTTTTAGCAATCAAAAAGACAGACTCTTATGCCTATCTTTTTAACATAAAAATCTCCATTGCTGGAAATGTTGACAATTTAAACTTATTTACTTAAATTGAAAGTGAGAGAAGAGACTTTTATGTCCAGGAAAAGTAAAGTCATTATTTACTTCTCCTGGAAAGAAAGAACAATTAATACTAAAACTATTTTAAAAATTAGATAATTGCTGGGTCATACCTTTAAGAAATTGTAGGGAGGGAATATCCATTAGGAAAAATGTTAATAAAACTGAAAAGTCTTTCAATTTGGTAGGCATATTCTGCAGCCCAATTGGAGGTCAGTGTATAGAGCACCTTGGACATAATTATGTAACTCCTACTTAGAAAAAGACTCAATTTGCTATTTCCTTTTTGTTGTTTGTTTGTTTGTTTGTTTTGAGATGGAGTCTCACTCTGTCATCCAGGTTGGAGGGCAATGGCACGATCTCAGCTCACTGCAACCTCCGCCTTCTGGGTTCAAGCGATTCTCCTGCCTCAGTCTCCTGAGTAGCTGGGCTTACAGGCGTGCATCACCAGGCCTGGCTAATTTTTGTATTTTTAATAAAGATGGGGTTTCACCATGTTGGCCAGGCTGGTCTCGAACTCCTGACCTGAGGTGATCTGCCCACCTTGGCCTCCCAAAGTGCTGGAATTACAGACGTGAGCCACTGCGCCTGGCCTCAATTTTCTGTTTCAGAGGGGACTTTGTCAACAAGGATAAGGTATTTTGTTTACTAAACAGAAAATAAAAATAAAAACTACATTCAACCAGATAAGGACATAACCGAGCATACTCTTCCACTATCAGTCCTCACCAGAGGACTCTGGTCATAAAAAGAGCAGGCCTTCAACAGCTCTTAACTGACACTGTCTTAGTGTCAATCATGATAAGAATTCAGAATCCAGCCGGGCGCGGTGGCTCACGCCTGTAATCCCAGCACTTTGGGAGGCCGAGGCGGATGGATCACAAGGTCAGGAGATGGAGACCATCCTGGCTAACACAGTGAAACCCCGTCTCTACTAAAAATACAAAAAAAAAAAAAAAAAAAAAAAACACTAGCCAGGCGTGCTGGCAGGAGCCTGTAGTCCCAGCTACAAGGGAGGCTGAGGCAGGAGAATGGTGTGAACCCAGGAGGCGGAGCTTGCAGTGAGCCTAGATCAGGCCTCTGCACTCCAGCCTGGGGGACAGTGAGGCTCCGTCTCAAAAAAAAAAAAAAAAGATTTCAGAATCCGCCACTGAAGCCTCTGCCACATGAAAGACTCTTCCTTGAAAGTCCTACCAACCACCCAACCCAAACCAGGAGATTCTTTGCATCTTCCTAGCGCTCCGCTCCCTGGAGTGGTTTGTTAACCAGACCTACTCTTTTCCAGTCCTAGTTCTGCTATTTCTTTTCTCTTGATGTTAAAAAATACTTTGTGGAATGTTTAATCTATTCATTCATATATTGATTAAGTGTACTATTATGTACGGTCTGCAATGTTGACTGACTTGTGAAGTGGCTTGAGCCTGTATGTCCACAGCTCTGACTCATGAGTGAACAGGAAATACTAAGGAGACTCACCTCTTTGGGAACTCTGTGCCGCTTGTGGCTTTTGTGATTGAAATAGCATCAATAAAAGTCTTACACTGTGGGAAGACACAATTGTGCGTGAACCTGGTTGTTTCTGACCTTGTACCGCTCATGAAACTCAGGCACTGGGCTAAGTGCCAAGAAATAGAGGGAAAAAAAAAAAAATCTAGCGCCTGACCACAGGTGCTTCTGATCTGTGACTATTATCTACTGACTACAGAAAGCTGAATTAGTAGATTCAATTTCATTCCCTGTTACCAGATATTTCCAGGACAGGAAGTCATAGAAAGCTTATTAAATGAGTAATTAAAACTAGATTTAAAAGGATTAAGATTTTTTTTCTTTCATGGAAAACTTTTCTCTCAGTGGAGGCCTTTGAAACTGGATAGATGCCCATATTTCTGGGATGTAATTCATCCTACGTAACTTGTTACTTTTAGGTTGTGTCTTCCTAACACTGATTTTAATAAATTTGCCTTTCAAAGAAAGTAAAAGAAAAACTAATGACTCAAACAATTGTCATACATATCATGTGATGAAAAAAGTTAAATCGGGGGTGGTGATGATAGGTAACCTAGTAGCTGGGGAAATGAAGAAGGAAAAATGAGGAAGCTCGGAGTCCATTCTGATGCAGTGGAAACTACAGTGTGCTTTAGTTTCCCAAATTACCAGGGATAGGGAACAGATCCCTGTAACCAGGCAACAGATGACGCACCCACATCCCACCCAACCCCCACTCCCGCCTACCCCACCCCATTTATAGGCACAGAACCCCGCCTACCTCCCCCCACTTATAGGCACAGAACCCATAATGGGAAACATCAAAGAGGACATAAAGAGTCCTGAATGTTAAGGAGCCTGGGGAATAAAGGGAAAGGTTGACTCGCACCCACTGACTGGCTTGTGGGAACCTGTGAGGTATTGCCTGCATCCGGCCGGAAAGAACTGGAAGACACCAGTAGAAAGAGCTAATTTGCAGCACTCAAGTTCAGATCATCACACTTCAGGTATAAAAATGACACATGAGAAAATGTGCTCAACACCTTTGGTTGTCAAGATGAGATACCATTTTATACCCACTAGAGTGGCTGAAATAAACAACACGAATACCACCCAATGTGAATGAGGATGTGGAGCAATGGTAAACTCTCATATATTGCCGGCGGTCTTGTAAAATAGCTCACACATTTGGGAGAATTGCAGTTTCTTTAAAATTCCACATACAACTACCCTATGACCCAGCAATTCACTCGTAGGTATTTAGCCAGCAGCAATGTAAAACATATGCCCACAAGATGACTTACACAAGAATATTACAGCAGCCTTGTTGATAATAGCCAACAACTGGACAACCCAAATGTTATCCAGAGGTGAGTGGATAAACAAAGTGTAGTACAGTCCAACAATAGAATATTACTCAACAACAAAAGGAACAAATTATTAAGATACACAACATGTATAAATCTCAAAAACATGATGCTGATATGAGATTCCATTTATATGAAATCTAATTTCTATGGTGACAAAAATCAGCATGTGTTTGCAGTTGCGGGGGAAGTGCAGTGACTGGAAAGGGGCACAAGGAACTTTCTGGGACCCTGAAAATGTCCTGGATACTCTGGGCACACTGCCTGTGAGAGAGCCCTGCTCTACAAGGAGCAGTAAATAAAAAAGAAAACAAGAAATTGTCTTATATATTATTTTGATGGTGGTTATATAGGTGTATGACATTGTTGGAACTTACCAATCCTCTAAGATCTGGGCTTTTTATTGCATGTTAATCTTACCTCAATTTAAAAAATTATAATTACATATGACCTTATTTTACAGTCACAGGCCAGTGAGGCCTGATACGTTTACATTATATATCATTTATTTACTAACCATACTATTAATTCCTGTAACAAAACTTTCACCTAAAAATGATTTTGAACAGTGTCAGACGTGTTTTCAAATATTGAATTTTAATGTGTAAATATACCTGCTGAGAATCTCAAGGATTAGTAATAGTAAATTAGCAGAAATTTCATTAGCAGAAAATGAAAGTGATTTGCGGGGCGTCATGGGTTGGCTTGTCAGCTGCTCCTCCCCCAGTGGAATTACCTTTCATTGACAACCTAGAAAACTGGAGATGCTTTTTTTAAAAACATAAATTAAGACCACAGGACCAGGCGCAGTGGCTCACACCTGTAATCTAGCACTTTGTGGGGATGGGAGGATCACTTGAGGTCAGGAGTTCAAGACCAGCCTGGCCAACATGGCGAAAGTCTGTCTCTACTAAAAATATAAAAATTAGCCAGGCGTGGCAATACACACTGTAATCCCAGCTACTAGGGTAGACTGAGGCATGAGAATCGCTTGAACCTGGGAGATGGAGGTTGCAGTGAGCCGAGATTGCACCACTACACTCCAGCCTGGGTGACAGGACTATCTCAAAAAAGTAAATAAAATAAAAATAAATAAAGACCATATTATACAATTTGACTTGTTCCACTAAAT
Organism: Colobus angolensis palliatus; assembly: GCF_000951035.1. NCBI lineage: Eukaryota > Metazoa > Chordata > Mammalia > Primates > Cercopithecidae > Colobus > Colobus angolensis. Next base: position 3,223,980 of record NW_012114710.1, read on the forward strand.
ATGTCTCAGAAGTCTTTTCATGAGAGTACATATAGATCTACCTCCATTTCTTTGAACCCAAGTGACCTTTAAATATGTGACTTCTTTGGTCATTGCACATTTTGTTTACCAGGTAATCCAAGTTGGAGACACAGTCAAATAATCAGTGTCTGTGTGATCAAACTGTAAAATTCTCAAGACTGTAACAAATTAACTCAAATCTTAGCATCTAAAACAACAAAATTATTTCTCACACCGTTTCTGAATGTTTAGAACCTGAGAACAGCTTTTCTAGCTCCAGGTCATTCATGAGGTCAGTCATGCTGTCGACTAAGGGTGCAGCAGCCATGAAGACGTCACTGGGACTGCAAAATCTGCTTCCAGGTTCACTCATGTGATTGTTGGAAGAAGGATTCAGTCCCTTTCTCTCCATGGGCCTCTCTAGAAGGCTGTGCACAGCATGGCTCTTCCCAGAGTCAGTGATCCAAGAGCAAAGCAGTGTCCAAGACAGAAGCTGCAGTGTCTTTTTATAATCTAATATCAGGAGGGCCATCTCATTGCCTCTGCTATACTCTAACCCAATCCTGGGAGTGTATTGACTACACAGGATATAAATACCAGGAGGCAGGGGTGACTAAGAGCCATCCTGAAGGCTGGTTACTACGTATCCCTAGTACCTAAAACAGTGAAGCAACCCAATACACACTAGCTAGATTGTGGGGAAAAGAAAGAGAGATCAGCCTGTTACTGTGTCTATATAGAAAGAAGTAGACATA
>NW_012114710.1:3225535-3240822 GCF_000951035.1 Colobus angolensis palliatus
AAAAAAAAAAAAAAGACCCAATTGTATGTTCTGTTTACTGAGAAAGGAGAAAACCGCCTTAGGGCAAAAGGCGGGACTTGCTAGTGCAATGCTGCTCTTTATGCACTAAAAAGGTTTATAGAGATGTTTACATATGTGTATCAAGGCACAGCACTTTTCCTTAAACTTATTCATGTCACAGAGAACTTTATTCATGTCTTACTGCTGACTTTCTCCCTATAATGATCCTATTATCCTGCCACTTCCTTTTCTTTAAGATGGTAAAGATAATTATCAATAAATACTAAGGGAACTCAGAGACTGGTGCCGGCGTGAGTCCTCTGTATGCTGAGCGCCGGTCCCCTGGGCCCACTTTTTCTTTCTCTATACTTTTGTCTCTGTGTCTCATTTCTTTTCTCAAGTCTCTCGTTCCACCTAACGAAAAACGCCTACAGGTGTGGAGGGGCAGGCCACCCCTTCAGATTGGACTGAACCAACCTGCGGCTGGTAATTCAATCCAGCTATCATGGTCCAAGACTTTGATGGATGGCTGGTTAGGTTACTCAAGTTCAGTGGCTTTTAAGTTGCCCAATACCTGAGTAGTGTTCAGTAAGTGTACTATAGTAGCCAAGGAACTGAGGGAATGAAAATATGACTATGTTTTAACTAAACACCAGGTTACTAAATTTGACTGCAGACCCACAAATGACTAATGGCAATATGCAAATCACACAGATGTTCTCTTGTTTAACCATCAACCCTTCCTCACTTAAATTAGTCTGGGCTCCTACCTGTGAGTGGCTAGAAGCCAGATCTCAGCCTGGCATGGGTCCAGCTGACCTTCCTTTGTCCTTCTTCCCACAGCTGCCCCCACCAACTCTGGCATCCATGCTTGTTTTGGTTGGCCTTTGCCTTCTCAAGCAGTTCTGTCTCTAAAGGTTTGAGTGCTCCAGAGTGACTGTGTATCTGCTTAGGGCTCTTCTGTGCTATTCGTACCTTTCCCTCATCACCCACCACAGCTGCCCGCCAGTGCATGTTCTACCCATATGAAAGGCACTCAGAGCTCCTCAAACACGAATTCTACCTTCCTCCAAGAAAGTCATGCCTGATTCTTCTATCTATTGTTGTTTGTTTGAGACACAGTCTTGCTCTGTCACCCAGGCTGGAGTACAATGGCACAATCTCGGCTCACTGCAACCTCTGCCTCCAAGGTTTAAGAGATTCTCCTGCCTCAGCCTCTCAAGTAGCTGGGATTACAAGCATGCACCACCACGCCTGCCTAATTGTTGTATTTTTAGTAGAGACAGGGTTTCACCATGTTGGCCAGGCTGGTCTCAAACTCCTGACCTCAGGTGATCCACCCGCCTCGGCCTCTCAAAGTGCTGGGATTACAGGTGTGAGCCACCGAGCCTGGCCCCTGGATTCTTTCCTGCCTGGCAAAACCCTTTTCCCCTTTAAAATCTCTGCTCAAGCACTGTCCCTTCTAATGAAACTTCCCCGACTCTCTAGGGCCTGCCTTGTCCTATGGCACAGCAGGACAGAGTCACTCTTTTTTGTGGATTATTGTTGAAATTTGCATTTGTCTTAATTTCTGAATCATCCTTAATTACCAAAGGGTAATTATTATTTTATGCAATGGTAATTTTCCCTCCAAACTGTGAGCTCCTTGAAGGCAGACCCTACCTTTTAACCACGTTTCACCCCTAACACCTATCCTCAGTGTCTGGACTATGCTAACCAATAAATACTTCAACAATTGAAACAGGGAACTAAGAAACATGTACCTGTGTACTGCAGTGCACTGCTGAGAAACAACTGGTTCTAACCTATAAAATCATAATTCTGTTTTTTCTGCCCCCAGCTCACTCCTTCCACCTGTTGGGGGCTCCATTCCCTGTGCGCTATGTTAACTGCTGGGCTATATCAATTTTCGTTTCTGCTTCTCAAGGAATCACTTGCTTATTGGCCACTTAGACCTCAGACTTTCTCGATTCCAAAGGAATCATTCTGGTTACATGGAGAGGCCAGGCAGCATGCTGTTGATTAAACATGTAGGCTTTGAAATACACAGACATTAATTTGGTGTGTGACATGTTACCTAGCCTCTTTGTGCTGGATAAAATAGAGGATATAATACTTCAGCTTGCTTTGAAGCTTATGTTGGTCAGGTCTCAGCAGGAAACTGACTTTACCCTAGATGTTTCAAATGAATGGATTTCTTATAGAGGTTTGAACAAGGGTAAAGTAACAAACAAAGGATGGTGGGGCACCAGGAGACTAACAACAGTAGAAGTCATTACCCTCCCTAAGCCCGAAAGGACAAAGGAAGGAAATAATGTTACCTGAGCCCACTGAGGCCTGGAATCATGGAAGACGAGCAGTAAAGTGTGAGGGTTACAGCCAAGGCTGGAGATGCAGCCCACAGCATGGAGGGAATGAGGAAGAAATATCCTGGCCTCTCTCTCATCCCACCCTCTGATCATCTGCTGGTGTTACCTGTTTGCTGAACTGAAATGGCAATCAGGAGGCAAATGAGCCCTGGGAGCTACAGCCTGCAGGGTATGGCTTCCTGGTCCACTGAGCAGGGCAGAGACAGCCTGAGAAGGGATTGATGGGCCAGACAATAGCCAGCACAAGGATAAAATGAGGAAATGTAATCGGTGTACTTTTCACAGAACCAGGCACATAGTAAGTACACAAGGAACAATAGTTGTGGTTACTGTTACTATTACTATGGCTGCAACATCAGTGTGTTTTCTGGTTATGCCCGGAGCCACAGGGCTCTGACTTCATGGTCAACAAGGCCCTGCTTTAATAACCCTCATTCTCTCTGGTCTGCTCAGTCTCACAGCTGTCTCTCCCGACACCAGGGCCTTAATGATCCTCTCTCTGTTTTCATCAGGCTAAATTAGGCTATTTAACTTATCTACAGGTTTGGAGCAAAGAAAAATAATTTCTAAGCAAAGTTCTTTGTAGAAAACTATCCTTCTGAGTACCACAGATCCCTTTCCATATGGTCAGTTTCAAACTTCCCTTTTTGCTTATCTAATGGACCAGACTAAATGGCCATGCTAATGTCAATTGCTGCTGCCCTACCATAAAATATGAGCGCATAAGGGTTTAAAATTTTTTTTTTTTTTTGAGACAGAGTCTCACTCTGTCACCAGGCTGGAGTGCAGTGGCGCAATCTTGGCTCACTGCACCTTCCACCTCCCGGGTTCAAGTGATTCTCCTGTCTCAGCCTCCCAAGTAGCTGGGATTACAGGTATGCACCACCATGCCCAACTAGTTTTTTTGTATTTTTAGTAGAGATGGGGTTTCGCCACACTGGCCAGGGAGCTCTTGAACTCCTGACCTCAGGTGATTTACCCACCTCAGCCTCAGCACTGTAAAGTGCTGAGATTACAGGCATGACCCACCGTGCCCGGCCAAAAATGATTTTTAAAGTCCTTTACCTTGCTACCATTTAGCTCACTGCTGTCTTTCCGGTGCTTTGCTCTCATCCTTGTCACTGGTGCAAATTATTAGGATCTGATGCTCCCTGACCCCATTACTGCCTCTGTAATCACAATGGTAATTGCCAATACCATTCTTTCCCTTCCCTCTTCTTGTTTTTCCTAGCTTAGGTCTCTTGTCACATTTCCCATTCTTCTCAGCGTTCATGCTGGAAGGCTGGTCTCTGAGGCAGCACTGCCAGCAAATAAAACAGTTCCTGGCCTTCAAAAAGACAATCTGGTTCATCGCCACGGGTGAGATAAAATTTTTAGTTGACTCTTCTTGGCCGCTTGTTGCTAGTGCCCAGGGTTTAAAGTTTCTGAAAGGCTGAATGTGATCACTAACCTCACACTTTAGTATTTGTGCACTTTGAGCATGTTACAAGCAGAAAGTCAGTGAACTGCGTACATTTTAGAAAAGCAGAGAACTGGCTGGGCGTTGTGGCTCATGTCTGTAATCCCAGCACTTTGGGAAGCCAAGGCAGGCGGATCACCTGAGGTCGGAAGTTCAAGACCAGCCTGACCAACATGGAGAAACCCTGTCTCTACTAAAAATACAAAATTAGCCGGGTGTGGTGGCGCATGCCTGTAATCCCAGCTACTCAGGAGGCTGAGGCAGGAGAATCACTTGAACCCAGGAGGCAGTTGTAGTGGGCCGAGATTGCGCCACTGCACTCTAGCCTAGGCAAGAAAAGCGAAACTCCGTCTCAAAAAGAAAAAAAAAGAAAAGAAAGAAAAGCAGAGAATTCATCAGTTTGGGCAGGATCTTGGATGGAAAACTGTCCCCTCCACCTGCCTTTGGGTAGGGGTAGTAAGATGAACTCAGATGAAATATCCAGTCCTTTTGAAGCTGGGTACCCGATACTCACAAATAGCAGCTACAGTTCCTGGTGGACCCTCAAGGAAACGCTTCTCTCATTCTGTGCATAGGGAGCTTCTGGGAGTCAAGGGTTGGATGGGGACCATTTATGAACCTAAATATTGGCTAAATAACTGAGCCTAAATTGTGTGGACCTTAATATACATGCATTGGATAACCATTTTTAATGGCACGTGGAGTATACAAATTTCATCATTCCTAATATATTCGTTTTGAAGACTTGTAATTTGAGACCTACTTAGAAAACAATGCTATGCATTATGATTCAATCCAGGGTTATAAATTGCATTGTCATAAGAACTGGACACATAGGATTTAATAGGATTAAGCTTGTACTTTTAAAGTACATTCTGAAAGGAAAAAAGGAAATGACTTTCATACTGTAACAAGCCAATTCTGATGCCATTAAGACGTCTTCATTTATTCAGCTTGTTTAGGTAGTAAAGGCACCACTGCATCAATTTTAACAGAACGCAGCTTTTGAAGATCTGAAAAACTCTACAATGAATAGCAATTGTTCTATTATTTATGAAAAAAGTCAGAATTAAATATGTCAACCTATGGAAAGGATAACAGTTACCTAGATCCTCTTGGTATATCCAAGGACAAACGAACAACCCACATTCAGGTATGTGTTTGACTAGTGAACATGGAAGCTCATTCTAAGCAGTGTTAACTTTGTTCAATGAAAGCAGAAATACTCAAGTCAGTCGCCCCATCCCCAGCAGTCAGCACTTCATCCTCTTCCTTCCTCATCCCTAATCATAGCTATGGCCCATGCAGCAATAAACCCAAACCATCAAAAACCAAGCTATATGAGCTTAGGAGGTTGAGGCTGCAATAAACTGTGATCACAACACTACACTCCAGTCTGGGTGACAGAGACGTTTTTCAAAAAACAGACAAAAAACCCACCGAGGTATAATTTGCCATTTTCTCAATTTGTCATTAACACAATAATTTACCAAGCTTAATGAACTCAATAAAATTCTTAGTGGGAGAGGAACAGAGAGGCCAATAGCAACGGGCCACACCTTAATCCCACCAAACTTTTCACCATGAAAAATTCCCACCATTTGTTTTAAGGGCATTAAAGGGTCCTATCATTAAAGCTTTAACATAAAACTTACCGGTAATCATTATTTGCAAAGTTAAAGCTACACCTTAACCAAACAGCATTTCTGAGAATTATTAATCTAAAAATTATCTTTAAAGGGGAGGAGGGGGAGACTGACAACATCCATCAAGAGAGAATGGATAAACTGTGATACATTCAAACACTGGAATGCTACTCAGTAATAAGGAACAGACTATGAATACAACGTAAGTGAATCTCCAAAAATTGAGCAAAAGTCAAACATAAAAAGTACATATATAGGCCGGGTACAGTGGCTTACGCCTGTAATCCCAGTACTTTGGGAAGCTGATGTGGGCAGATCACTTGAGGTCAGGTGTTTGAAACCAGCCTGGCTAACATGGTGAAATCCCGTCTCCACTAAAAATACAAAAGTTAGCCAGGTGTGATGAGACATGCTTGTAGTCCCAGTTACTCTGGAGGCTGAGGCAGGAGGATTGCTCGAACCCAGGAGGTGGAGGCTGCAGTGAGCCGAGATCATGCACTCCAGCCAGGGCGACAGAGGAAGACTGTCTGAAAAAAAAAAAAAAAAAAAGTACATGTATGATTTACATAAATTTCTAGAAGCAAAATTATAGTGAGAAAAGTGGAACGATAGTTATGAGAGGGATTAATGGGAAAGGGGCATAGGGAATTTTCTGAAGGAAAAGTTTTATATCTTTATTGGGGTGTTACTAAATGTTATGTCACAAATTTTAAATCTGTGCATTTTGTTTAAATTATACCTCAATTTTGGTTTGGCGTGGTGGTTCACGCCCGTAATCCCAGCACTTTGGGAGGCTGAGGCGGGTGGATCACAAGGTCAGGAGTTCAAGACCAGCCTGGCCAATATGATGAAACCCCGTCTCTACTAAAAATACATAAATTGGCCAGGCATGGTGGCATGCACCTCTAGTCCCAGCTACTCAGGAGGCTGAGGCAGAACTGCTTGAACCCAAGAGGCAGAGGTTGCAGTAAGATGAGATCGTGCCACTGCACTCCAGCTTTGGTGACAGAGCGAGACTCTGTCTCAAAAAAAAAAAAAAAAAAATTTACCTCAATTTTTACAAATTTGAAGTACTATGTATCTACTGGATCCTAAAGTTAAACATGATCTACCATACATAGGAAGCATCTAATGAATCTTGTTATTAAAAACCAACACAGGACATTCAGAAAGCAGATATGAAGCTTTAATTCACCATGGGCATTTCTCCAACCATTCTGTACATTAAACTTTCATGTCTTCACACACATACATCTTTTATAAGACAGTTTTCTTACCAATATGGTACTCTGTACCATAACAACATTCCATTTAACTAGTTAAGGGTGTATTATGTATCATGAACCACTGATTAAATATAAATACAGAAGTTGAATACATACATTAGAAAGTTTAAATTTTAAAAAAATTTAAGAAAGGCTAAATACCATGAAAGTTTACATGTATTCTTTAATTCTAGATACCATATCACAGTGACAACCAATTACAATAAAAGCACAATTGCTTTTGGATGACAGTACATTCAGATTTCTAATACCCAATTACTTTCATTTCTACAATGTCAACTCCATGCTGCATTTTCATTTCTATAGAGAGACCAGCTTTCAGACTGCAGACCAAGTTTCTTGTGTAATAATATTACTATCTTGATCATGACCACAGGAAACCAATTTTATATTCCCTATACTATATAGAGATGAGACATTATTTGGTGTATAATATGAAACTCTTCAGTGGTGGTGTTCAAGAACATTCAAATAGTAGCTGAAAATAGGGTTTGCTAGAGCAGTCCACATATATCATTAAAAGAAAAAGGCCCAGTCAAAACATTTAGAAATAAATATATAGTACAGCCTTTCCCTCTCCCAAATACTTCCCAGGAAAAAAGTTCCAAGCTGACTTCCAAAAAAAAAAAAAAACCACAAATAAAAACAAAAACACCTCAAAAAATAAACATTATATGATATTCTGAGCAGCAATCTTCCTGAGTCTATTTTCAATTGAAACAAATTCTGCAGCCAATACTACACTGATTCAGTATCCACACTCCAGAAGGAATCCTTGAACATCTAGTTCATATCCCCCAACAATGTGAAAAGACTCCTAAACACCCAAGTTATTACACGATGGGAAGCTGATATTGGCTTGTATTAAAATCCAGGTGAATATCAAACATAATCACAGCCATTTTTTAACAGTGATGCTAGAATAAGTGATGAAAGTATATGCACAGCTGTATACAGATCACTACTAAACACAGGAACAAAATGCCATTTGATGCATAGTAAATAAGCTCCCAAAAAGCCAATTTGAATATATTTATTTCATTTATGTTGATACAGTATTAGAAGGGACTGAATATAATTATGGAGACTGCTGCAAACATTTGATGTCACTAAGTAAGTGTTCTATTAAGCATCAGGCATGCACAGTAGTTACCTTTTAAAGTTTCTCATGTATATATCTTAACACATATATCTTAAGCTACAATATGTTTAAAGCATTTAGTCATTTTAAACCCAAATATTTTAATTGACTTATGTCTAAATGGAGAAAAACAAAAACTTTCTCCTGTCTCAATACCCAATGGTAATATTAAACCTTACTCCCCAAATTGATATTTAAACTTTATATATGTCATCTTTAAAATTAGAAAAATGATGAAAAGTCTTATCACTACTAAATAAGAAGTACGATTCCCCGGCAGCAGTCTACCCACCACACACTTACAGCATGCCAAGCCTTTGGGGATTATGTAAGAGTGGTGTGCTGGTGGCTACAGTTGACAATAATTGAAGAGATCAGTCTCTTCTTTTTATTCTGGATCTCCTTATTTTAAACTAAAGCTTTTCATTAATACAAATAAAAAATCTTTTTTCTTTATTTAACTTCAATAGAAGAGTAGATAAAACTAAAAACCTTTATTGTCTCCAAGTGTGTGGCAAAATAGAAAATGTTTCAATTACATTAGGAAATCGGGTGGATAACGGAGTATAGTTATTCCACTTAACAAGCATTCCAGTCAAATAATCACAAAAACAAATTCAGATTGCTTGGATCTTGGTCATTTATGGCTTAAAGAATTGGATTTGAAAACCACTTCAGGCTAAAGTAAATGTATATGAATAATGCATAGACTGTGCACCTAGAAAATCATGCAATAAATATATGTTCTCACGTACACTGCAATCTCAGTGAAGAAAGGGATCTGCAGGTGTGAACAGTACTGTTTCTTCGCTTTAACCAAGAGACCACACAGCAAGATACTTGCTTTTGGCCTATTCAAGATCTTATTTGCCAGGTCATCCTAATTTTCTCAGGTTGGTAAAAGAAGCCAATGTTTCAAGACACCTGTGATAAAGAAGTGACTTGCTTCAAGTGCAGGTGCCATGAAATCTGAGCTAGGCAGAACCAGACTCTCCTGACCCTGCCACCCTGCTGCAAAGTCAATTTAAAGTACCTGACTAGCTAGAGTATCAAATGGGTAAAGGCTTAGAATGACCAACTGGAAATGTTTATTATAGTAGTATATTTTTTAAAAATCTGCCCTTTAAATGTATATCATTTGAGAATTGCCAGTGAAAGAGCCACTCACTATTCTTGGTTTTGATACGCCCCTACGACATGAGAATTGAACTGAACTACAATGATTGTAATGTCATCTCTGTACATTCGAGCAAGCTCTTCAGGAAGACTAAGCATTTTGGAGAGACGCTCATGATCAACAGTCCCAAACTCGTTGTTGCCTACAGCGTGGCGAATGAGATGGGTTGCTGCATTCTGATCCTCAAATACCGAGGACATTTTGGTTCTCCTTTCTGTTAGAAGGCCGTGCATCTGTCCCAGAGTCACCTTGTAGCCACCAACAGCTATTGGCTGTTGGTGATGCATGCCAGTTAAGTACTCACCCACAATCCTAACCACATCCTGCCTATGCATAGTCTCCCACAACCCATCAGTAGCCAACACCAGAAACTTATCCTGTGGTCTTAATCGATGGTAAGTTACCTCTGGCTCAGCAGTGAGATAAGGAGGTGTGTGATAATTAGGAGGAATAAATTTGGTATATTCATTGTCATTCAACTGGTCTGGGCCAGATTCTATCACTCTCTTTTGAAGGTCAATGCTCCATTTGAACTTTACATCTCCAAAAGCCCTAAATGGCATCAGCAAGCCAAGCAGCCGATCCTGTTTCACCACACTCTTGGCCTCACTCTTTGGATGTTCCAATTTCAGCCGTTCTAGTTCTCTTTCATTTTGAGCATTGTGGTCGTTAGACAGCGTGACTGCTGACCATGAGCCGTCCTCTTCCTGCACACCCAGCATGGCTCTGCTATCGCCAGTATTGGCCACATGAAGGTCAACACCATCCACATGGGCCACACAAGCAGTGGCTCCAGAAAATGCCACTCGAAGCACCAGATAGTTGAGGAAGGAATTAGGATCACCAACTTGTGCCTCCAAGGAGATGTCATTATCAAGCCTCTTGAAAGCATTAATTAGGGCCTCCTTAACATCAATATCCGTTGACTCACCAGTGTTGAGGTCTATAAGCTCTTGCCAGTAAGTCCTCAAGCTGTTAAAGTACAATTTGGATGCCTCCTTACTAAAGTAATCATTGGGGTGCTTGTGCCACTGGAGAATGGGTAGCAGTGCCCGGCCACTCTCCACTGCATTTTCAATCTCTAGCAAAGTCTCATGGGGTAACAAAGAGACAGCAATATAATAAAAAAGTCTCTCGCTGACTGCCTGGGAACAAGCACAACCTGCATGGCCATCAAAAACCCCCAAAAGCATCCCTCTGGTCTGCAAGCAGGTTGCTGCACTTCTCCGGTCCTCAATGGGCGCATTTGCAGGCAGCTGATTGCTGTCAAATCCAAGGATAGAACTGACATTTTTGCCATCAAATTCTGGCACTTTGAAACTGTATTCATTAGCTTTAAGGATGCTATTGACTTGTGGAGGTGTGAGGTAAAATTTCTGTGGTGTGGAAGCATATCTCCTTCCTTGGGTGTACTGCCACCAGTTCTCCTTTGGCCTGCAAAAGGTAGCATATGCTGGATGAGGTGTGTATCTCAGTCGACTCTGAGGAATGTAGGGTGAGGAACAACAGAGGTGTTTGTGGTGGCAGTAACATGCAGTGCCATAGATCCTGCTCAGTTCACAGTTACGGATCAGAGGAAAAAACAGTTGAGTTGGTGCTGGCATGGCATCAGAGAACAGTGGCAGGCTGGAACTTCTGACTGGGATTCCTAGACAGCAAATTAGACAGATGTACACAAAGAAAAGAGTTACATTTCAGGATACTTAATCTAGCTTTGCCTTTATAACAAATATTAAGCAAGTCAATCTACATGCTAAGCCTTTGGTAGAAGGTACTACATTTTATACACACATCATGTACTATTTCTACAGGGTGTATTCTGGTAGGCACAACTCCCAATCATTCGTGGAACCAGGACTGAACTCCTGGCTCCTGTACTCAAACTTCAATTTTCTCTTTTCTTTGTTCTTCTTTGTGCAGTACAAACTGTGCAGAATGTACAACAGATTTGGCTGGGGAAAGCTGAGGAGATGAAAGTTATATAACATTATGCAGTAGCAGTCTACCTGACCAATCATCCTTCTATCTCCCTATCCTTAAAAAATGCCTTGAAATCTCCCATTTTACACAGGGACTTCTTCCATTTATTAAGATCCTTTACCTGTGGTCAATTTTGGCATGATTACACATGGCTATGATCAAAAGTGTTAAGATGCAGCCCAAACATATGTATATTCATAAATTACTGCCACCAGTTCTCCTTTGGCCTGCAAAAGGTAGCATATGCTGGATGAGGTGTGTATCTCAGTCGACTCTGAGGAATGTAGGGTGAGGAACGACAGAGATGTTTATACATCATATACATATATTACTATAGTAATGTGCATTGTAACATATACAGAAAAATTTCTACATAATAAAAAAAGAAATTCCAGTATTTCTCTCCTGTACCCCAGTAGATGGTCTTGCAAAACTTGCTTCTCTAGACCACTGTGGCAATTTGCCAGACTAATGGGCATAGGTCTGCCACCAACTCCCAAATAATCTTGGAAAAGTCAGCTCACATCTTTGAGTCTCACTCTTCTAACTTGTAAATGAACACAACGGAACAGATGCTATCTAAGGGTTTTCTAAGATTCATGCCTTTAAGCTTATGGAAGTGAGGCTTTGAAATAAAATTCAGGTTTCATTTATTCACTGTTGAATTCTACCGTGCCATTCATGATCAAAAAAAAAAAAAAAGTTTAAGTATTGTAGTAGCTCTAAAGCTTTGTTAGTAACATAAATGGCTTCAGTCCTAGAACTTAATTTACCTACTAACAATGTCCCCTGCTTAGCAGCCATAAGGAAAAACCATATAAGTATTTTCATCTACTATGGATCCAAAGTAGAATTAACCCCTAGAAAAATGTTTTCTTGGATATGGTAATTACTCTGATGTGATCATTACACAATGTCTACCAATATATACACACACTGAAACATTACAGTGTATCCCATAAATATATACTATGTGTCAACTGTAAATTTAAAATAAATTTCAAAAGACCAAAAATGTTTTTTCTCACATTAAAAAAAAAAAAAAAAGGTATTTATTTGCTCCAGGAAAGCAGTATAGTCAAATAATAGTCTAAGGTTTGGATTGAAAAGGTACAGCAATATAATTACAAACTTTAAAAAACTCCTATCACTCACTATATGCACTGAAAATAATTTCTGGGCATTTATTTGGAAAATTTAATAAATATATCATTAATCTAGATAATATAGGCAAGAAAAAATCCCTCTTCTTCCTCAATAAAATATATTTTCCCTGAGTTCTTGAGATAACTGCTTCAAAATAGTCTTTTGGACTATAAAGAAACACACTTTAGAAATACTTTAAATAAACAAATGCAATAAACAAAAAGGAACATGGAAAATAAAACCATCTGAGTTAATAGCAACTACTCCTTCCCAGGGCTAAACTCATTAAGAAACAAAAGAATTTTCAAATATCATAGCAAATGCTAGCTATGTATTATTTTCATACACCTTTTTTGAAGAATAATTTGAGAAAAAGTGATAAATCGGGGTAGCGGGAAGCAAAGAAAACTAAACACCGAATAATCACTGATTCTTGTTTGCTTCTGTAAAAAGCACTACATAAGCCAGCCACACAGATTCTCTTCTGCAAGTAGCAGAAAGTACCATCATTTTAACTGCACTAAGAAGGGATTTGTCTACGCAAATGACAAGATCAGGCAATAGAAAGTAATGGCTATAATTTTGGAAATAAGAATCTGTAACTAAAAAAGTATTCTGAAATGCACTAATGAAAAACAGAAATTCCAGAAAACCAGGAATCCATCAGGAGTAACCATTTAAATAAAAGCACTTCAAACTGAATACCTGAAAGTCATCCAGAGGTTAAGTGTACATGACTGAGCCAGAAGATGTGCTCAAATGTTGGGCCACATGACAGCGGCTTCCACACTTAAATCGTATCTCCTTTTAGGTTTGCACGCAGAAAGCATATCAACTCATTTTGTGCTTTGTATAAAGGTTTTCTATCATTAAAAATGTACCCGAATGTAATCTTAATGAAAACAATTTTTCTTCATAATTTTATGACTGCATTTGCTCTTTCTTTAAAACTTAAGAATCTTACAGAAAAAAAATAAAAAAAGAAAGAAAATTGCCTGTATGGAATATAAATTGACTCAAAATACTATTTGTGGGTGGGGGAGGGAGGGTTGATAGATGCATAATAGTGTTTGATTGTCTAAGAAATAACAAATCCAGGAAACCTGCACTTTCCTTAAATTCCTTTGCTTCGACTTTTTTTTGGGGGGGGGTGGGGGACGGGGGGAGGAGTTTTGCTCTTGTTGCCCAGGCTGGAGTGCAATGGCGTGATCCCGGCTCACTGCAACCTCTGCCTCCCGGGTTCAAGCGATTCTCCCGCCTCAGCCTCCCGAGTAGCTGGGATTACAACGACCCGTCACTATGCCCGGATAATTCTGTATTTTCAGTAGAGATGGGGTTTCACCCTGTTGGTCAGGTTGGTTTCCAACTCCTGACCTCAGGCCATCCACCCGCCTCAGTCTCCCAAAGTGCTGGGATTACAGGGGTGAGCCACTGCATCCGGCTTGGTTTGACATCTTTTCTACTTTTGTAGTTCACTGCAAAATGAATGAAATCTAGTGACAAAAAGCTAATGATTCACACAGCAGGTGCTTTTAATAATACTTATATTCAAACATCAAACAAATTCTCCACTACATTTTTCCTTCAAGGCAAAAGTTCTTGAGATTAAAAACAAAAAAATGAGAATGAATTTTATTGACTGTATCTTTCAGTTATGCAGAGGCTTAGTACATGGACTGAGATTATATCCTAATGCCCCAACTCCTGACATGCCTTCAAAAGATAAAATTCCTAGGGAAGTTGGAATTTATGAAAACTGCTGTGATTGAGCGTTCTATCCTCATCGGTACAAGTGATATATTCTCTCCATCAGATCAGATACCCTTGGGAGTCAAAGTGCTTTCAAATGCTTTCATAAACAATAAGTGAGCAATGAAAAACTCTTAATATCCTTCAGAATATCCACTGATACAACAAGAAAACCCTCTACATCAAAATTTTTGCTGACAAGCTTGTTAAATTAGTGTAGAAGTCTCTTGATCAGGCAATAAGAACAGCATCCAGGTACAACTGTTGGTACAACAGAGCAGTGTCAAATTTTCAAGTTATTCCTGATCACAATTTTCACGGAAAAGTTCCTATTCCATGATCTAGACTCAGCCACGTTATACGCAGCATCTTCGTCCCAGGCAGATTTGGCTGATTTTGCCAATGACTAATAAAGAAAGATGTACTGCAACCAGAAACAGGAAAGAGACCCATCCATTCTTACTGATGTGCTTAGCAGAGCCTGTGCCAAGACATTTTTTCCACTCCATCAATAGACCCACGGACCAAATTAATTAGCAAACGCTATTAAGGCACCGACTCCGGAGCCCTTTAGCTTTGCAAAGCTTCTGATGTAAATGAAAAAGAAAAGCTATGCTAATCATTTAATGTGTCAGAACCCCAGTTTATGTAATCCGATTGCATTAAACACTCTACATAAAGACCATCCCTGATTTTTCAACATTTTTCTGGAAATGCCTAGCCATTTCACAGCTCCTGCTATCTTTTTATATGAATGAAGAATGATACGAAGCACCATGCCAGTACCTGTTTGATTAGTTTCCTTTGTCGCTACCTGAAAAATTGCACTCACAAAGGCATCAAAGCTATCCCAATCCAAGACGCCCTTGTCCCTTTTTCCAATCTATCTCATCCCTTAATACAACGCTGACCCACCTAAAACCATCCATACACAAAAATCTGTCACCATCCTTCCTGGGTACCCAACGCAGGTAGTTAAGTGAATACCTACCAATTCGTCTGGGCCCGGGACACACACACATTCTCCTGTCATCACAACACGGAGCCGACAACATCCACAACCCGCGCGGGCAGCAGCAGCGACAGCAGCACCGGCCCATTGAAAGCAAGGCAGAGATGCTCATTAGAGGAGGCGGCGGCGGGGAGGCGGGAGCGGAGGAGGGGCGAGGTCTCTCTCCAGCCCGGTGAATGGGCTGGGAGGGGGGAAGAGAATGGAGGAGGGATAAAGGGGTGGAGAGAACAAGGAAGCCAACCAAACCAACCCACCCCGCCGGGGAGGCAGAGCCACAGCCCAAGACAGCCGGAACCAGGCGCGAGCAGGGGCGCGCCCCAAG
>NW_012114710.1:3241117-3281866 GCF_000951035.1 Colobus angolensis palliatus
GCACGCCCGCGGCCGCCGGTCCGCGAGCACGCCCGGCGCCCCCTCACAACTTTGGACGGGTGGAGGATCCCGGACGGGGCGGCTCGTGGTCGGGAGTAGGGAATACGAACCGGGCACCGCAGGAGACCAAACGATTCTTCCCGACGAGGAGGGGGCGACAACGACGCCACCAATCCGCGCTTTTTCCACTCAGCCCCGTGCAGCTCCCGGAACCCGGGCCCTCGCCCCCGGCCGGCCCACTCTACTCCCCTACCCCGCGGGGCCGCCACCCTGCCCCGCCCGCACGTTCGGGCTGGAGTGCTTCCCGCCTCCCGATTGGCTGCGCAGTGGCGAGTGGGTGGGAAGGCGGAGAGGACCGTGGCCGGGGGTGGGGCGGGGGCGGAAGAGGAGCGCGCTCCTCGCCAGCTTTGTGACGTAACGGGGGTCAGACAATCCCTTCCATTCGGCGCGAGCCGCCCATTGGTTCCCCGGGCCCGCCTCACGTGACCCCTCCCTATAGCGGGTGGAAGGTGTGGCTGCGCGGCGCTGGGCGGTGGTCTGTGGAGCCGGGCGGCTTTGGCGGATCAGGCTCGGGGGTCGGGAGAGGGGAGGTGCCTGGACCCGCTCCAACGTCTTCGTGTGCGTGGGGCGCGAAGAACGGGCTGCTCCCCTGCCGTGCAGGCTTCCTCGAATCCCTTGCACCTCGGCGGGGATGCGGTGGTGTGGGTGGCCGGCCCAGCGGCCAAGCCTCCCCCGCGCCTCGCGGTTGGGTGCGGGCTTCCCAGGGTAGGCTGCGGGAGCGGCTCCCAGCCTCATGGGAACCTCAACTCCCTGCGGCTCACGGCAGCCTGCGGTACAAGGCGTAGCAAAGAACCTCGAGAGTAGCTGTTGCTTCGTTCATTTGATGTGTTGCAGATTTTAGAAGCATTAACGCCCATCATGTTTTCTATCGTCCCGGGGAGAGGAAGCAGGTGTAGACAGCAGCAAGACGGAACTGTGATGAGGGAATTCTCTCTGTAGCATAGATGTGTGCTTACGTTCTCCGAGGAGTTTTGAAATCAATATTGGCTCCGTTGCCCGGACTGGTTACAAGGAAAGAACACTGGACTTGGAGTCAGAAGACCTTCATCCAAGTCATTCCCTGCTCTAAGTCCCATTTCTGCTCCATGAGATTGTTTCCACCTCAGATGAGATTAGACTTAAGGTGGCATTGATATTGGCTGTGGTAAAACGGAAGATATGTCGAGGGCTCCTCAGTGACTTCCATCCATACATCCCTTTTACGGGATAGTGGCTTCTAAAAGCTTCCTTGCAAATGGCAGGTAGAGCATTGCACTTATCTTCCCTAGTGTTCACCGATAAGTTGACTTTGATTTATTACACGTAACTTCTCACTAGCCAGTCAGGTTTCCAAAATGATGTGGAGTGAATTACCTGATTTTTATGTAATAAAAAATTTATATACCCCAAACTTTATATAACTCCTGGATCTTTCAAGTTGCTGTATTCTCTGTTCTCTAAAGAAACTAGAGGAGACACTTTTTGCCCATCCCCAGATTGCCCATGGAACTTTTGTGGCTAGTCTTATCTGGCCTTCACCCCAGTTTTTACAGGTCTGTCTGCCTCCCTTCATCCTCTCCTTTTTGCTTCTCAAATGGGCTTCCCATAAATTTGCAAATATTCTTCACTGCCCTTTTCCTATTAATTTATGTATCTGATTCTTCTTCATAGATGCATAGGATGGTGTAGCCTAGTGATTAAGAGTGCAGCTGGAGCCAGGCCGGCTTGGTTCCATTCTCAGCTCTGCAGCTTTCTGTGTGGTCATGGGCAACTCTGCATGGCTCAGTTCTCTCACATGTAAGATAAAAATGTAAAAAGTAATAACAGGGCTGTATTAAGAGAGTTGACATATATAGCTTGCTAAGAAATTGCATAGCATGTAGTGTTATGTAAGTGTTAGCTATTCTTGATACTATCGACATGTCCAGGTCAGTGTTTTAGATTAAGAACTCCTGGCAAGTAGGAGACCCAGGCCCCCAAGTGCATTATATTCTATAGTTAGGTACTAATAAGTTATTAACAGATTGGAGAATCTTAGAACCTTAGAATATCAGTTTAAATTCATTTATACGTAGGATCTCTGCCTCCTAACCCTTACTTTGTGGACATGGAGACCACTTAACTGAAGCTATGAGAGGAATTTTAAGAGTTTCCGCTTTATGACCCAGAAATGAAGTACATACTAGACTTCTCTGTTGTCTTACCAACTTTTTCCTGGCCAGGCTTGGTGGGCTGCTGCCTGTAATCCCAGCACTTTGGGAGGCCAGAACGGAAGAATTGCTTGAGCCCAGAGACCAACCTGAGCAACATAGTGAGACCTCATCTCTACAAAAAATTTTTTAAAAAATTATCTGGGTGTGGTGGTGCATGCCTGTAGTCTCAGCTACTCAGAAGGCTTGTTTGATCCCAGGAAGCCAAGGCTGCTGTAGCTTTACTGCACTCCAGCCTAGGCGGCTACATAAGCCCCTGTCTCAAAAGAAAAAAAAAAGCTTTTTTTTGTTTTTTTAAATAGTTGTGAAATAGAGTAGTAAGAATCCAACATCCAGGCCAGATGTGGTTTCTCACGCCTGTAATCCCAGCACTTTGGGAGACTGAGGTGGGTGGATTGCTTGAGGACAGGAGTTTGAGACCAGCCTGGCCAACATGGTGAAACCCTGTCTCTACTAAAAACACAAAGAATTAGCTGGGTGTGGTGGTGGGCATCTGTAATCTCAGCTACTCGGGAGGCTGAGGCAGGAGAATTGCTGGAACCTGGGAGGTGGAGGTTGCAGTGAGCCGAGACTGCAGCACTGCACTCCAGCCTGGGCAACAGAGTGAGACTCCGTCTCCAAAAAAAAAAAAAAGAATCCAACATCCATATCAAATGACCTCTTCAAAGCTGTTACCTTAGTAGCAACCCTTATTCCACACTGACATTGCCATTATTCAGAGCACTTTTAAAACTCCCTTTTCAAATTGTTTTCAGATCTGCACAGGAAACTCCAACCTGTTTTACTATAACCAACACTTTGGTTTTATACCAGAATAGTATTGATTTCCCATCTTATTCTTAGTTCTGAATGACCTGGATATTTCCAAAAATAACACCCACTCAAAAAAACTGGTATTTGCCACCACTAAATATAGTCAAAAGAATTTTGACATAAGTATTGAATGCCAAGGTGTTTTTGAAATCAGAATAAAGCCTAAAGTGATGGCTTTGAAATAATCTCATTTACAGGTATAAGTTTTGTCCTCTGGTTGTAAAGTTGTATAGTTCAGTGAGAGATATATATAAATAAACTACCCTTATGCAAAGGTACCAACTGCTGGTACAACTGGAGAAGATTCTTTAGTATCTCAACCTTGATTCTCCTCTGGCCTGGCTTTGTTCCTGTTTCTAGATGGAGCTCCATTTAGCCACCCAATGAGCTTGCTTCAAAAGTACTGTTTGTTATCACATGGCCATCTGGCCAGGGTCAGGACAGGTCCTTGGGTTTACTGCCTTGACCCCAGACTGTCTTAGCCACCAGAGCACCTGTTGATACTTCAACATTGGAAAGTGTTGAAAAGAAGCACTGAAACAACCCAGGATCATTTGTCGAGAAGGTAGGGAAGGAGAGAGGAAGGGGCTTCAAAAATAGTATGGTACTAAGAAAGCACTGTGCAAAATCACCTGTTTACACAAATGCTTTCTGTGATAATCAAAAATGCAATGACATTTCCTGAATGTGACCCTTAACATTTAGTCATCCATTTGCCCTAGGACAGATTCGAAAATGAGCAATGCTTGACCAGATTGGCCTGATGTTCTTGTGGGCAGGTGATAAGACCCTTAGACCCTTAGGGGTATTGGAGGTTAGCTTTGACAACATGGAGATGATCCAGCAGTCTCAGTGGTGCCAGCCAAGAAGCTTAAAATAGACCTGCATGTGGGTCTGAGATGCTCTTACCCTGATGGTTACTGATTTACTGTGGCCTTTGCCAAAATCAGCAGTCACAGGGAAAAGAGGCTGGTTTACCATACCCCTGTAGCTCCTGTTTCCCTACAGGTCTTGGCTAGGAAATCAGCAAGAAATTGCTAAGTAACTAAAGAATGGCTACCTGTTTAATTACCATCTCAGTGTCGGGAGTTGCTTCTTTGAAATTAAGTTGTTTGGAGTTAGCAGTGAGATTGACGAATCATCTATACAAAAGAAACAACGTGTACTGTGGTTCATCTCCTTTGGACCAGACACTGTTCTAGATGCTTTCACATTTGTCTCATTTTATATTTGAAAAGGAATCCATTCTCATCAGAATTCATGAGACAGTAGAATGTTCAAGGGAGAAGAAAGCTTTATTCTCTTGCAAAATTAGGGACCAAAGGCTGTTGGCTGGCAGGCAGGAAGTTTCTGTGTACTAATTGAACATGACAAAAGAATACAAAAAGTAGGTATCTGGGGTTGCTTAATGATGGAATTCAAGTGCTTTACCAAGAGGATTGCATACCTATGGACCTGAGATTGGCACATACTTCAAAAATTCCCATTAGTTAGGCTATCTTCAAATACTAAAGATGACATGTATGGGCAAGAGGGGAGAGATGAAAGGGGAGGTGTCGGTGTTACTATCTGGGCATCAGACAATTTGGCAAGATTAATTTTTTGTTCAATATAATTCTGTAGGTGGATTCCCCAAAGCACAGAGGATACGAGGTGGACGACAGGCTTCAGGGGAGCTGAGACAGTGGGGTGTATCTAGAGCACTTCTTACAGTAGGTGCCAGTCATGGCTGCCCCAAAGCAGGTCCTGCCAATCTACAGACTTCAGTAGGAGTCACCAAGCTGTGTACTCAAAAATAGTAGTGGCCGATTTGCATACTTTTTAAAAGCTATAATTCTTTGCTTATCTTAACTACTTAGAGTATAAGCTTTTCAAGAACAGGGAACATGTCTTTTTACCCACCAATACAAACCTATGACCTGGCATACAGTGAAAACTAACAGGTAGCAGATGCATCCTTTCTACCATCCTCTGCTCTAAGTGCACTGACTCCTTATGAGGCAGGCATTTTTCTTATATCTGTTTCACAGGAGAGGAAACTGAATCTCAGTGAGGGTAATTTGCCCCAGGATGGCATAAGTAAGAAGTTGTGGAGCCATCTACTCCAGAGCTTGCACGCCAAGGCACTATGTTAAAGTATAGTGAGCACTGCGTGTAATAGGAGCTCGATGATGAATGGACTTGTTTTAAATGAAGGAAAAGAAAACAACATGTTTCAACAGGTGAATGAAAATACTTCATGAATGAATAAATGAATATGTCACCTTTTATTCCTTAGGTTTCAAAAGGGCTTATGTCAGGATTAGGATTTAATTAATTCTAGCTTTGTGAAAACTAAAGAAAGTTTTGTGTTTTCCTTATGGGGTTAAGGGCAAACTGCATCCTTATAATTGGAGAATTTCCACCCATGCTTAATGTGTCTGTAACCAGCAGTAAAGTTTGCACAGCTAAGTGTATCACCACTGAATAGCCACTCTTGTTAGAGAGCTGCAGGGTTTGAATATAGTTTATCAGGAGAATCAATCGTACCTTATAAAAGCATATTTTCCTTAGAAACCAGATACTGTATTTGTAGGTGAATACCTACTGTATTCAACTCACATTCTAATATAACTATAGTTGATAATATGATGTGAAGTGGACAATTTGATTTGTTAAAAGCAGTAAATTAATATCCAGTTCAAAATGTTACTTTTATGTTTAAGCAGTATTGACTGGAGAGAGAGAAGTTCAAGGAGAGAAAAAAAGCAATGAATTAAAGAGGAATAATAGATACTGAATTATACATCCAGTTTCTGCCAGAAAGGATGGGCTCTGGAACGCTAATCAGAACATTCAGAGAAATACTCAGGTGCAATATCTGCATTTTGATGTTATCCCTCCTTAAGGCATACTGGTTTTGTGGAATGAGTGTGAGTTGGAGTCAGAGACACTTGAGTTCAAACACTAGCTCTGCTTCTTATTTTCTGGGTTCATCCTTCAAAATTTACCCAATAGCTTCAACTTTTAAAAAACTCTACTGTCTGTTATAAGGATTGAGAATTAGCCAAATGATAACTGGCAAATAACGCCAAATGTTAGTACTTTAAAATGAATTTTCTGTTGCTGCTGTAACAAATGACCACAAATTCAGTAGCTTAAAATAACACATATTATCTTTCAGTTCTGAAGGTCAGAAGTCTGAAATGGGTCTCACTGGGCTCAAATCAAGGCATCAGCAGGGCTGTGTTTCCTTCTGGGAACTCTAAGGGAGAATCCATTTTCTTCCCTTTCTCAGCTTTGAGAAGCTGCCCACATTCCTTGGCTCATAGCTCCTTTCTCCATCTTCAGTGCTAGCAGAGTAGCACCTTTCAGCCACTCTCTGACTTTGATTTCCTCCTCTTCATTTTAAAAAGATCCTGATGATTACATTGGGTACACTATGATAATTGAGGATAATCTTTTTATTTTAAAATCAGCTGACTAGCAACCTTAATTCCATGTGCAACCTTAATTCTCCTTTGCCAGGTAACATAGCATACTCACAGGTTCTGGGATTATGATGTGGACATCTTTTTTTTTGGGAGAGAGGGGACATTATTCTGCATACCCCAGCATTTTTCTCCCTTAACACTCATGTATTTATTAATACATTTATTAAAGGAAAATGAATAACAAATATTTTTATCCTCAAGAAACCTATTATTTAGGTGGAGAGCTTAAATATATGTAAAAGACATTAACCAACAGTACAAGGCAGCAAGCAACAAGCTCCATTATGAGCCATTCAAATTTGTGTCACAGGCCTGACCTTGTGTCTCATGCCTATAATCCCAGCACTTTGAGAGGCCAAGGTGGGAGGATTGCTTGAGCCTAGGAATTCAAGACCAGCCTAGGCAACATAGTGAGACCTCGTCTCTGCAAAAAAAGTTTTAAAAATTTGCCAGGCATGGTGGCACACATCTGTAGTCCCCATTACTTGGGAGGCAGAGGTGGGAGGATCACTTGAGCCTAGGAGCTCGAGGCTACAGTGAGCTGTGATTGTGCCAGTGCACTCAAAAACAAACAAAAAGAAAACAAAAACCAACACATTTTCGCTACAGGCTTTTAGAGAGCACTTAGGTGTATGAGAGAGGGAAAAAAGGAGTCATGGGAAATTTTGATTGTCTAAAAGCAGCAATGTAATGAGAATTCCCCCTTCCCTCTTCAAAAGATAAATGTGATTTTAGGTTGAGTTAGGAACAAAGGAGCTGATAACCTCCCTCCATTCTGCCTTGTTGAATCCCTACCAAACTTTGAAGGGCATAAAAAAATCTACAGTGTAGCCAGAGGAGGGCTACCAGCAGGATAAAAAGTTTAGAATCAGAACATATGAGAAGTTTAGAGATATTCATGGCATGCTCTTCAAATTCTTTAATGACAGTTATATGAAAAGACAGCTAGCTTTGTCTTTGAAAACACTGGAGTTTGAAAAAACTGGGCCAGGTGCGGTGACTCATACCTCTAATCCCGGCACTTTGGAAGGCTGAGGCAAACGGATCACTTGAGGTCAGGAGTTCGAGACCAGCCTGACCAACGTGGCAAAACCCCATCTCTACCAAAAATACAAATATTAGCCAGGTGTGGTGGCGTGTACCTGTAATCCCAGCTTCTTAGGAGGCTGAGGCACAAGAATTGCTTGAACCTGAGAGGGAGTGGTGGTAGTGAGCTTAGATCAGCCACTGCACTCTAGCCTGGGCAACAGAGTAAGACTTTCTCAAACAACAACAAAGAAAAAATGGCCAGGCATGGTGGCTCATGCCTATAATCCCAGCACTTTGGGAGGTCGAGGTAGGCAGATCACCTGAGGTCGGGAGTTCGAGACCAGCCTGACCAACATGGAGAAACCCCGTCTCTACTAAAAATACAAAATTAGCCAGGCATGGTGGCGCACGCCTGTAATCCCAGCTACTAGGCAGGAAAATCGCTTGAACCTGGGAGGCAGAGGTTGCGGTGAGCTGAGATCGCACCACTGTACTCCAGCCTGAGCAACAAGAGTGAAACTCCATCTCAAAAAAAAAAGAAAGAAAAAAGAAAAAGTTAGAATAAGGGTGTGGAAGTTAGATTTAAACTCAGTATGATAATTTTAAAGTGGTTACAGTGTTCTGAAAATGGAATGAGCTAGCCCTCGAGACAATGATTTTGCTGTTACTGAAGGTATTCAAATAGAATGTAGACAACAAATGACAAAGAATGTGCTCTCAAAGCACTTTGTTTGTGTCTTGAACTTTATACTCACATTATAATCATTTGCAGGCCAGTCTCCCTGTATAGATGTGACCTCTTCCTAGGCTGAATCTATCATATATGTTTTTAACTTGGCTTAGGAGGTAGCTAACAAATGTTGGCTAGGTAAATGGATGATACATGGGTGAGGGTGAGAGTTGGACAGAATGACCGTCAGTGTCCCTCCAACTCTGGGACTCTCAGTTCTCTGAGCTAGGATCTGAGCTAGGTTTAGTGAATTTAATTGAGATCCAGAAAGGGGGTGGGAGTGGTGGCGCATTCTAGGTGGGAACCACAGTGCAGAACAGCCCAGGAGGAGAGCCGAGTCGAGAAGCTGTGTTGGGTGAAGAATGGGAGTTAGAGTTGGGGCAGAGTCTAGGTCTTGATTCTTGAAGGTCTTTAATTTCAAGGATGTTGGGCTTCCTCATTCTACAGTTGGGATGCAGATTGACACTTGACTGAATTATGATCAAAGGAGAAAATTGCCCTGACAATGATATACATCATAGCTGATTGGCTATAACTAAAAGTGATTGCCTAAACGTGGGTGTAAGGAGTTAAAATGCAGAGCTAGACAAAGGCAGCAAGGATGTAAAGGAGGGAACAGATAGGAAGATATGTTACTAAAAAATCAGGACTTGCTGGCGAGGTAAATGAGAAAGGGTGAAAAGGGGGAAGGTATCAAAGAGGCCCAGAGCTTTGTGCATGGGTGGCCACGAGGATGGACAAAATTTATGTCACACTTTCTTATTGAGATGGAAGCAATATGGATTTTATGGATTTGGATAAATATGGAATATTTATCCAAAATATCCAGAATTTTTCCCACACAGTTTCCATTCAGTTCATGACTGAAATGGGTTGTTTTGAATATGTATGAGGATAGAAAGTCAAGAGTATTGCCAAGCACAGTGGCTCATGCCTGTAATCCCAGCACTTTGGGAGGCTGAGGCGGGCGGATCACAAGGTCAGGAAATCGAGATCATCTTGGCTAACACGGTGAAACCCCGTCTCTACTAAAAATACAAAAAATTAGCCGGGTGTGGTGGTGGCAACCTGTAGTACCAGCTATTCGGGAGGCTGAGGCAGGACAGTAGCGTGAACCCAGGAGGCAGAGCTTGCAGTGAGCCGAGATCACACCACTGCACTCCAACCTGGGCGACAGAGTGAGACTCCATCTCAGAAAAAAAAAAAAAAAAAGTCAAGAGTATTAGCCTGTGAAGGGCAAACATTTTTAAGAGGTGAGCTGTTATACTGGTAAAACCTGACACTGAGTAGTAATAGTTATAGTAGCAACTTGTATGAGCCCATTATGAGCCTGCATGATATGAGACACTTTGTATGTATCATCCCATTTCATGCAGTTACCCATGAGTGTGAAGGCATCAGCTCATACTCCACACAGTGTCTGCTTTAGGGCAGCGCCCAAGGAAAATTCCCACCCATGTTAGTACTAAGGATAATTATAAGTCTCAGAAGTGATTGGATTCTTTTAAAAATTCTTGGACCCAGAACTGAATAAAAGACTCTATCTCTTTGTGTTTGGAGGGGTAGAGGAGGAGGTAAAAGGAATTATTCAGTTTTAGAGCCAGAATTGTGACTCAGTTATGGAATGTGTGCCATATATTATTTTTTAAACCTCTTTCCTGTTTCTGTTCCATGTCCCCACCCTTGTTTTTCTGCCTACCTTCTCATTTAATTTATGCTATCTTTTATTTTATATATCCCTAACAGTAGTCATAAATTCATTCTGGAATAAAGGAGAGGAATATAAATGTATTTTTATTTATCATAGTCCTTGCTTTATAGATGAGGAACAGGCGCTTAATTTATCTAACTTGCCCAAGATTACAGCGGGTCTATTACCTATTGCTGGATAACAAATCACCACCAAAATCAGCTTGAAACAACAAACATTTGTGATCTCACTCTGTTTCTGAGGGTCAGGAATCTGGGAGCAGCTTCCCTGAGTGGTTCTAACTCAGAGTCTCTTGAGTTTGCAGTCAAGCCATCAGCCAGGGCTGCAGAGTCACCTGAAGGCTTGTCTGAGGCTGAAGAATATGCTTCCAGCTCACTCACATGGCTGAACATTTTCATTTCTTGCCATGTGGGCCTTTCTGTAGGGCTGCTCACAACATGGCAGCTGGCTTTCCCCAGAGTGAGTAATCTGAGAGAGACAGACAATGAGAGAGACCAAGACAGAAGCTACAACATCTTTTACAGCAATCTTGGAAGTGAAATACAATTACTTCTGTACTCTGGTAAAATTTGAGAAAGCATTCCACAGGGATATGAATTCCAGCAGAAATCACAGGAGGCCATCTTGGAGGCTGCCAATCACAGTGAGTACATGATGTAGCGGAACCTGCGTGATGCTGCTTTTGCCAAAGTGTTAGGTTAGAAGAGCCGTTTCCATTCCTTTTATCTTGAAAACTAGGGAAATAAGCACCAGCAAGTGGTGATGTTCTGGGTTTCTAGTTTTCTTTCTCTGACCCTGCTTACAATTGCCAGTGCTGCCACAATTTCATCCATAAAGTTTTGTGTAGCCTCACATCTCCGTTTAATCACTACTAAAAGTAAGTCCAAGAACCTCAAGTCAACAGTAAACAATTGAATGTTTGGATACCACTAAGGAGTTAAAATAATAGCTAATGGACCAGGTACAGTGGTTCATGCCTGTAATTCCAGCAGGCATGAACCTGGGGGGCCGAGGTAAGAAGATGGCTTGAGTCCAGGAGTCTGAGACTGCAATGAGCTATGATCGTACCACTTTACTCTAGCTTGGGTGACAGAGCAAGACTCTATCTCTTAATGAAAAAAAAAAAAAAAACAATAACACTATGTATGCTTATATTCTCTGAATTTGGTAGAGTATGAAACGATTGATTATAATTTTATTCCTTGTACTTTTTATGTTCATGGGAAATGTATGCATATAGAGGATACAAGTTTTTGGTGATTCCACACTCCGTGAGGGGAAATTGTCAATGTAATGAGAAAATCCATAAAGATGTTTTTATGGAGCATATTTTTTACTGCATTGCTGAACTGTAGCCAGATTTTGTCAGGGAAATAAGAACTTGTTGTTTTCCTAGTTTCAGGGAACTGCTGGCTCAGTGTTCGGTTTTCATTCCACGAATCCATGACTCACGAATCAATGACCTGGATAAACGAACACTGAGGATCTCAGTTGCAGTTGGCAATTACCCTACCTTTTGATGGCACTTACTCTATTCTGCGTCTGGAAATTCCATTACCACTTGAAGTATGTATAAATAGATGTCACCCTGAAGGTTTAAACACAACCCCTATTACTTAGCCAAGACTGTTCTGAACAATGGTGTTTACTAATTAGCTCAATTTCAATTTCAATTTCAATTTCAGTTCTCAAGCTAATATAAAGTTTTAAACAAATTACACATTCTATCAACAATGCTGAGGCTGCCCACTCCTCATGACCTTTAGCAACTCAGCAATGAAAATATTGGAAGGAGGTGAGCTCACCAGTGAGGATGGGTGAGTCCTTCCTGGTTCCAGCTTTGCAAAGAAAAGAAGATACATGGCCTCTAGGAGAGCAGTCCTAACCTGATCTGGCACACAGGGCTGTGCCTTGAAGCCTGTCTTGCCTGAAATGACTAGCTGAGCGGTTAGAGGTTGACAGAGAGAAACTGAGAAGGGCTCCTTTATTCTCCTTTACACACTCCCCAGAAACAAATTTTGTAATTAAGTTAAAAGGGAGTGGAGGAGACAGAAGGTTACATCTCTTGCTTAGAAAGTCTAGGGAAAGGTTGAGTTGACCTAACTTTGAAGAGCACTACTTTTAGTCACTAGTTCATCCGGACAATAATTATTGGGCACCCAATGTGTGCCAGACAGTGTTCTTGACACTGGAGATAAAACAGGACAAAGATCTTGTTCTCATGGAACTTGCAACCTAGTAGGGAAATGACACAAAAAGAATTCCACAGGAATCCCACAGCAGATGCAGCCTCACAGTGGCAAAGGAATGCTCTGAGGGTGGGCTTGGTGCATTTTCCACTCTGAGCACTGCGTTTGAGACTCACTCAGAGACAGGTGTGCGTTTTTAATGTTGTTACACTGATTACCAAAGCAGTAACTTCCACTTAAAGCAGAGAGTATTTTTGACCTCTCAAAAATGATTGACATGGCTTTGGAGATCTATTTTTGTTCTGCATTCTCAAGTTCACGTCCTTTGTGGTAGCCAGCAAGGAAAATATCACCCTGCTGCTAGTGTCATAGAATAAGCTCTATGTTATCCGTGATCCTTCGGCCTTGACATGCTGAGAAGCAAAACTTTGATTTACATAATGTCATTTTATGCTTTAAGCCTTGGGGTTACCTACCTAGCATTTTGTTATTTGATGTACTTACCTTTTTATATACATAACTTACCTTTAAAGATACACTTTACCTTTTATGCCTTAAGAAGGCATAAACTTAGGAAGTTTCCACACAAATTTTAATAGGGGTCAGAAAGCTTAGATGAGGTCAAAACCTGGATAATATTATACATGTACTGATAAAGGCATGAGAATGACCTTCAGATGTCTGTAGGCTGGTGGTTTATAGAAGAGGAAGGTTAGTTTTAACCTAACCCAACCTCCACCCCTTGTAAAACACACACACACACAGTAAAAGGACGTGTTAGGGTTTGCATTTCAGCTATGGAGAGATATCTAATATCAAGACAATATTGTTTTTAACTCTGGATGTACTCTATTAAATGAGTAAGAACAAGTCTTCTCTCCAATATCTCACACAGATCATTGATTAATTACAACGAGGAAAACAATATCTTTACTTTGGGACTATCTGACAGGTATCACCATAACCAGTGAATCTAACATCAGTAATAAGGGTGATGATTGACTGACATCCTGTTCTTCCCAGTGAGATACAATCGCCTAGGTAATCAGCATCACCTAGGTAAAATTCTTACCACAGAATATCTAATCCAAATCTAATTATGAGGA
This sequence comes from Colobus angolensis palliatus, assembly GCF_000951035.1. Lineage (NCBI taxonomy): Eukaryota > Metazoa > Chordata > Mammalia > Primates > Cercopithecidae > Colobus > Colobus angolensis. The sequence continues at coordinate 3,254,418 of NW_012114710.1, forward strand.
AACAAGCAGACAAATTCATATTGTGGGACATAATGTAGGGCAAATGTCTTGGACCCTTCAAAAATGTCAATATTGTGAAAGACAAAGAAAAAATAGATAAATAAACATAAGGTGGGAGAATGCTCCAAATTAAAAGAGACTAAAGAGGCATGATGGCTGGGTGATTGGGTGGTGGGTATAAAAATGAAGGAAAGGAAAGTAGAGGGGAAGAAATGGAAGAAAGGAAGAAAATATCTACAAAGGACATTTAGGGGACAATTGAAGAAATGTGAATATGGTCATTTTATTAGGTAGTGATTTTGAATTGGTGTTAAATTTTCTGAATCTGATTGTTATGAGAGTGTCTTTGTCCTTAGGAGATGCATGCTGAAATATTTTAGATATGAAATGTTATGAGACCTGCAACTTTCAAATGGTTCCAGAAAAAAGTAAATACACATGGGAGAACGTAAAAGAGAGGGAAACAGACATGGCACGATGTGAATCGGTGAATCAGGGTGAAGGGAGTGTGTTCATTGACTTATTCTCTGAATTTATCTTAGGTTTTAAATTTTTCCAAATAAAAAGTTGTATGTAGCAGTAGTCAGGAGACAAAAAAAGTCTATTTGACGGAAATTATTTTAGAAATCCAGAACAAAAATAAGAGCTGGAGAAAACATACACAGACAACTGATGCATGAAGCCTCAGAGGAAGAAAGCCCTGGACAAAGGACAGAGCTCTGGAATGGGGATGGCAGGGCCTACACTCGCCAGTCTTCTCTGTCATCACAGGCTGTGTGATCGTGGACATTTGCCTAAGCTCTCTGTCTTCATTTCTTAGGGCTGCCATCACCAAAACAATAGGTATTTATTAGGCCTGGCTCAGTGGCTCATGCCTGTAATCCCAGCACTTTGGGAAGCTGAGGCGGGTGGATCACCTGAGGTCAGAGTTCGAGACCAGCCTGATCAACATGGAGCAACCCTGTCTCTACTAAAAATACAAAAAAAAAAAAAAAAAAAAAAAAATTAGCCAGGGGTGGTGGCGCATGCCTATAGTCCCAGCTACTTGGGAGACTGAGGCAGGGGAATCGCTTGAACCCGGGAGGCAGAGGTTGCAGTGAGCCAAGATGGCACCACTGCACTCTATCCTGGGCAACAAGAGCGAAACTTCATCTCCAGAAAAACAACAACAACAACAACAAAAACAATAGGTACTTACTGTCTCACAGTTCTGTTGGCCAGAAGCCCAACATGAAGGTATCCAATGGCCCTTGCCTCTCTGAAACCTGTAGCACAAGATCCTTCCTTGCCTCTTCCTAGCTGCTGGTAGTTTCCCTGCAATTCTTGGCACGCCCTGGCCTGCAGCTGCAATATTCAGCCTCTTTATCTGTCATTACATGGAGTTCTCCCCTCATGTGTTTCTGTTCCAGTGTCTCTTCTCTTTTAAGGACACCAGTCCTATTAGTGCCCACCCTAATGACCTCGTCTTAACCTTGATTACCTCTGCAAAGACACTATTTCCAAAGAAAGTCACATTCATGGGTACTCGGTGTTAGGACTTTAACATCTCCTTTTGGAGGGCACAATTCAACCCAGTCCACTCTACACCAATTTCTCCAACTCCCGAACTGGCATGGGGAATCTGTGGTGAACAAAAATGAACAATGAGGTCCCTTCAGCTGTGAGTCTGAGGTTCTGGGTATCCATCTGTTCTAAGTCCGTACATCTGCCAACCTTGGGCTACTAAGGAGCCCAAGAGAGACTTGATGAGGAGGAGGTTCCAGGTTATTATAGAACAGATAAGCAATGTGGCCTTTGGAAAGCATGATTCATGTGAAGTGCTTGGCATAGCAGGCTGTTCTAGTTTGCTTGTCGCAGTCATCCTTTTTGTCCTCATTTTTATTTGTCTGAATGATTGCTGGTCAAAATGTTTTCTAAGCTGAATTGCCATCCTGTTACCCCATCAAATTACATAAAATGGGATGTCAGTGTTTTAAAAAAATAATTGTTACATCACAGATGATTTCAAATGTTGGACAGGCTGCCAGCTGGAGCAAATTAACAAGGAAAATCGAGACTCCTCTCTTTTTCTTTGTCCTTCAGGCTAAAAAAAGGCAAGATAAGAAGAGAGGACATTCTGTAATGAATAAGGGTGGCTGCACCTTCAAACTATCCCGGGCCCCTCCTGCTGGGTCAGCTCTCAGTATCTGGAGGAGGACACCCTTTGAGGTCCTCGGGAGACTTGCAAGCAGAGCAGGGGGTACAGGGAGAGCATAAATGGAGATGAGACTCTGTTCACACTCTTTCCTGATATCCCTGTGTTTTCAAAGAGAAAACTATGTCAAAACCAGGGAAGGGGAGGGGGGAGGTGAAAAAGGACATTTTCCAAGAGCTCCAGGCCTACAGTCCTTAGTGCGACACTACCTGTTGTTTACAAAGATGCATCTGCCTCCGTCCTGCATTTCCCTCCATGGACACCAGGTATGTAAACCAGGACAGGCTGGTGTCTTATCTGAGAAACCTCTCACTTGGGAGCAGGAAGCAAAAACCTCAGCAAAATGAAATCTTATCCCAAATTAAATACAGCACTGTTTTTCTTGACTTTCAGAAATTATTTAGACAAACAATTTGTAGTTTAATTATAATGTTATTATGAAAGCCTGTTCCATCACTTGCTGCCAACACTAGGTAAAAATACTGGGGATTCACAATGTGTCATTATTATTCTAGTCTTTCTTTGCCATTCCTTAAGCAATGAGAGTTATGGATATGTCAGCATTTCTATTATTACCGCTCATTTTCAAGGCCTCTGTCTTAGTCCTTGAAAATTGCATCGTACTGGATAAAAGCCTAGAGGTAATTTCCTTTAACGTTATGGCAGCCGCATTTTTTTACGGTTGTGTGTGACTTCGGAAGTGATCTCAATATCTTTTTATTTAAAAAATTAATTCATACATAAGTCTCAACTCTTTTTTATGTGTATAGCTCTTATTCAAGATTAGGATATGAATCATGCAAAGTTAAAGTTTACAAACAGTGCACATTTAAGAGAGGTTGTGTACTTGGAGTACTTGGTGGCAACAGAACAAGGCATGGCCAAGAAGTAATAAGATCCCTGTGTAGATAATCAGTCACATATCTGTGGGATTTTAAATGTAAAAGAGAGGAGAAGAGAAGTTCTTAAATTATAAATTTAAATTACATGCATTACACTTATTGCAGACATTGGGATTTTCTCACCAAATCATATAATTTCAGAATCTGAAGAGGACCTTAGGTCTTATCAATCAATTATGGATGCTTATTCCATCAATTCCACATTCTGTCTTCTGCCCACCCAACAGTGTATCATTTATCTGTTTCTGCCTTATAAATCAATCCAGAATGTAGTGGTTTAAAACAACAGTTACTGAGCAACTCATGATACCAGGTGTTGGCAATATGAACTAAGCTTAGCTAGGTGGTTCTTGTGTTGGCACCGCCTGGGCTCACGCATGTGGCTGCAGTCAGCTGGCGGGTCAGCCAGAAGCTGATTGATCAGATATGGCCCCACTCACACATCTGGTGGTTGGCTATGGTGCAAGGGCAACTGGGCCCTGTGTCTGCAGCATCTAGCAGGTACCTCAGGCTACTGGCTACTGTCTTCCAAAAGAAGAAAAGGAGGGAGCTCCCATTGTAGAACTGTTTCCAAGACTCTGTGTCACATTTGCCAATGTGTCATTGGCCAGAGCAAATCACATGGCCAAGCTCATAAGCAAGGAGGTGAAGATATAAGACTCTCTCTCAGTGGAATGCAGTAATGTAACTTGAGGTCTGCATCCATTTATTTTTATTCAGAAACTAGTGTCCCATCCTGATAGCTTCAGCTGGGATCTCATTATTCAGTCTTGCCTCAAAAGAAACAGAAGGAGAAACACTTATGGGTGGCCTACTTACATGAAGGACCAAAAAGCCTTAGTTCTTGAACTATCTTGCAACTCTCTTCTCTTTCCTTAGAATGAACTCAGAATTCATCCTGAGGAAAGAGAAGAGAGTTGCAAGATAGTCCAAGAAAACTGAGTCAGTGATAAGGGGTGGCTCTGTCGGTACAGCCCTAGTCTGTCCCACAGGTGGCCCCAGGCTTGACCCCATGAACTGTACCCAAGCCTTGAAGAGAAGAGGCTGCAATCGAAAATGCAAAACAGGAGGCCAGGTGCAGTGGCTCACACCTATAATCCCAGCACTTTGGGAGGCCGAGGCAGGCAGGTCACAAGGTCAGGAGTTCGAGACCAGTCTGGCCAACATAGTGAAACCCTGTCTTTACTAAAAATACAAAAAAATTAGCCGGGTGTGGTGGTGGGCACCTGTAGTCCCAGCTACTCTGGAGGCTGAGGCAAGAGAATGGCGTGAACCCGGGAGGCGGAGCTTGCAGTGAGCCGAGATTGCGCCACTGCACTCCAGCCTGGGCGACAGAGCAAGACTCCATCTCAAAAAAAAAAAAAAGAAAGAAAGAAAAATACAAAAAAATTAGCCAGGTGTGGTGGTACGCGCCTGTGGTCCGAGCTACTCAGGAGGCTGAGGCAGGAGAATCGCTGAACCTGGGAGGCATAGGTTGCAATGAGCCGAGACCACACCATTGTACTCCAGCCTGGGTGACAGAATGAGACTCCGTCTAAAAAAATATATATATATATATGTGTGTGTGTGTGTGTGTGTATATATATATATATATGTATATGCAAAACAGGGTTTCAGTGAAGTTTCTAGGGAAAACATGGGGATTTAGAGGACAAAGGGAACATTCCTCATTCAGGTCTTAGAACTCAGAAGTGGCAAAGCAGCTGAGCAGAGGCATGGGCTGAACCAAGCCTAGTTCTGGACCAGAGATGGCATGGGAGAGGAAATCAGCTCCAGGTAAGCATCCAGACCTTTGGCACAGGCCTTGGGGGCATGCCCAGGAGAAACTCACAGCCTCAGCAAGTCAAGGAGCGAGAGAGGATTCATTCTGAGGCGTGCACAAGACATTGTCTAATGCCTCCCAGAATGAAGTGGAGGAAATTGAGGAACTTCAGTTCTGTAGAGCAAACAAGGCTGGGGCCAGAGAAGTGTTTTTTGATGACCATGATCTTGACTCTATTTTTAGGTTCTGGCTGTTATCCCTTGAGGAACAGGGATTAGAGTTGTTCCCTATAGATAAACGGTACTTTTTAAAGGTTTGAGCCAGGTCTCAGACTCCTGACTCTAGGCAAAACTGTATATTGTAGTTTGGCTTTGACATGTCTTAGCCTCCCACATAGATTCTCTCTTTCTCTTTCTTGTCTGTATCTCCTGTATATTTTATTTACTGTCACAAAAGACTCTGCTTTCCTTTATTTGACAAGTCCCCCCAGGTTTAAATTACTTCCCAGATGTGGGAATATTTGCATATTGATAGGAGATTTGTGACGACCTAAACTCCCTCTAGGTCTAAAGAAATAAATGCTTAGTAGAAACCTTCCATTGTGACTGGTAGGAGAAGGAGGTGAGGGGGGATGCTGAGCAGAGAAGCCTTCTGGAGTCCCTCAAATAGCACTGCATGGGTAGCTGTAGTCTCAAGGCTGTCTCTGCCTCCAGAAACCGTGAGAACCAAAGGAAGTACGAAGATTTCGGAAGATGAAAGAAGCTAATGAACTTATAACCAATATAAGTTATGAAAATTTTCAGACACACAGGGTTTCAGTAGAAGAAAATATGGAAGAATTTAACACTAAACATTCATATACCCACCACCTAGATTCTATCATAGCTTGTTACTATACTTGCTTTATCACATATTTACCTAACTATTCATCCCTATCCATCCACCAATCCATCTAATTTATTGATACATTTCAAAATGAGTTGCAGACATCACTTCTCCCTAAATAGTTCAGCATACATTTCATTAGAGTTTAATTTTATTTATAGTTATTGTTAAGGTATGCATAATGATATGTACAAATTTTAAGTGAACATTCTCTTTTTGACAAATCCATACACTTATGTTACTGAGATCCCTATCAAAATAACAATGATCACCCCAAAATGTCTCATGACCTGTCTCAGTCAATCTCCATTCTAACTACCCCAGAAAGAACCACTGTTCTGGCTGGGCGCAGTGGCTCACACCTGTAATCCCAGCACTTTGGGAGGCCGAGGCAGGCGGATCACCTGAGGTCAGAAGTTTGAGACCATCCTGGCCAACATGGTGAATCCCCATCTCGACTAAAAATACAAAAAAGTTACCTGGGCATGGTGACATGTGCCTGTAGTCCCAGCTACTCAGGAGGCTGAGGCAAGAGAATCGCTTGAACCCAGGAGGCGGAGGTTGCAGTGAGCCAAGACCACGCCACTGCACTCCAGCCTGGGAGACAGAGTGAGATTTCATCTGAAAAAGAGGAAACACTGTTCTAATTTTATTCACTATGGATTAGTTTTGCCTGTTCTAGAACTTCGTATAGTTGGAATCATACAGTGCAGACTCTACTCATTATGCAAAACTTCTTTCACATTGCACAATTTAGACATTTGTTTATATTATTGCATATGTCTCTGGTTTGCTCCCTTTTTGTTGCTAAACTGCATTCCAATTGTTAAAGTTACTACAATTGGTATATCTATTTTTCCACTGACAATATCTGGGCTATCTCTACATTTTGGCTATTATGAATAAAGCTGCTATGAATATTCTTATATAAGTCTTTTGTGGACATATGTTGTTATTTTCTTGGGTAAATACCTAGTAATAGAATTGTTGGATCATAGGTGGCTGTATCTTTAATTTTAAAAGAAACTGCCAGGCCTTTTTCAAAAGTGGCTGTATCATATTACCCAACCAACAACGTATGGACATTCCAGTGGCTCTATATCCTTCTCCACATTTAGTATTGGCAGTTTGTCTTATTTTAGTCATTTTGGTAGATGAATAATGTAAAAAGTAATGAACACTTAAAAATCAATTTTAAGAAAACCTTAGGAGGACAATGAAATAAACCATTATTTTTAGTTGTTGTTTCTCTGGTTTGATTTTTTTGTTTTTTTTTTTTTTTTTGGCAGAGACAGAGATCTTGTGATGTTGTCCAGGCTGGTCTTAAACTCCTGGTCTCTAGCATATGTGATTAAGATGGAGAGTATCCCAAAGAGTAATCAAAGGAAAACCCATGAGGGTAGACTAATGCTTTACTGAGAAACCTGCTCCTTTACTTTTGTTGGGCAGTCACACCTGTTTTACCAACACTTTGTGAGGCTGAGGTGGGCAGATCACTTGAGTCCAGGAGTTCAAGAGCAGCCTGGCCATCATGGCGAAACCCTGTCTCTGCAAAAAATGCAAAAATTGGCCAGAGCTGGTGGTGTGCACCTGTAATTCCAGCTACTTGGGAGGCTGAGGCAGGAGAATTGCTTGGGCCCAGGAGGTCAAGGCTGCAGTGAGCCAAGATGACACCACTGCACTCCAGCCTGAATGACTATGAGATTGTTTAGTTAAAAAAAAAAAAAAGCTACTTTGTCTTAGATCACTGTGGTTGAGACATAAGAGAAATTGTAGGATCACAAGAATTTGGAGAGGAGAATGTTCCCATGTGCCCCTAGAATCTCAATATTCAGAATCACTAGAGAAATCAAGCTGCTTTAGCAATGGCATTGGTGAGTTGTCAGAAAATTCATGAGTGGGATGTGTGTGTGTCTAAAATGGGGGTAACACAAAGCAGAAAGAAGTCTCAAAGTATGATGTATAACATTTATTGATATGTGTTTATACATATCAATATATACATATCTTATAGAGGCAAGATTGGATGACTTAAATGGATGCATGTAATAAAACTAGAAAGCATAACTTTAAGGGTAAAACAATTTTTCCATGAGTTTTTTTTTTTTAATGCAGCACTATATTAATAGCTTTGCACTTGTAGGGACAGTTGGATGACACATCCTTCATCCTTCTACCTACATAAAAGAAGCAGGTGTCTGTTGTGTAAATTGGGTCCCTTCTGAGTCACCACCTGGTGTGCAGCCATTGAGTTCTACAAGCTCACCTAGTTTGGGTTAAGAAATAGGCTTTACTGGGGAAAGGGTAAACCTATAAAGTAAGTTACAGTGCTCTGCAAGACATGTAGTGTGAGTCCATATTCTAACAGAGGAACAATATCCCCCCGATTCTACCTTTTCTATAAAGCCAGCTTGAGAAAGCTGCCTTGTCAGTGAAGGGATACCTAGGCAGCTTGGTCTAGGCAGTCTAGATTTGGGGGCTTGGCTGCTTACAGGAGTAGCTGGGAAAGCCAGCCGCCTAGCATCTGGGGACCTCAGGATCCATAGGATGCTACGGTCCTGCAGTGGGGAGGACACCACCAGTCCTTTGGAATATTGCACTTGAGTGCACCCTTCTGTTGGGAGAAAAAGGTCTTGCATCCCTTCTAGCTTGTTGTACTGGTAATCAGAGTGAGCTGCCAGGGTTATTTTCAGGCTATTTTGCTCATCACACTATACTTAGTGAGAAGTCTGCAGCTAGGAAGCCTAAAACTTGCTGTATGGCCTTAGGAGAGTTATTTTACTTCTCTGACCCTAGTTAGAAGTTGTAGTACTTACCCTACTTTGTAGATTGTTATGGAATCAAATGAAAGTGACCCATAGCCAAACAACTAAAACAGGAGGCTGGCAGTACAGTCAGCAACATTTTTCAGCACTCTGCTTTTGGAGTTAAACAGTAAATCATAGCCAAAGAAACAAATGTTGATCATTTGCCCAAAATGCACCTTCCAAAATATAAGCCAGTAGCCAATAAAAATTCAGCCCATTATTCCAAACCTCCTAATCCTACAGCCCACTATAATGAAAAATTGATGCTCACAGTTTAGTGAACTGAGGTTATTTCAACATCCCCAGTTATCAAAAAGGCAGAATGTGGACCACCACACATGAAAGGAAGATTAGCCAAACATTTGAACCAAAAAAACAAACAAACAAAACAGGATGCTTTTGACCTGTATTTTTGGTTGGCCACCCACCCACCAGCCAGCCCCCTTTCTTGTTGCTAATAGAACCCGAATTTTGCTTAATCTTCATGGGTTTAGGACAAGGCCACGCTGAGCCTAAGGAATAATTATTGGTTATTCTAAGCCAATCATGGCTTGTGATGTGATTATGGCCAAAGAGACCTGAGAGGTCTGTGGGGACTTCTAGGGGAAGGGTCTCCTTGTTCTCGACAGAGGGTGACTGCATAAATGCCTTGAGACTTGCTGTGTGATGAGGGGATACCTGGGCTTGTGCCACATTTTGGCAACTCAGGAAGCTGCCGCTGCTACTGAAGCCAACTTTCTGAGGATGTTACAGTAAAAAGATACAAATAATTTGGATCTAGATGATATCACTGAACTGCTGAAACTCTGACACCACCCAGCTCTGGGCTCACCATTATGTGGAATAATAATCCTTATTTTTTTAAGTCAGTTGAGTCAGGGTTTCTCTTACTTGTAGCCAAATATATTTCTAAGTGATGCATTGGTTCAGGCTTGTTTACTTTTTAACCAGATAATGTGAGTAAAATACTTTTTTCTAGTTAAATAAAGGCTTTATTTTAGTAGACATGAAAGAATCTTTTCAAAAGTTAAAGAAGTACTCCAAGATTTAATTTGCTATGATTATCTTTTTGAAAATCTGGCTCTTGATATATTGCCATTTTTTTGGATTCAGCACTTCTTTTTGCAATATATTGCCAAATTAATTCAGTTTGGTGAGCAATGGAAAAATATTAAACATAGATTAAATTGGAGCATTTTGCTAGAATCTAACTAGGTTGTGCTGCAGTAGAAGTATATTCAATTATGCATGTTCAGAATTCTTGAGATATCCCCCCATGCAAATGGGTGTAGTGCAGCCTAAACTCATTGAAAGGAAACCCAAAGTGAAGGTTATCTGTGTTGTATTTCATTTATTTCTTCTAGTTTAGAGGTGGCCTCAAAAGCACATCTAGGAGGTATGCATAAACGGTTTACCACAAGCGCTAAGACAGGAAACAATGCAGTCCCCTGCTAGATTAAGGGGAAAGCCAAAGGCAGAAGGGGCCTGTGTCCCATTTACAGTCTGGAAATCTGAGAGGAGCCCTCCTCGCCAGAGAAGGCTGCAAAAGAGCAGAAAGGGCAATGTGGCATGGTCAGGCAGAGAAAGGACCGGCACGTGGTGTGCAGATGGTCCAGAGATTGCTATATGTCCTGCTGGGACTACACGGAAGTCCGAGTGGGCAAGAAGTGATTTGGGATGAGGAGAGGCTCGGTACATAGGTAGATGATATTGGTGCACATTCAAAGGCTAGATGGGAACAGCTGTATCACCACCGACCCAGAGGATGTATATAGACCAGTGAAACCCTCTTCTGTGGATGAGCTGGGCTTCTCTAATACCTCATGAGCCAAGACTATATCATTCCATTTGTGCATTGCTGCCCAAAACAAATTGAGAGGTTACTAAAAGAAGCAGAGGGGAGGGATATCGGAGGGCAACCCACCACCATGACATCAACACAAGCTTCCTATGCTTCCAGAGTAAAGAAGCAGGGAAGGAGGAAGGACCAGGGGAGTAGGAAGAATCTTGAAAGACCCGTTTCCCCAAATACAGTTCTACTTTAACTAGGACAGTGACTGAAACAATCACAGTTGAATGGTACTGGGGAAAAAGAAAAACACTAGTTTAGATTGGTAATAGCAGAATGAGATAGGCTTAGTAGTCTACCTTAGACCTGCATTGTGCATTCAGGTGGTCACTAGCCACATGTGGCCATTGAGTACTTGAAATGTGTCTAGTGCAATTTAAATTTTATTTCATTTTAATTAAAACAAAAATTTAAACACTGATACTTGATTCCGTTACTGGAAAACTTTGAAGCATGCTTGAGACAACTTAGGCTTGTGAGTCTACTTTTTTCATTGTAAATTTTATGAAATCTAAATACAATATTTCAAAAGAAAATGTAGCATTCAGATTGAGATATGCTGTAAGTATAAAATATACACAGAATTTCAAAGACTTAGCATGGGCAAAATGTAAATTACCTCATTAATAACTTTTTATATCAATTACATGTTAAAATGATACAGGTTGAGTATTCCTTATTTTAAAGGGACACTTTGGAAACACTCCAAAAGTGTTTCAGGTTTTGAATTTTCTCTGATTTTGGAATATTTACATTACCAGCTGAGCATCCCTAATCTGAAAACACACAACCCAAAATGCTCCATTGAGTATTTCCTTTGAGTGTCATGTTGGTGCTCAGAAAGTTTCAGATTTTGGAGAATTTTGGATTTTGGATTTTCAGATTAGGGATAGTCAACCTGTAATATTTTAGATACATTGGTTTTAATAAAACCTAAGATATAATTCATATAATATAAAATTTCACATTATATAAAAATCACCCTTTAAAAATGTTAAATGCAGTGGTTTTTTAGTATATTCACAAAGTTGTGAAACTCTTGCCACTGTGGAATGCCAGGACATTTCTGTTTTGTTTTGTTCCCGCATCCCCCCGGCCCTGTCCCCGAGATGGATTCTGGCTCTGCCACCCAGGCTGGAGTGCAGTGTGAGATCTCTGCTCACTGCAACTTCTGCCTCCCGGACTCATGCGATTCTCTTGCCCCAGACTCCCAAGTAGCTGGGATTACAGGCACATGCCACCACTCCCGGGAATTTTTGTATTTTTAGTAGAGATGGGATTTCACCATGTTGGCCAGGCTGGTCTCACACTGCTGACCTCGTGATCCGCGTGCCTCAGCCTCCCAAAGTGTTGAGATTATAGGCGTGAGCCACCGGGCTCAGCCTCCAGGACATTTCTACCACTCTAAAAAGAAACCCCATTGCAGGTTAGCAGTTACTCCCCGTTTGAGCCTCCCCTCAAACACTGGCAACCACTAGTCTACTTTCTGTCTCTATAGATTTCCCTATTTTGAATATTTCATAAAAATAGAATCATACAATATGTGGACTGTTGTGTCTGGCTTATTTCCATGAACATAATGCTTTCAAGATTTTTCCATGTTGTAATATGTATTAGTACTTCATTCTTTTTATAGCTGAATAATATTTCCTTTCATGGATATACCATATTTTATTTATCAGTTCATCAGTTAACATTTGGGTTGTTTCTACTTATTCACTACCATGAGTAATGCTGCTATGAATTAGTGTACTAGTATTTTTTTTTTTTTTTTTTTTTTTTTTTTTTTTGAGATAAGGTCTCTTTCTGTTTCCAGGCTGGAGTACAATGGCACGATCTCGGCTCACTGCAACCTCTGCCTCCTGGGCTCAAGTGATTCTCCTGCCTCAGCCTCTTGAGTTGCTGGGATTACAGGAACGCGCCACTGCACCCGGCTAATTTTTGTATTTTTAATAGAGATGGGATTTTGCCATGTTGCCCAGGCTGGTCTTGAACTCCTGACCTCAGGTGATCCACCCACCTTGACCTCCCAAAGTGCTGGGATTACAGGCGTGAGCCACCACGCCCGGCCATGTGTACCAGTTTTTGCATGTACATATGTTTTCAATTCTCTTGGGTATAAACTTAGGAGTGGAATTGCTGGAATATATGATAACTCTGTTTAACTTTTTGAGGAACTACCAAATCATTTTCCACAACATTTTACATTCCCACCACCAATGTGTAAGGATTCCAATTTCTCTACATCCTCATCAACAATTGTGATTTTCTGTCTTTTTCTGTTTTTAAATTATAGCCATCCTAATGCGTATAAAGTGGTAGCTCCCATGGTTTTTGACTTGCATTTCCCTAATGACTCATGACATGGAACACCCTTTCACGTGAGTATTGGCCATTGGTATATCTTCTTTAGAGAAGTGTCTCAAATCCTTTGCCCATTTTAAAAATTGGGTTGTCTTTTTATTGTTTATTTGTAAGTGTTCCTTATATATTCTGGATACAAATACTTTTTTCCTGTGGGTTGCAGTGAGCCAAGATCATGCCACTGCACTCCAGCCTCGTGACAGAGCAAGACTCTGTCTCAAAATAACCCAAAAAACAAAAAACAAAAAAACCTCACAAACAAACAAACAAAAAACCCCTGAGAACCTGATCCTCTACTATGGTGAATGTGTTTGCTTCTGTTTCCCATAAAACATTTACAAGTCCTTGAGAGGACAGTTTGTGCCTCATTGTCTCAAATCCCAAGTGCCCAGAATGGTAGCTGGCACATCGTAAGTGGCTAATACATTTTTATAGACTTTATAGCTATGATTCCAATATTGTCGTTGGCTTATTTCAGATCTGTCCAATAGAAAAGTATTTTCTGTGGGTTGTCTTTTCACTTTCTTGACAGTATTCTTTAGCATACAAACGTTTTAAATTTTGATGAAATCCGATTTATTTTTCCTTCTGTTTTTTATGCTTTTAGTGTCATCTCAAATAACCTGTTGCTTCATCCATGGTCATGAAAATTTACACCCATTTTTCCTCCTAAGTGTTTTATAGTATTGGCTCTTACATTTAGGTCTTTGAACTGTTACAAGCTAATATTTTTAAATATGGTATGAGGTAAGAGTGTAATATAAAAAATATTCCCCAAATTACTTTTACTTCATATTTTAACTTTTTTTAATGTGGCTACTACAAAATTGAAAATTATACATTTCAATATAGCTCAATTACTTTTCTACTGGACAGATCTGAAATAGGCCAGTGACAATATTGGAATCATAGCTATAAAGTCTATAAAAATGTATGAACCACTTACCATGTGCCAGCTACCATTCTGGGCACTTGGGATTTGAGACAATGAGGCACAAACTCTCCTCTCAAGGACTTGCAAATGTTTTATGGGAAACAGAGAAGCAAAAACATTCACCATAGTAGAAGATCAGGTTCTCAGGGTTTTTGTGTTTGTTTGTGTGTGGTTGTTTTTGTTTTTTTGGGTTTTTTTTTTGAGACAGAGTCTTGCTCTGTTGCCAGGCTGGAGTGCAGCGGCATGATCTCAGCTCACTGCAACCTCCACCTCCCAGGTTCAAGCAATTCTCCTGCCTCAGCTGGGATTACAGGCATGTGCCACGTACCCGGCTAACTTCTTTTTTTTTTTTGTATTTTTAGTAGAGACGGAGTTTTGCCATGTTGTCCAGGATGGTCTCGAACTTCTGACCTCAGGTGATCCGCCCACCTCAGACCCCCAAAGTTGCTGGGATTACAGGCGTGAGCCATCACACCTGGCCCAGAAACTCAATGTTATCAGTCTCATAGGAAAGCACACCCTTGAAGACCAACTCACACTTACCATCCTCATGAGAGACCAATGTTTTAAATAACCACAATGCCACCATTTGTCAGTTGGCAATGAGATCTGTAATAACAACAATCATCGCTTATTGAACATCTACTACTTGCAGGCACTCTTCCAGGTGTCTACATGTATTTTGTCATTTGCCAAATGTGCTGGACATTCATGTTGGCTGCTCAGGGGTTTCTGTTCCTCTGTAGGAGGATGTATATAAAAAGGAGAATTATAATCAATAGATGATTTGGTGAGTATTAAGTCAGAGCAAGGAGAGTCAGTGATATAAATTAAAAGGCTAATGACATCAAGACCCATACTTGGGTCAAAATACACTCACTTCAGGGATGAGGCTGTAGAATTTGGGGGTCATCGGGCCCCTTCTCCTGGAGCTGCCAACTCCTTCATCTCTGTGCTTGTGTTTATTTTCTTTTTAATTGTTTCTGCAATGGCAGTTCCCCTTCCACAATACATTCCTTCTTTTGACAGTGCAATACCTACAGTCATGTTCTTGCTCTTCCTGTTTTGCGCCTAGGAAATATTTTGTGTTCAAGTTGACTGTGATTTACTGTACTCCTCCGCTGGGTGCTGGCTTGATTAGTCAACATAGCAGAGCTCTGACTGGACCCTCTTAATCTCCCCATCCCTTCTCATATCTAACCTATGTCCTGAGAATTTTATACCACCACTACCATCTCTGTCATAGTAACTCAGACTGACCTGGATTAAAATGTTAGATTTAATCTGGACACAGTGGCTCATGCCTATAATCCCAGTGCTTTGGAAGGCTGAGGTCAGGAGTTTGAGACTAGCCTGGACAACACAGCAAGACCCCATCTCTACAAAAACTTTAAAAATTAGCTGGGCGTGGTGGCATGTGTCTGTAGTCCCAGCTGATCAGTAGGCTGAGGTGGGAAGATTGCTTGAGCCCAGGATTTCAAGGCTGCAGTGAATCCCATCTCTTTAAAAAAAAAAAAAAAAAGTATAGACCTTCTTGGTTTTCCTGCCTGAAACGTTCCTCTCTCCTGTCCAGCCTCCACACACATGCTGCCACCCAAAATAGCTTCAATCTTGACCTACCTTTTAGGTGGTTCTATTTTTAACTTCAAAATAAAGCCCACGCTGCTTACCATGGCATTCTAGGCTTTTCACGTTCTGGCCCACCATGAATCCTATGTACTTCACCCCTCTGCCTTTGTTCATGCTAGTCTCACCACCTAGAAATGCCTTTTCCTACATTCTCTACCTATGTCCCTTCCTCAAAAGCTGACTCTAATAAGGCCACCTACTCTTATATGGCCTTCTCCTACCCCATCCCCTACCCTGTGTCAGAATTACTCTTTCTCTCCTCAAACGTGTCCCATAATCTAGCAGGAAATAATCTAGCTTGAGTTGTGATCAGTACAGTAGTGGTGGAAAAAACATGGGCTCTGGAGACCTGCCCCCAGGGGGGTCCCAGGACCCTGACTGCCTACTTGGATACCTTTATCCCACTATTCCGTAATTATCTGTTTACCTGCCTGTTTCTCCTTTTGTCTGGGCCCCATCTGCAGGGCATTGTCTGATCACCTGGTCTTCTCAGTCGCCAGCAAAGTTCACGGCCCCTGAAGCACCTTGCTGCTGGTCTCCTGAAGGAGTCAGAGTGGACCACTGAATCCCAGCTGCTCTTCTTTCAAACGACGTGACCTTGGGAAAGTTACATAACCTGTCCGTGGCTTTGTTTTCTTCCTTATAAATTGGGGTAATAACACTTACGTGTAAAGGTTACTCAGGTAATGTATGTTTAAAAGAAAAAAAATGTAAAAGGAGGAAGTGAAAATGAGGCAGAGTTGGTGTCCTGTGAATGGTGAGGAACCAGTCTCAACATTCTGATCATATTAATAGCTAGAACCCTCTCTGTAGCTGCCCCTGCCAAGTGTTTTATACCATTATCTCACTCACTTCTCCCAGCACTTTGAGGAAGAGACTGTTGTACCCATCATATCATCAAACCAATTGCTATACCCATCAGACAGATAAGAAAACTGAGACTCAGGAAGTGAAGTACTGGTCTGAGTGGCAGAGCTGGAATTCAGAGCAAGCCTTCGAGGCTAAGCACTGGCATCTCTGTACCCATCTTGGGGGAGAGCTGGTAGCTGGCTCCAGGGAAGCACCCAGTGGAAGACCTGGTCTTGGTTGTCCTTGTTTGCCACCTACTCTTAATAACCTGGAAGAGTGCAGGCACAGTGGATACTGCAAAGGCCGGAGGAGGAAACCAACACAGACATCCAAAAAAGCTGGTTCAGAGTAGGAGAGAGGAAATGGGATTCAATTTGCGGAAGTACAGACCAAGCTAGCCATACAGAGCTAATCCACAGCAAGGATAGAGAGGTCAGGAGAGAAAAACAAGAGAAGAGCTGGGAGTTGGAAGCATCAAGGCGGGGTGGCAGGCTGTAACTGAGATGCTGCTCTGTGACGTGATGAAGCCAGGAGGCCACAGCTGCTCTGGGCAGCACTCACAGAGCTGTTGCAGCACAGAGAGGTCTTGCTCTCCTCTTCACGTGCACAGTGGGGAGGCCACATTCAAGGCTCAGTGCGTGTGCGTGCATGTGACACACAGACATGCTTTGATACTGAGCCCCATGAAACCCCCATGAATCTTTTTTTAACTTTCCTCCTTTCTAAGTTTGACCTATATATTTCCAGATGCCTCTAAGAGAAATTGTGGGGCTATTGCATTTATCGAATATGGAGTATAGATCAGAGTGGATGTGGAGGCAGCAAGGAAGGAACGGAAAAAAGTAGCACTCAGCCACGCTGATGAACTAGTCCCAAGTTCCAGATCTCTCTTTAGCCTGAAGCTCTGTTCCGTCCTGTCCATATAGAAGGCAATGTTGCCTACAGGCAAGAGCCTGGGTTTATGTACAGCTCCTGCTTTTACTACCTATGTGAACTTAATTAATCTACCTTATCTGGTTCAATGTCCTCAACTTTGAAGTGAGAACAGTAGTAACACCTACCTCCTGGGGTTTCTGAGAAGATGAAAGACAAAAGTGCCGCTCCTGTGCGAAGTCAGTCCTTGGTAAGTGGAGATCATTATTGCCTTTAAATCTGTCCAAGGGTTCAGTAGGAGCGCATTCACAATTTGTCTGTAGGCCTTTTATTCAGATGCCTTTAGATTTTGCTAAATCAGACATTGTACAGATTGACAGGTTGAAATCCATAGTGAAAAAAAGCTACTTTGAGGTCTTTCTTGTGAAGCTGAAATAAAGCAATCCTAACCTTTGGGAAGCTGGTTAAACGGGTTCACAGTAGAGCATTTCTATGTACTTCTGGGACATTTCGGGCCTGGCAGCATCAGGAAGGTTCTCACACGTGGCACAGCCAGCAAAGCTATGTGGGGATTCTGTCTTTCTCAAACCTCACCGCCTGCCATGTCTCCTAAGGTTTCGTAGGATATTCAAACACGACACAGCTCTCTCTCCCAGCACACAGATTATAGCTGTAGGTCTTCCCATGACAAGGTGAGGTGGAAATCAAGTGAGGGTTTCTGGGAGTTTTATCTTTCCCTTGATTTGGGGAGCATGGTGCCTGCTGGGAGTAGAAGGACGGATTTGGACCCTCTCAGCTGGCTGATTCCTGGAAGGGGAAAAGGATATCTCTGGCCTTCTAGCCAGAAGGGCCCTCTGGATCATGCAGTCCATCTTCTAGAAGGTTCGAGAACTAGCATTGTGTATTTGTGGTCCCTTGTCAGAGTAAGTGATGGGAGAGCCTATTCAACACCCCCAAGACTCCTCAGTGAATGCACTCCCACTACACCATCCTGAGTGAACAGGATGCCTCCTGGAATGTGGGGGAGAGAAGCCACAGGGGATTCTTTTTCAAACCCGAGCAAGGAAAATCAGAGAGAAGCAAGTCAAATGCCATTATCTTCTCTCTGCAGAACTGACTAAGCAAAATTATGAATAGTCCAAGAATGATTTTTGTACTGATTGTTGAACTTGAATCTGTTGTTCTAGCATTTGATTTATTCAATTAATAAAATATGTACATGCTCTGCTTTTTTTCTTTACAATAAACAGATATGTTTCTCTTTAAAATGTCTTTAAAAACTGTGCTTTTGAATTGAGTGTTGCCCTTGATAGGTGATTTTCTAATGCATATTTGGATGACTATAACTTAACAGTCCTTTTAAAAATGTGTATTGATAAGGATTATATGGAGCCTGTTGATACAGAATGAGGGTGACATCTCCCCTCTCCTTAGCCTTTCTGCTTATTTGACCAGTCTACTGCCCCCACAGACCCTTCTTTGAAATTTTTTCTTTGCTTAGTGTTATATGATAGAGATGCTGGGACATTTTGCCAGTTTCCAGGGAAACCAGTGGAGAAGGCAGAGTTGCTGCTATTCAGACATGGTGTTAGGAGGTGTGTAGGTACCCCACATAGCCAGTAAGCCCAGCATCTCTGGCTTAGCATGTACCCTTACGAGCTGTGCAACCCCAGGCAAGTCACCAACCTCTCTGAAGATCCATTTCCTTATTGAAGCAATGGGGATATTCATAGCTGCCCTCCCTATCTTACACAGTTGTTGTGGGGATGGAATGACATAATGTATGACAAAGGGATTTGTAGAGGCAACAAACTATGCAGATGCAAGGGGTAATTATTATGCTGTTATGGTTGCCTGCTCTTAACTGGAGCCAGTCTGGGGAATTCTATCTCCCCAGGTGAAAACATCTTTGTTGTCAAATTAAAATGGTTACATTCCATCAAGGTCTATGGGACAAAACCATCGATCTTTGCTCTCACAATGGAACAGTATCTCCTGGAGACAAGTCTGAACTTTATCTGTGTACCCACTAGTACCAAAAGACACTTCTAGACATTATGTCCTTGGATTGAGAATTCATTCCCAAAAAAAGTCCTTCCTTCCACAGTGCAGAGCTATTCTGCACCCACACAGAGCTGGCCAGTGTGCAGCTCAAGCTCTCCTCCCAGAACAGCAGAAACAAGACTTGCTTGTGGTTGAAGAATATTATTTCAGGAAAGACGCAGGGACTTGAAGGGGTGGAGCAGAGAAGACTTTGCCATAGTGACCACCAGTTATTCATAGAATCATTAATACTAAAGTTAGAAAGTTATCTGGGCCAAACTCCTGCTTTTAAGATGAGAAAAATTATGGCTCAAAGTAGATTCAGTAAGCAAAACATGTTAGGCAATGGGTTAAATAATTACTTAGAGAAAACTGAGCCTTTTGATTTCTAGGCCAATGTTCTTCTCATTGCATTATTAATAATACTAACTACATCAACATTCACAACAGCTACTGTTTATTGAACAATGAGTATGTGTCAGACATTGTACTAAGCTATTCACATATATTCACTTATTTAATTCCCACAACAAACCAGCCAGGCAGATATTATTCACACTTTACAAATAAGAAAATAAAACTCAGCAATAATCATTGCTTCCCAACATCAGGGCACTGATCTTTACAATCAGTCAGATCTTTATAATCAGTATAGAAAGCAAGAGGGGAGTGTGTGTTGTGGTTACTGCTATTGCTTGCATACGACATTATATCTACTTTTTTTTTTTTTTTTTTGAGACAGAGTTTTGTTCTTGTCACCCAGGCTGGAGTGCATTGGCAGCAACCTTGGGTCACTGCAATCCTGCCTCCCAGGTTCAAGCGATTCTCCTGCCTCAGCCTCCTGAGTAGCTGGAACTACAGGTGTCCACCACCACGCCCAGCTAATTTTTGTATTTTTAGTAGAGATGGGGTTTCACCACCTTGGCCAGGCTGGTCCTGAACTCCTGACCTCAGGTCATCTGCATGCCTCGGCCTCCAAAAGTGCTGGGATTACAGGCGTGAGCCACTAAATGTTTAAAAAACATTTAAAGATGAGATATCATTCCTTACTCCAAATACCAAAGGGTCCCAGAAAATATACTCTGAGTTGAATTGTCACACAATTTCATCCTGAAGTACAGCCCGACTTTATACTGACAGGGGTTAACTGGCAATGAAGATGTGAGGCTTTCACGCCCTTCCGCATGCCAAACTTTTATAATTCAGACATGAGATGAGTCATAAAAGAAATATGTAGGCTTTTGGCCACAATAGAAACACTCATTTCCCCAATTGCTCAGCAGCAAAACATCAAAACTAACTATTTTTATGTGCTAGGAATGTTAAAAAGCTTTTTCCGGTCTTAGGGTTGCTTTTAACATAATTAAACCAACCTTTGCTGCTCCTGCTGTGGCTTCATTCTAAAGATCCTACACTCAGGCTTTTTCTCCTCTTGCTTAATGGGTTGTGATGGGAAATTCACTAAGCCTAGGATTGTCAGCTGCCAAAATAAATCTGCCCGTTCTTTAATCTTGACATCATATTTTGCCAACTTCCGTTAAAAAGCATAATGCTTCTATAGTCTTTCCACACTCTGGTACAAGCCATAGTGCTTGAATTTTTAACATCCTGAACATGTATTTAATTATAATTCTAAAGATCCAAGAACATTATTCAGAAATTCTATCATCCCTAAAATGTTAACTTTACATTAAATGATGCTACGAACAAATGTCCTGGAAGCACCAGAATAATTTCTTGAAATTTCTCCAATACAAAATAAAAGACAGAGGACAGCAGTCTCTGAAATCAGCCAAGGCTCTTCAAGCCCAAATAGAAATGAAACTATCCCCATGGGGTTGATAAAAATTGCATGCCTGATTCTGGATGGAAATATTGTCATGATTAAGCATTAGTAGGCTGCCGTCCACCCCACTTCCTTGTTGCTAAAAGTCAGGTAGCAATAGATATTGACCATTTGCATCCCCATTCTTCCTGTAGATAGGTTTCCTGACATCAGGGTCATAAGACTGCTTAAGAATTGGTTTGCATCCCCATTGCTCCTCTCTTTTGATACAGGACTTGCTCCAGCTTTCATTTCCCATCCTCTGCCTGCCTCAAGCTATAAGCAATCCTTTGTTTAAGGACCTTAAGATAGTTTTCAGACCCCCACATTCTAGCAACCAGTTTGAAGAGCCACACAGAGGAATGGAATCAGCATGAGAATCCAGCTTATTTCTCTCCCTTTCACATGACTCCACCCTGCACTCTTCAACCAGTCAACCTTCTCCACACTTTGGCCCACTTCAAAACCCTTAAAAACCCTATCCCCAGACCTCTCTGGGAGACGGATTTGAGGCTCCCTCCCATCTCCTCATTTGGTGGCCTTCTTTCTCTGCTGCAACCTGGTGTCTCTGCACATTGACTTGCTGTGTGCATCGGGTGATGAACCTATTTTGGTTACAGAAACTGAATGAAACTTCACAAGACTAAAAGAAAAAAAACTTTTGTAAACAATTTCATAGTTGATTATTGGCTATTATTGGAATGCAATGTCTACCATTGCTGGGAAGAGAATCATAATGTTCATTTAAGAGAACATTTACAGAGGAGCATGAGCTGTGACCAGTGGGGTCTAACCACCACTCCTGCTTTCTTCATCTCTTCATCCTTCTATCCATGTTTTTGTATATCTGTTTATGCTCAGCATTTCAGTACTTAGGACTTGAGTCCCTATTATACGGTAAGCCCTTAGGATCCAAAATGGAAACAGCAAGACTCATTTTAGGCCATTTTCCTATTCTAGAAAACCTTCCCTGAAATCACTTCCCTGCCTGGTCTAGGTTAAGAAACATGCCCATGTGTTCCAAAGCATCCCCTGCACTCGCCTATTTGACTCTTATCCCCCATATGTGGTGGTAACAGTGACTGCTCACCATCATTGACCATTCACAATCTGCCAGGCTCTGTGCTAAACGCTTTAGAGGCCTCTCCTATAATCCTTGTAATGACCACAGGTGGTAGGTACTGTCAGGCCTCTGAGCCCAAGCCTGCATGTATACATCTAGATGGCCTGAAGCAACTGAAGAATCACAAAATAAGTGAAAATGGTCAGTTCCTGCCTTAACTGATGACATTACCTTGTAAAATTCCTTCTCCTGGCTCAGAAGCTCCCTCACTGAGCACTTTGTGACCCCTGCCCCTGCCCCCAAGAAAACAACCCCCTTTGACTGTAATTTTCCACTACCTACCCAAATCCTATGAAACTGCCCCACCCCTAACTCCCTTTGCTGACTCTCTTTTTGGACTCAGCCCGCCTGCACCCAGGTGATTAAAAAGCTTTATTGCTCACACAAAGCCTGTTTGGTGGTCTCTTCACATGGATGCCAGTGACAGGTACTATGAGGAACTCCATTATGCTGATGAGAAAACTGTAGCATGAAGAGGTAATTTGCCCAAGGGCACAATTAGTAAGTAGCTGAGGGAAGATTCAAAGCCAAGCAGTTGGACTTTTAAGCCTGTGCTCCTAACCACTGTCCAATACAACTTGAATTTCTTTCCCCAAGACCGTGTGCATTATAAGAATAGGAAGTACCTTATCTTTTCTTTGTATCCAAAGAATCTAGCAGAATGCCTGGTGCATATATATATATATATATATATACACACACACAAAGTTTGCTGAATGAATGCAAATAAATGAATGAGTAGTAGAGGCAAGGAGTGAATGGGAGGTGAGAAAGTAGGCACAGCCATCCCAGAAGAACCTCATGAATTTTGGCTAAGTAGAGAGGAAGAGAGAAAAGGAACCATGGTTTCCATGATCAGCCTTCTGCAAACTCCCCGCTGGGGACAGGAGCAGCCTGAGGAGCGACAACAGGAGGGCACAGTGAGCCCATGTACTTGTGAGCCCAAGTAGGAGAAACTGGGGCTTCAGTAACTTAAGAGTTTTGGGCATATGATTTTTCAGGTCTTCTGGGCCCTAATATATTGCATAGTCTAAAGACTCCCTATGTTCCCTTCTGCTCTCACAGGCAGTTGTTTGTTCATTGTCATCATTATATTCCTGCCCTGCCCTTGTCCAGGGTCATGGGGAGAATGTACAAAGCCACTGTGGCTGTATTTCCCCTCTTGTGATAAAGGATTTGCTCCAGGTTTCATTTGCCATCCTCTGCTTGCTTCAAACCTTCTCTTGTCTGGAAGTTCCCAGCCTCCCCGCTATTGACAGCACTCCCAGAGTCTTCTTCCTTTTTGGCTTTCATTTAACTTCTTTTCAGTGCAGTATTTTTGAATCAACCTCTTTAGTACCAGGTTCAATAGCCAAGGGCAACTAAAGGCCTAGTCTTGGGAACAACCCAATGGCCAGACCTAGGTCAAACCTAGTGCCCATGCTTTTGGGGAGGTAGAAGGTTTTTTCAATAATATCTAAGTTTTGTTTCTGCAGCAGCCAGTGTCAATGCCTTCAGTCCTCCCCTTCGCCACCCGCCCCCATCACTGCCTATCCTTTGGACCCTAAACTTGCAGTATCTGAATCTTCTGTGCCTGAGAATTTTTGGCCCCTTTTTTGCTCAGAAGTGCCACAGCCCCCAGAGCAGCTCTTTTTTTTTTTTTTTGAGATGGAGTCTCGCTCTGTCGCCCAGGCTGGAGTGCAGTGGCCGGATCTCAGGTCACTGCAAGCTCCGCCTCCCAGGTTTACGCCATTCTCCTGCCTCAGCCTCGCTGAGTAGCTGGGACTACAGGCGCCCGCCACCTCGCCCGGCTAGTTTTTTGTATTTTTAGTAGAGACGGGGTTTCACCGTGTTAGCCAGGATGGTCTCGAACTCCTGACCTCGTGATCCACCCGTCTCGGCCTCCCAAAGTGCTGGGATTACAGGCTTGAGCCGCCGCGCCTGGCCCAGAGCAGCTCTTAACAAAAGCTGATGGGGAGGTGGTATATAAATACCCCAGCTCCCTCACCCCTCAGGTGGTATGATTCTGAGGAGTGTGCTTCACACCAGGGCTTCTCCATGGGTTAAGGTCTAATCACTCCCTAGGGTGACCAGTCTCATAACTCACACATTGTTGGCTGCCTTCCCTTCTCTGTAGGAAAGTGCTTTCCCACTTTCCTACCAGCAGCCCTTGCATCTCCCCAATAAACCACCTGTACTCAAGTCTCTCTCTCTCAGAGTCTGCTTCTACAGGATCCCAAACTAAGACTGTTTCAAAGTTTTTTCTTTGGTGGAGACTTAGAAACAGGGCCAGGACTAGGTGCTCACTCTCTGGGTGGCGCAAATGCCAACTGTGCATTCACATGGCCCTGAGACTAAGTGCCTCCTTAAATGTGAAGCCTTGGCAACTCACCCACCCTTACCCCAGTCCAGAGG
Source organism: Colobus angolensis palliatus (assembly GCF_000951035.1). NCBI lineage: Eukaryota > Metazoa > Chordata > Mammalia > Primates > Cercopithecidae > Colobus > Colobus angolensis. The sequence goes on from NW_012114710.1 coordinate 3,278,851, forward strand.
TATACAATTTTTGGCTTCCCTCAGCCAGACTGGAAGAAGAAGAATTGTCTTAGGCCACACATAGAATATACTAACACTAACAATAGCTGATGAACTTTTTTAAAAATTGCAGAAAAATCTCATAATGTTTTAAGAAAGTTTGCCAATTTGTGTTGGGCCACAGATTGGACAAACTTGCCCTAGTCCTGTCAGATAACTATTATTATCTATAATAGTCTCACCAGCCTGGAGTTGTTTGATCATTTTATATCCATGTGTTTGTTGTTTATATCAGTATCTTCCCTTTTAGTGGTAATCTCTGAGAGGGCTTATGCTAATTTGGATTGTTTTTACATTATGCAGAATAGTATAGTTATGGATCAAATTGTGTCCCCCTCAATGCCCCAAATTCATATACTGAAGCCCTAACCTGCAATGTGACTGTATTTGGAGACAGGATCTTTGAAGAGGTCATTACAGTTAAGTGAAGGCATAAGGGTGGGGCCCTGATCTGATGGGACTGTTGTCTTTATAAAAGGAAGGGACCTCCCCACCCCCCAACACCTGCACAAAGAAGTCATGTCAGCACACAGCAAGGTGGTGGTTGTCCACCAGGCAAGAGAAGAGGCCTCAGTTTGAAACCTGCCTTGCCAGCACCACCTTGATCTTGTACTTCCCAGCCTCCAGAAATGTAAGAAGTAAGTTTTTGTTCTTTTTTTTTGTTCTTTTTTTTTTTTTGAGATAGAGTTTCTCTCTTGTTGCCCAGGCTGGAGTGCAATGATGTGATCTTGGCTAACTGCAACCTCTAACTCCCAGATTCAAGCAATTCTCCTGCCTCAGCCTCCCGAGTAGCTGGGATTACGGGCATGAACCACCATGCTTGGCTAGTTTTGTAGTTTTAGTAGAGACAGGGTTTCTCCATGTTGGTCAGGCTGGTCTTAAACTCCCAACTTCAGGTGATCCACCTCTCTTGGCCTCCCAAAGTGCTGGGATTATAGGCGTGAACCACCACGCCTGGCAGAAAGAAGTTTTTATTGTTTAAGTCAGGGGTCCCCAACCCCTGGGCTGTAGACCAGTATCAGCCTGTGGCCTGTTATGAACCCAGGCCACACAGCAGGAGGTGAGCAGTAGGCAAGGGAGCATTACCACCTGAGCTCTGCCTCCTGGCAGATGAGCAGCAGCATTAGATTCTCATAAGAACCTAATGAGAAGCCAGCTGAAACCACCAAAACCAAGATGACGACAGTTAGATTCTCCCGAGAATCTAATGCTGCTGCTCAGCTGCCAGAAGGCGGAGCTCAGGTGGTACTGCTATTGTGAAACGCACATGCGAGGGATCTAGATTGCACACTCCTTATGAGAATCTAATGTGTGATGATCTGAGGTGAAGCAGTTTCATTCCAAAGCCATCACCCACCACCAACCCACCTCTACCCTCCTACCACCCTACTTGGAAAAACTGTCTTCCACGAGACTGGTCCCTGGTGCCAAAAAGGTTGGAAACCACTGGTTTGAGCCATCCAGTCTCTAGTATGTTGTTGTGGAAGCCCTAGCAAACTAAAATAGGTATTGAAACCACCTTTGCAAAAATTACAACAGTGAGAACATTATGGTAGTGAAAGAGATGGGATTTAACCAGTCCTCACCTTTCCTTTAGCTGCCCTTAATTATCCTTGGGGTTGGGCCAAGCTAACTTTGTGCAGAAACTAGCCCTTTCCCAAAACTCAACTGCCTTTGTAAACCTAATGAGAGACCGCCAGGCTAGGAGGATAGAGGAACTTGAATTCAGCTAAGGTGTAGACATAAAGGATTGCCAGACACTACTCCAGAGGTGACAAGATACGCAACTTCCTCTATTACTCCTGCAGATAACATCACTCTTGTAGATAGATCCTAAGATTGGTTTTTTGAGATATCTTTTCAGGCTTTTTGTGTGTCTGATGACTGATGGCTCCACTTGGACCTGCCATCTGCTCCTGTGACCCCACCCAGAAGTGACTCAACGAGCAGGAGGACCATTTCCCACACCTGTATAATTGCACCCCCAACCAATCAGCAGTAAGCAACCATTGCCTAGCTACCTCGAGCTCCTCTCCCAAACTACCTTCAAAAACCTCTAGCCCCAGATTCTTGGAGAGACTGATTTGAGTAGTAATAAAACTCCAGTTTCCCATTTAGTTGGCTTTACATGTGTAAAACTCTTTCTCTATTGCAGTTCCCCTGCCTTGATAAATCAGCTCTATCTGGGCAGTGGGCAAGTGCGCAAGAAGAACCCACTGGGTAGTTATGCCAGGCGTTTGAACTAGAGCGACTCCGGATAAAATGGAGGATAAAATGAGGCTGAGACCTGCTGGGCTGCATTCCTAGGAGGTTAGGCATTCTTAGTCGCAGGATGAGATAGGAGGTCACAAGATACACCTCACAAAGACCTTGCTGATAAAACAGCACGCAATAAAGAAGCCAGCTGAAACCGCCAAAACCAAGTGATCTCTGGCTGTCCTCACTGCTCATATACAGTAATTGTAATGTATTAGCATGCTAAAAGACACTCTCACCAGTGCCATGATAGTTTACAAATGCCGTGGCAATGTACAGAAATTACCCTATATGATCTAAAAGGGGGAGGAACCCTCAGTTCTGGGAAATCCCTGATCCGTTCCCAGAAAACCCATGAATAATCCACCCCTTGTTTAGCATATGATCAAGAAATAACCATAAAAAACATACAACTAGCAGCCCTCAGGGCTGCTCTATCTATGGAGTAGCTATGCTTTTGTTTCTTCACTTCTCTAATAAATTTGTTTTCACTTTATTCTGTGGGCTCACTCTGCATTTTTTTCTTGCACAAGTTCCAAGAACCCTTTCTTGGGATCTGGATCAGGACCTCTTTCTGGTAACAGTTACAATATCCGTTACAATATCCTATGTTTAAAAATCCAATACAAGGCCACGCACGGTGGCTCACACCTGTAATCCCAGCACTTTGGGAGGCCAAGGTGGGTAGATCACGAGGTCAGGAGTTTGAGACCAGCCTGGC
>NW_012114710.1:3282596-3290895 GCF_000951035.1 Colobus angolensis palliatus
TTGCTTGAACCCAGGAGGCAGAGGTTGCAGTGAGCCAAGATCTCACCACTGCACTCCAGCCTGGGTGACAGAGTGAGACTCTATCTCAAAGAAAAAAAAAATCCAATACTATTACCTTCATTCATATATTCATTCATCCATTCATTCATTTTCTTTTCTCTTCTCTTTTCTTTTCTTTTGTTGAGACAGAGTCTCACTCTGCTGTCTAGGCTGGAGCGCAATGGTGTGATCTCAGCTCACTGCAACCTCTGTCTCCTGGGTTCAAGTGATTCTCCTGCCTCAGCCTCCTGAGTAGCTGGGATTACAGGTGACCACCACCACGCCCAGCTAATTTTTTCTTTGTGTTGTTAGTAGTGACAGGGTTTCCCTATGTTGGCCAGACTGGTCTCAAACTCCTGACCTCAAGTGACCTGCCCACCTTAGCCTCCCAAAGTGCTGGGATTACAGATGTGAGCCACCGTGCCTGGCCTCATTCATTTTCGTAAATGTTTAAGAAACCCCTCCTCTGGATGAGTAAAGGTCTAATGGTGCTAAAGATGCTCTCTGAGGAGCACACAAATGAATAAGATACTTTCTCAACCCTGACTCAAAGGCCATATAATCGTCAGCATTGTTATTTTAAAATGCACATTTGCACACATTACTCCACTGATGTAGGAAAGATGACAGGACCTGACTCCTGGCCCCTTTCCAGATTTATCTCCTGTCATTCCTCTTCAAGTACCTTGTATTCTAACCACACAGGATTATTTGTTGAACTCTTTCTTTATTTTGGGACTTTGCTTAGTCCCCTGTGGAAATCCTACTTATCCTTCCAGATTTAAGAGAAGTCACACTACTTCCATGAAACCTTCTGGATTCTTCCATGCAGAATTAATTACTCTCTTACTGGTACTGATAGCACCTTTATACCTCTATTGTAGTATTTACTGTAGTCCACAGTTTCATTTTTAACACATCTCTTTCTAAAACTAGAGTGCAGGTGCCTCTAGAGCAGGGGCTTTCTTTTTGTTTGTTAGTTTTTTTCTTTTAAGATGGAGTCTTGCTCTGTTGTCCAGGCTGGAGTGCAATGGCACGATCTCAGCTCACTGCAACTTCCACCTCCCGGGTTCAAGTGATTCCCCCACCACAGCCTCCTGAGTAGCTGGGATTACAGGCAGCTGCCATCATCCCTGGCTAATTTTTGTATTTTTGTAGAGACAGGGTTTCACATTGTTGGCCAAGCTGGTCTTGAACTCCTGACCTCAGGTGATCTGCCTGCCTCAGCCTCCCAAAGTGCTGGGGTTACAGGCATGAGCCATCACACCTGGCTAATTTTTGTATTTTTGTAGAGACAGGGTTTCACATTGTTGGCCAAGCTGGTCTTGAACTCCTGACCTCAGGTGATCTGCCTGCCTCAGCCTCCCAAAGTGCTGGGATTACAGGCATGAGCCATCACACCTGGCTGCTTTCTCTTCTTTAACTTCTTTCTTGCATCTAGTACAGAGGCCCTCTCAGAGCAGGTACTCAGTAAGCATGAAGAAATGAATATGATGCCTTTGGGAAATTCAAGCCTACGAGAATGAGCCACTCACAAAATTAGTCCATAAGTCAACCAACCGTCATTCATTTTTTAAATAAATATTTTAAGAGGAAATAGTGCACTAAGAATTTCGTTCCTCAGCAGGAGCACAATTTATATAGGTTTCTAAGACATATCATGAATAGCCTTGGATGCATAAGAAAACAAAACAAAAATTTCCAAATATCAGAGATTTCAGGAAGATAGAAGTTTGATTTTCACTCATGTGGAGGAGTTTAGATAAGGGTGTCTACAGCTGATACAGCCAAACCGTGATCACCAAGGGCCCTGGCTCTTTTTATCTTGCTTTCTCACCCTCCAACATAGCCATTGCATTGCATCTGTATTCCAGCTAGCTGGCAGGAGGAAGAGCCAGTGCGGGGCATGTGTGTTCACCCCACCCCAACACTTTCTGGAAGTTGCTCATCACACCTCCATTTCTATTCCATTGGCCAAAACTTAGTCACAGGAGCACACTTGGCTGCAAGGTATAAACTGTAAAATTCCAGGCTGGGTGCCAGGGCTCACGCCTGTAATCCCAGCAGTTTGGGAGGCCAAGGCGGGCAGACTGCCTGGGCTCAGGAGTTCACGACCAGCCTGGGCAGCAGGGTGAAACCCCATCTCTACTGAAATACAAAAAAATTAGCTGGGTGTGATGGTGGCACCTATAGTCCCAGCTACTCGGGAGGCTGAGGTAGGAGAATTGCTTGAACCCGGGAGGCAGAGGTTGCAGTGAGCCAAGGTTGTGCCGCTGCACTCCAGCCTGGGTGACAGATTGAGACTCCGTTTCGAAACAAACAACAAAAAAAAAAATGTAAAATTCTGGAGTGGGTAGAATATCTAGAATATCAAGTACCAGAATAGTGGAAGTTCCATTTCTACGGAAGAAGGGAGGAAATGAATTTGAGACAATTAAGTTTCCGTTCTTCTCAACTTACCTATTGCCTGGACCTTGTTTCCTCAGGCAGATAGAAGCTGCTGTACAATGTAGGGTACCCAGAGCCCTGTGTGTAGCTAGTTCACCAAAGTGGTAGTTTCATATGAGAAAATGTGCTCTGCGTTTGGTCCTCTGGAATGAACTTGACATTTAATAAATAATAACAATTAAGGAGAAACCTTTGAAATTGACTTTGGACACTGCATTTTCCTCCTTCACCTGAAATATCTCCTCCATAAAGGTCAGCTTTGTTATTCAGAAGGTACAACTTGATACACATCTTCCACTAAAATGAAATGCCTGGTGCCACGTTGCCAGTGACGTGTGGGGTTTTTTTTTGTCACGGGTATTAGACCCACATTTTAGTTCAAAACAATGACTGAATAAACCAGCAAACTCAGGTTGGGTAGGAGTATAAATTCCCAGTCCCAGTACTGGTTTCTTTTTTGTAAATGGAAGAACAATGCCTTCCTCCCAGAGATTTTATGAGAATTAAGTGTGTGTGTGTGTGTATGTGGAACACCTTTCCATTCTCAAAGTGTATTACTGTTATAGGGCTTTGGGGGCAGTAAGCAAATATCAACCTATCTGATGTAAAAGATAAAATAGAACACAATAGCAACCATGCTGGAACTAACAGAGCAGGGGAGCTTCAAAAATAGAAGGGCCTGTTGCATACTGTTTGAATCTCAGGGCTGGACAACCTTCACAGAGCAGGCACATTTCCAGCATGCCCGGCCACTGGGCAGAACTCCTGGGAGTTCCACACCACTGCAAGTCCCCTCAGAGATGAATTGCATCTGTTTCTCACCCTGAAGGAAAGAGAGGAGAAGGGGAGGCCGGCAGGGCTGGGCTGGTCAGACGCCAGCTGAGTGTCCCAGAACTGGACTTGGATTGTGGAGGTTGAGGTTGAGAACATTCCCACCCCAGCCAAGGTGTCAAGCCACAGTACACAGGAGAAAGCCTCCAGCCCCAAATCAGGAAGCATGTGAGCCTACAGTAAGTGGAGAGCGGCCGGCAGTGGAGACAAGTGAAGGGGTCACACAGAAGAGCTGGGAGTTGAAGAGGAATGAGATCAAAGCAAAAGGAGAGGGAGAACAGGACCAGGAAAGAGAAGTAGGGGTTGGGGGGACAGGCCTGGGAATCTCCTCAAATACCTATAAGGCCTACAGAGTTCAAAGGAATGACCTGGCTTCAAAAGCCACGTGGCCTGGCCAGCATGGAACCACCTTAACATCAAAGCTGACCTGCCTTAAGACTCTCGCCTTCCCACGATTCTATTACTGTCAGCAGGATTTGCTGCTACAGTGGAACAACATGGAGTTTGATTACAGACACCACTGGTTTCCAATCTGCATTCCCTGGGCAGGTGGTACAGTTTATGTGCTGCACAAAGGCATGCCAGAGATGGGGGCACACAGGGGAGGGGAAACCCAGTCCATATCTCGGTCACCATGCCCAGGTGTGGGGCTGCACCTGCCCAGAGGGAAGAGGAGGCTCACTACTCAAAGGCACCTGCAGGGCTGCTCCCCTCACAAAGTCCCAACATGGGACCGTGGGAGTCCTGGCCTGCCCCTGCATGCTGCAAATCCCCAAAAACTGCAACTTAATTTCATTTATAAAATATTTTAAACTAAATGTAAAAATATACTCCCCAAAATGCACTTAAGTGAAGACCATCAGACCGCATTATCTTGTTTGGGGACAGAGACACCTTAGAATAAAGCTTCTTGCAATCTCTAAGCACATATCTGAACTCAATGTCAATGTGTTATTTACTTTGATCTCATGGCTCTGCAGTGAACTTAGTAACATTCAGGCCTTCACGTAATTGAGTAGTGACCTGGGAGCGGTCTGCACAAAGCTAGAAAAAGGAACCCAGGCCCCATGCGGTGGCTCACGCCTGTAATCCTAGCACTTTGGGAAGCCAAGGTAGGACAATTGCTCGAGTGCAGGAGTTCAAGACCAGCCTGAGCAAATGGTGAAACCCCATCTCTACAAAAAAATACAAAAAATTAGCAGGGTGTGGTGACTCATGCCTATGGTCCCAGCCACTCTGGAGGCTGAGGCGGGAGGATCGTATGAGCGCAGGAGGTAAGGCTCAGTGAGCCATGATCACACCACTGCACTCCAGCCCGGGCAACAGAGAAAGACCTATCCAAAAAAAAAAAGAGAAAGAAACTCATAGGCCAAGATGGGACACTGTGTCTCCCCGGCCCTGTGGGGATGGAAATAGAGGTGATGCGGTGGTTGCTGATGCACAACTGTCTTGTTTTCAGGTGAAGGGCATTTCTCTTGTGGAGGGGAGGGACTTGGACAGCCAATGCCATTTTGGATTTAACTCATACAGTCGTATCTCCTTGCTCTGATTCCACACTCACTGTATTAGCTTGCTAGGGTTGCCATAACAAAATACCACCCACACACAAAAAGTCTACCGAGTGGCTTAAATAACAGAAATTTTTTCTCTGGCAATTCTGGAGGCCAGAAGTCCAAAATCAAGGTGTTAATAGGTTTGGTTCCTTCTGAGGGCAGTGAAGGAAGGATCTGTTCCAGGACTCTCTAGATAGCTGTGGATAGCTGCCTTCTCTCTGGATCTCTTCATATCATCTTCCCTCTATGCGAGCCTGACCCTGCATGCAAAATCCAAATAACAACATCAGTTGAGGCCCACACTAATGATCTCACTTAACTTGACTACCTCTGTAAAGAACCTATCTCCACATAAGTTCAGATTCTGAGGTACTGGGGGTGTTAGCACTCTAACATATATTTTTAGAGGAGCACAGTTCATCCCATAACACCAAGGAATCTTCTAGAGACAATTTGACTTCCCTGAAGATTCTCCTACGTGGAGAGAATCCAGGGACCAAGCAACGAGCACTTCTCATTGTCAATGAATGATTTCTGTTAGTGAAATATTACTAAAAACAAAACTTCCTGCCAACCTAGAAAACCTCTCCACAAAAGTAGAGAAGAAAGGAAACCGTCTTATTATGCAGCAAACATTAAACCAGAATGTAATGCGCATCACAGGCAAACTGCTAAAAAGACAGCAGAGACACAAAGAAGCCTCACCCTTTATACAGGGGAGCAGATACAACCCGGTCCATGCGTGTTCTTAAGATGAACAGTGACTAGTCCTCACATAAGAGGGCTTGACAGCACCATTTGCCACACAGAGTTCATTGTAAACTCACTTGGGAATTAGGGTGACCACTTTCTTTCTCTCCCACTCTGAGATGTATGTCAACTGTTTTAAAAGCTAAATAAACCTGTTGTCAGCTTTTGGCCTAGGAATGACTTTCCCAAGGACCTGGGAGCCATCATTTTAAAATGTAATCATTGTTTTGGCTGGGCACGGTGATCCATGCCTGTAATCCCAGCACTTTGAGAGGCCGAGGCGGGTGGATCATCTGAAGTCAGGAGTTCAAGACCAGCCTGGCCAATATGGTGAAACCCCGTCTCTACAAAAAATACAAAAATTAGCTGGGCGTGGTGGTGGGCACCTGTAATCCCAGTTATGTGGGAGGCTGAGGCAAGAGAATTGCTTGTACCAGGAGGTGGAGGTTGCAGTGAGTCGAGATCATGCCACTGCACTTTAGCCTGGGCCACAGAGCAAGCCTCTGTCTCAAGGGAAAAAAAATGTAATCACTGAGAAAAATAGTGCCCTTATCTCCAAGTTTTTGTGGGAGAGTAGAAGCCTACATTTCTATTGGTTTGTTTTCTCTCTCTCTCTAATAATAGAGACAGGATCTTGCTCTGACACCCAGGCTGGAGTGCAGTGGCATGATCATAGCTCACTGCAGCCTCAAACTGCTAGGCTCAAGTGATCCTCCTACCTCAGTCTCCCCAGCAGCTGGGGCTACAAGTGTGTGTCACCATGCTCTGCTAATTTTTTCTTTCGTTTTTGATAAAGATGGAGCCTCACTATGTTGCGTAGGTAGATCTTGAACTCCTGGCCTCAAGCAATCCTCCTGCCTTAGCCTCCCAAAGTGTTGGCATTTCAGGCGTGAACCACCATGCCCTCCTGGCTTATTCACTTTAAATCAATTTTTAGAAGTTTTAAAACATATTACAAACACTATTCCTTTGTCATATATTTTACAAACATTATTTTCTGTCTTTTCTACTTCTATTTATATTGTGTTTTTTTCCTATACAAACCTTTTTGTTTTTTTAACTAAGCAAGCTTGTTAATCTTTCCAGACTTTGTATTTTTTTTTTTTTTGTTTGTTTGTTTTTCTTTCCTGAGACAAGTCAGTCTCTGGGTTGGGATTTTGTACTCTACGGCCACAGACAGCAGGAATGCCCAAAGCATTGGCTCCAACAACTGTGACCCGGGACGTTCACTGCCATGGCCTGTGGCTGTTGGGTATCCTTTTTTTTTTTTTGATACTAAATCTTGCTCTATCCCTCAGGCTGGAGTGCAGTGGCGCAATCTCAGCTCATTGTAACCTCCACCTCCCAGGTTCAAAGGATTCTCCTGGCTTTAGTATCTATAGTAGCTGGGACTACAGGCATGCACCATGATGCCCAGCTAATTTTTGTATTTTTAGTAGAGACAGGATTTTGCCATCTTGGCCAGGCTGGTCTCGAACTCTTGACCTCAAGTGATCTGCCCACCTCAGCCTCCCAAAGTAATGGGATTACAGGCATGAGCCACCATGCCTGGCTAACACAATGACATTTAAAATGTTCTTTTGGTAGGCCTTGTACCTTTCCTGATAGATTTATTCCCAGAGATTTTAGATTACTTTTTGGCGTTATGAATTGGATCTTTTTTGCCCTTACATTTTTAATTCATTATTTCTTGTCATTCTTTTAAATGTTAACTCTGTTCACAGGGGAATGTCAGCTTTATGAGGGGAGAAATTTTATTATGTTCAAAGCCATGTTCTGAATTCTTAGAAAAGAATATATATAAATATGCCTGGCACGTAGTAGGTGTTCATGAAATATTTGTGGGATAGATGGATCTGGCTAACTTATGGCACCATTTAGGGTGCTGTAGCAAGATACAATAAAATGGGTGGCTTATAAATAACAGAAACTTGCTTCTCATAGTTCTGGAGGCTGGGAAGTCCACGATCAAGATGCGAGTAGATTCAGTGGTGAGGGTCCACTTCCTGGTCTAGAGAGCATTTCTTCTTGCTGTATCCTAAAGTGGTTGATAGGGCTAAGTCTCTAGGGACTTTGTTATAAGGGCATGAGTCCCATTCTTGAAGGCCCTGCACTCATGGCCTACTCACCTCCCAAAGACCCCACCTCCTAATACCATCACTTTGGGGGCTTTGATTTCAACATATGAATCTCGGGGAGACACAGACATTTCGACCACAGAACTTACTAAATTCTCTTACTGATGCTTGTAGATTTTTCAGGTGATTCTCTTAAATTTTTAGCCGATAGCAAATCGTCTGTAACTTGCAATGGTCTTTTCTTTCCCGATATTTATACTTTTTCTGTGAAACAGTCTTGATCTGGGAAGACATCTTTGTAATAGTCCTGTATTAAACAAGAATGCTTCTAATGTTTCAGTACTAAGGATGATGTTCTGAGGGGTTTCTGGTAGCTGCCTTTCATCAGGTTGTAAAATTTACACTTTATTCCAAGTTCCCTGAGGTTTGTTTTTATCCTATTTTTTAATTAGGACTGAGTGGATTTCATTATGTATATATCTGGCATCTGTTGAGATGGTCATGACTTTTTGCCTTGACTTTGTTGATGCTTTTTTATTAGCTATTAAAAGTGACAAGCATACAGACTAGATATGTGGAAATGTGCATATGAATTTTTTC
>NW_012114710.1:3293140-3307920 GCF_000951035.1 Colobus angolensis palliatus
ATCTTGGCCAGGCTGGTCTCGAACTCCAACCTCAAGTGATCCACCTGCCTTGGCCTCCCAAAGTGCTGGGATTACAGGCATAAGTCACCGTGCCCACCCGACTGGTCAGTATTCTTGTAGGAAACATACTGAGTCCCTGTGGGTCACAGAAGTAAATTCAGAGATTGAATAAAATGGCCTCCATGTTCCTTTGAGGTTCTCATATTTAAAGTCATTTCTTCCAGCTAAGCCCCAGCCTAGACAGGAATATTAGTCTGGGTTTATACTAAATAAATGATATGATTATCCAAGCCTCTGTTTCTTTGAATCAATTAAGGTATGCTTTTTTCCACCTAGAACTATCTGCATTTCAAAGAGATTCATTGTCAAGTTACTAAAGCTGTAATAACATTTAAAGAAAATTTCTGGACCATGCCTGATGTGATTCAGAAAAAATTCAGGGAATATCCAAAAATACAAAGGAATGAACAATAATAAAACTTGGCAGACCACTCAATGAAATGTCATTTATTATCTTGCAATTTACCTGAAACCCAATGAATGGCACAGGCCCTTCCTAATATTTCATTCCTCTGCTTTCCACAGTAGATCCTTAAGGTTTTCCAACCTTGCTTGTAAAAAATAATCTTTTATTCCCCTTCACTGCCCATAGACTAATTCTACTTTCTCTTCTTAGCTTTCCTGGACCATCACTGTCTTCTCTAGGCCTCAGGTGTACCAATTCCTTTTGTTTTCAGTATGGACTTCCTAACAATTAGGATGTGGAGGTCAAAGGAGAATGGAACAGGTTGCCTCAGGAAGCATTGAGCCTCCTCCCAGATTGAAAGTGTAAAAAAGAGGCTGGATCGACCAGGCACGGTGACTCATGCCTATAATCCAAGCACTCTGGGAGGCCGAGGCGGGCGGATCATCTGAGGTCTGGAGTTCGAGACCAGCCTGGCCAACATGGTGAAACCCCGTCTCTACTGAAAAATACAAAAATTAGCCGGGTGTGATGGCAGGCACCTTAATCCCAGCTACTTGGGAGGCAGAGGCAGGAGAATCGTTTGAACCTGGGGGGCGGAGGTTGCAGTGAGCCGAAATAAAGTCATTGCACTCAAACCTGGGGGACAAGAGCAAGACTTCTCTCAAACAAAAAAAAAACAAAGCTGGATCCCACGCAGGAGATGGTGGGGCAGGAATTCTAATTATTACTGCAGTTTGGATTATATGATCTGGAATATTCTTTTTGAAACAAAGACATTGTCTCCAGTATGCCTTAGCGCAGGCACACACAGACTCAAAGACTCAGAAACTACTCTGTAGAAGAGAGAATGTCTAGGTTAGAAACATTTCAGCTTAACGATATGGATCAGGACACCTTCAGTCTCTAGTTTAATTCAGTGTCAGATAAATGTGCTTGCTACATTTGAAAGGCTTAATGGTTAAAAAAAAAAAAGAGGCTGGAAGGAAATATGTGACTTTATATGCATAGAAGAAATCTGGAAGGGCATACATCAAAATGTTTCAACGTTTCATCTCTGAGATTGGCTGCTATGACTGTCATCTGGGATGTCAGATCCAGATGGATGATTTCAATGTTTAATTTTTGTTATTCACTATGTTTCAGATTTTCTGCATGAAAACAAGAATTATGTTTACAAACTAGTACCCACCCACCCCATCTCTATCTCTATCTTTTTTTTTTTCTCTTTTGACAGGCTGGAATACCAGTGGCATCAGGACTGACTGGTAGAAGGCAGATCAGAGAGCTGTAAGCAGTGTATATCTAGCAGAAAAAGATGCTGAGGAACAGAGAGCACTACAGACATTATGCTGACACCCAGGGCTACACCCACAAGGAGTTGTCTGGGGACATCAGGTATGGCAGAATGACCCAAGGGGAAGCCAGGCGTGGTGGCTTACACCTGTAATCCCAGCAGTTTGGGAGGCTGAGACTAAAGGATTACTTGAGCCCAGGAGTTCAAGACCAGCCTGGGCAATATGGTGAGACCCCATCTCTACAAAAAAATTTTGAAAAATTTAGCTAGGCATGTTGGCACACACCTGTAGTCCCAACTACTCGGGAGGCTGAGATGGGAGGATTGCTTGAGTTTTGGAAAGTGAGGCTGCAGTGAGCTATGTTTCCCCCACTATACTCCAGCCTGGGGAACAGAGAGAGACTCTGTCTCAAGAAAAGAAAGAAGGAAAGACAGAAAAAAGAAAGACCCAAGGCCCATGGAGTTCATGTCAGAGAGCTAGCAGACTGGCTGGCTGTCATACAACTTGGTTTTAACTCAATGAAAGGAAGAGCTCTCTCACCCTCAGAGCTTGCAGAAAACCAAATGGAGATCCCTGTAAAAAGTGATCTCCTAAGGGAGCCAGGATGTGATGATCCACTGGGGTACACAGGAAGCAAATAGGTCTTTTGTCCCTTACACACTTGAGATGTCCCAAGGGAAGAGCAAGGGTTCCATAGTGTGGAGGGTTGACAAAGACAGCTGCACTCCTTGGCTGGCTTTCAGAGTTATTGTGATGTGTGGTCGACTAAGTGGACCCAGTGAGGATATTGTCTTGATTTAACTAAAGTAGTTCCAACAAAATGGCTAAATGTCTAAAAACTGATGACTGTAAAACATCTAAGCACAAGAGAACAGCAAGGAAAAGGCAGAGCCGGCGCTTCTCCAACACTGAGAATTAGCTCTTTGTCAGCCACACACTGCTTTGTCAGCAGATAAATTCAAATCTGCTTAGAAGTTGGCTGAACACAGTTGAAGTGAACAGGAAGACTATTTGAACTATGAATTTACATTTGCTATCACTAACAATAAATCAAGCTGGAAGGGCATACTATGTCTTGAGATATTAGCCCATCATACTGTGAGGCCATCATGATTAAGCATTTAGAACATTATTAATAATAGTATAATTATAATGAGGGCAAAGGGGGTGGATAATGTTAACAAAATAAACTTTGAGATCATTTCATAAGTATTATATCTTTCATCTTTATCTCATCATTTCAATTCTGGGTTTTGTTTTTTGTCTTTGTTGTTGTTGTTGTTGTTGTTATTTTGAGACAGGGTCTCACTCTGTCACCCAGGCTGGAGTGTAGTGGCATGATCTTGGCTCACTACAGCCTCCGCCTCCCGGGTTCAGGTGATTCTCCCACCTCAGCCTCCTGGGTAGTTGGGACAACAGGCGCACGCCACCATGCCTGGCTAATTTTTCTGTTTTTTGATAGAGGTGGGATTTCACCGTGATGGCCAGGCTGAAATTCTGTTTTTTTGTTTTGTTTTTCTTTTTTTCTTTTTTGAGATAAAGTTTTGCTCTTGTTGCCCAGGCTGGAGTGCAATGGTGTGATCTCAGTTCACTGCAACCTCAGCTTCCCGGGTTCAAGCAATTCTCCCACCTCAGCCTCCTGAGTAGCTGGGATTACAGGCATGCACCACCTCGCCAGGCTAATTTTGTATTTTTAGTAGAGATGGGGTATCTCCATGTTGGTCAGGCTGGTCTCGAACTCCTGACCTCAGCTGATCCACCCACCTCGGCCTCCCAAAGTGTTGGGATTACAGGCATGAGCCACCTTGCCTGGCAAAATTCTGTTTTTGTAAATATTTTGATATTACTTGTATAGAAACTCTAGACATATATAGAAGAAGTATTCCAGGATATTAGCATGTAATAGATTACTGACAGGTGTGCCCAGTGCCACATAGGAAAGGACAGTGGATTGCACCAGTGATTAGACATGGGATCTCACACGCAGCAATTGATAGGAGAAAAATACACAGTTTAGAAATAGGAGGCTTGGAGATAACGAGTTCCTGTCATGGGAGCTGTTCAAACATAAGCTATGATACGTGGTCATTTGATGTCATGGTAGAGGGGATTGTAGGACTCTTTGGAGACTTGGACTGGAGGACTTTTAAAGACTTTCCACCCTGAATTCTACATTTTTATGTCTCTTCTGTATTCTCAATGTACTTCGGTCAACTTATTTCATGGAATTTTCTCATTCTGCCTTTCATTGTGTTGGATTTATATGTTTATTTGCCTCTTATGGTAGGTTAAGTTTTTTGAGAGAAAAGGTTATTTTGTGTGTCTCTTTGTAACCCCAAGTTACCTGAAACCATGCTTTGCACATTGGAGGCATTCAACAAATGGTTGTTAATGTAAATAGTAAAACATCATTATTTTTAGTAAAGCAAATAGTATTGTCTGACTTCTTGGAGAATAAAATGATATATGAAAGACCGATGAAAGCAGTGGAGGAAGTTGTTCACAGATTACCTTTCAAGATTGTTTTTGGTATTGAATGCAGATCATTTTCAGTATTGAATGTACCATCACTTATTAAAATGCTGTTTTGTGCAAAGACGGTGGGACTGCTCCATCCTAAGTAAGATGTGGCATCACATGAAGTTTTACTCTCCCAACAAGAATAAATCCACATGTATTCGCTGAGCAGTTCTCCTGTGTCAAGAGCTGTGTTGTGCACTTTGAGGATTATATAATAACCATCAATATGGCTTCTGTCTCAAAACGCCCAGGATTCATTTCAGAAGACAACAGAGAAGAGGCACACATGAAGCCAAGAATGCTGAGATACCAGGTATTACAACATCATAAACTGGTTCCAACTGAATGCTCTAGAAACCAAGGGACAAAGGGATCCCTGCAGGTCAGAACAATCAAGGAAGAATGACTTTAGCATGGCAGGACTGTCAGGACGGCATCCCATGTGTGGGACCAGCCCTTTCTTTGTGATCCATTCCAGACATTTGTTAGGATGCTGGGTAGAATGTGAGCCACAAGTCAGAGAGCTTCTTTGTCATCAGAATCATCAACGATAGCCTTTTGTTTGCTGCCACGATTAAGCCCCTAACCCAACGTTTGTATCTATAAATGTGACAAATTGTGGTTGGGATGATGTTGAAAATTCCTTCCAGCTATTAAAAAAATCTGCAATTATATAAGAAAAGATAATTTCCTGAGAGAGGGACAGATCCAGAGAACTTGGCTTGCCAGATAGGTCTGTCAAGGTATGTCCTTCCTTGCCTGAGGAAGGAAACCAAGCCTGAGAGCTACGTGGAAGAGAACACAGCCAGGCTATCTTCAGGACAACTTGAGCTGTGTGTGACCCTCGTGAGTCCCCTCTGTCCTGGCTGTGCTGTCGGTGTCTCCAGGATGGGTGGCCCTGCTGAGGCTGTCCTTGCTAACTTGGGTTTGGTAGCTGGCTCTGCAGTAGCGGCAGTGCTGCAGCCACAACGAAAATTGATTTTGTTCCATCCTTCAGTCAAATCCATCTCTGCTGCTAAACATAAGAGCTCAGCTCTTATGGCAGGGACTCTAAAATGACAGTTTCTGAAGGGAGGCTTTGCCATTAATGGATTCAAAGAGCAAGCTATTGAGAGCACAGCAGAACTAGAACAAGTAGAGCTCGGGCAAGCGAAATCATTTTTCTATTTGTTATTATCAGGGATGAGAATGGCTACACAGAAAACCAACTATCAGAGCCACTTGTGTTTTGTTTCTTGTTCTTGTGTTTAACAAGTACTAATTGGGCAGTACTTGTTCGTTTATGTAACTGTTCATCGGCTCATTAATCCAACAAACTTGTTGCTGCTCCACCACATCAGGCACTGTGCTATATGTTTGCAGTGTAGAGACCAGTACTGTCCTGCCCTCTTGGAGACACCAGTTTATGGGAAAGGCAGGAGAGAACAATGCACTGTGACAAGTGGATGTCAAGGGAATACAGGGAATGGGTGGTGGCAGCTCAAGGTTTGTAATCAGGAAAGAATTCCAGGCTGAAGCCTGTGTTAAACCTGGAAAGTTTGAAGGTGAAATAGAATAAGAGAATTGAGGCAAAAGGACCAGCTTAGACAGACACAGACAAATACGGTGAGTTCTCATATGAAATTCATTCATCCAGCAAATTTGTATTGAGGATCTATTATGTGCCAGACACTGTTCAAGGTACTGGGGATACATCACTGAATCCAACAAACAAAGATTCCTGCCTTCATGGAGCTGATATTCTAGCAGGGCAGACAAATAAGAAATAATAAACATAATAAGTGAAGGATGCAGCATGCTAGAAGGTGCGAAGTGTCTGAAGAAAGAGAAGAAAGAAAAAAATAGACCACGGTGTGGGGTGGGGAATGCCCACGATAGGTTCAGGCCTCTAAAGGGCAGGATGCAAGGGTCAGGGAGACCGCTCAGCGTTGCCGCTATCCTTAACCTTCCAAGTCTTCCTCCCCAGTCCTTCCTCCAACTTGTGCTTGAGCCGTCTTGCTGAAATGGATTATGTCCCTCCTCTGATTCGAATCATTCCGTGGTCGTCCTCTGGTTTCAGGCTCAGGTCTAATCTGAGCGTGGCTTGTGTGGTCTAACCTCTACCCACCTCAAGCTTCTCCTCTGGGGTTGTGTAGCAGGATGAGCCACAGACAAAATTCCTCAGACACCAAGTTAAAGAAGGAAGGGATTTATTTGGCCAGGGGCATTGGCAAGACTCCTGTCTCAAGAACTGAGCTCCCTGAGTGAGCAATTCCTGTCCCTTTTAAGGGCTCACAACTCTAAGGGGGTGCGCGGGAGAGGGTGGTGATCGATTGAGTAAGCAGAGAGTACGTGACTGGGGGCTGCATGCACCAGTAATTAGATCGGAACAAAACAGGATAGGGATTTTCACAGTGCTTTTCTATACAATGTCTGTAATCTATAGATAACTGATTAAGTCAGGGGTCGATCTTTAACTACCAGGCCCAGGGTGTGGTGCCAGGCTGTCTGCTTGTGGATTTCATTTCTGCCTTTTAGTTTTTACTTTTTCTTTCTTTGGAGGCAGAAATTGGGCATAAGACAATATGAGGGGTGGTCTCCTCCCTTAGGTGGAGACATCTGTTGACTTCCTCCCCACCATCTCTCTCTTTTCTTTCCTTTCCTTTCTTTCCTTCCTTCCTTCCTTCCTTCCTTCCTTCCTTCCTTCCTTCCTTCCTTCCTTCCTTCCTTCCTTCCTTTCATTCGTTCGTTCTTTCTTTCTTTCTCACTCTTGTTGCCCAGGTTGGAGTGCAATGGTGCGATCTCAGCTCACTGCAACCTCCACCTCCTGGGTTCAAGTGATTCTCCTGCCTCAGCCTCCCGAGTAGCTGGGATTATAGGCATTAGCCACCATGCCCAGCTACTTTTTGTATTTTTAGTCGAGATGGGGTTTCGTCATGTTGGTCAGGCTGGTCTCGAACTCCTGACCTCAGGTGATCCGCCTGCCTTGGTCTCCTTAAGTGCTAGGATTATAGGCATGGGCCACCGCGCCCGGCCACCGCCATCTATTTCTCCCCCCATGCTTCCCTTTGGGATCCAGTGGTTCCAGGGAAGTTGGAGGCACCCCCAGCACCAAGCAGAGGCCAATCCACAGCCTCCACACCTGGCCAGGGTAACTAGTTGAAGGGGACTTCAGATCTAAAGTGATCTAGTTTGGCTTGTTCCAGGAATGCTGGGGACGCAGGGCGTTTCTCCTGTTGTAGACAATGTGGTATGCAGAAGTGAGACCTGGAGCTGGGGCAGACACTTCAGCTCTCGTGGGGAGAATCAGCTTGCAGGTAAATTGGAAGATGGAGGAGAGAAGCAAGGGACTGGGGAAGCAGAGCCGCAGACCCGTGACACATGCGCGTTCCAGGACACAGGGCTCTCAGAGCAGCCTCTGCGTCCCATAGCAGTGGCTGCAAAGCCAAACCCTCACGTCCCACCCCTGCCCTCCTGAGTCAGAAGCATGGGGTGGGGTCCAGCCAGCTGCATTTTCACAAGCTTCACCTGCTCCTTGAAGTTTGATAACCACAGGTCTAGAGCAGTTGTCTTAGCCAATAAATTCACTTTATAGTTTAAGCCCAGTTGAGTCAGTTTTTCCATACTTGTGTCACTTGCCCTTTGAACCAGAGGACTCAGGTGCTGTAAAGAAAAATGGGACTTCACTTGTGTCCCTCATGTCCTTGTAAACCTGCTCAGTGCAGGCTGTCCTCTTGCCATTGGGTGAAAATTTGGGCAGGCTGCATCACTTTTCCACCCTGTCTTTTCTTTCTTTCTTTTTTTTAAAAAATTATTTATTGTGGTGAAATACATGTAACATAAAATCTATCACCTTTAAGTGTATAGTTCCTTTGCACTAAATATATTCATATTCTCATGAAACCATCACCATCATCCATAAGCAGAAAATTTTCACCCCTAATTGAAATCCTGTTCCCATTAAACACTATTTCCTTCTCTCCCCACCCCTGGAAACCACCATTCTATTTTCTGTCTCTGTGAATTTGACTATTTCAGGTACCTCATGTAAGTACCTACAATAGGTCCTTATAGGAAACACACGACATTCCATACAACATTCCAGGTACCTCGTATAAGTACCTAGAATAGGTACCTAGCAGCATAATCTGTTCACGGTTCATCCATGGTGCAGTATGTGGTAGAATTTCCTTCCTTTTTAAGGCTGAGTAACATTCCACTGCGCGTGCATTCCACATTTTGTTTATGCATGCAGGTGTCAGTGATCACTTGGTTGCCTCCACGTTTTGACTGTTGTGAATAATGCTGCCATGAACGTGGATAGTCAAGTACCTGTTCCAGTCCCTGCTTTCCCTTCAGGAAAATTCTTATCACAGATTCACTTCCCCAATCTGCTCTCACTCTCTTCTCTCTCCCCTTGGAGTGAGAGGTGTCCTGAAATTGGTTCTGGATACTTGGAATACTTTCTCTTGCATCTCGAAGCCTCAGTTCGAACAAGCAACTCAGTATCCTGTAAAGCCCATGAACTGTAGCTAATCACCTGTTATCGCTCTGAAAGTCTGAGTCGTAGCCTTACCCTCAAAGAGGAAAGAAACTCACATGTGTTTTAGAGGCTGCCAAGCACTCTGGAAAGGGCTTTACATGTTTTTATCTCATTATACTGTATAACAACCTTGTCAAATATGGATTCTTATCTTCTTTTACAGAAGAGGAAACAGCTTCAAGAAGGCAAGTAGTGTGTCTGAGTTCCCACAGCCAGAAAATAGAATCAAAACACAGGTCTGGGTCGGGCACGGTGGCTCACGCCTATAATCCCAGCACTTTGGGAGGCCAAGGCGGGTGGGTCTCCTGAGGTCAGGAGTTGAAGACCAGCCTGGCCAATATGGTGAAAATACGTCTCTACTAAAAATACAAAAATTAGCTAGGTGTGGGGGTGCACACCTGTAATCCCAGCTACTCAGGAGGCTGAGGCAGGAGATTCACTTGAACCCAAGAGGTGGGGGTTGCAGTGAGCCGAGATCATGCCATTGCCTCCAGCCTGGGCGACAAGAGTGAAACTCCATCTCAAAAACAAAACAAACAACAATGAAAAAACCACAGGTACTGTTGGCCTGCTAAGCATTTCCATGATTTCTTCATTCTACTCTATATTCTTCTGTTGTTGTTATTGTTTTTGAGACAGGGTCCCACTCTATTGCCTAGGCTGGAGTAGAGTGGCACAATCATGGTTCACTGCAGCCTCAAACTCCTGCCCTCAAGAGATCCTCTCACCTCAGCCTTTCCAGTAGCTGGGACTACAGGCACACGACACCATGCCTGGCTAATTTTTGTATTTTTTGTAGAGACAAGGTCTCACTATGTTGCTCAGGCTGGTCTCAAATTCCTGGGTTCAAGCAATCCTCCCGTCTCGGCCTCTCGAAGTGCTGGGATAACAGATGTGAGCCATTGCACCCTGACTATTATACTCTAGTTTCGTGTCTAACTGGAGAGACAAAACTGTGAACAAATGAAGTGTGGAGGACTGACCACATGTTAACTCTTAGAAGAGAGAATACCAGGGTGGACTACACTATTTTGAGAGTAGCCTACGGTGAAGGTTGAACTTGATCAGGACCTTGGAGAATGAATAACATTTAGATAAACAGAAGGTAGAAGAGAGAACATTCCTGGGGTGGGGGGTACACTAAGGCAAAGGTAGGGAGGAGAGCATTCAAGGGACACACACTGGACCTTCCTAAGTAGTAGGTACCTGTCAGAGAGCAGTAAGCAATAAGGTTAGATCAGAAGGTTCTGCTCACATTTGAACCAAACTGGCAATCCAAGCTTTTTGAAAGCAACATGGCATAACACATACAGTACGGGGTTAGACTTGGACTTGAAACTCTGCCCTGTCCATGTGGAAGTCATTTAAATGCTCCGATGCTCTGTTTCCTTCGCTGTGAGCTAGGGATGATCATAGCTACTCTGTGCGGCTTTTGTAAAAATCCGTGATGGTGTGTGTATAAAGTGTCTGTCCCAGGCCTGGCACAGAAGTGCTTAGACGTGGTAGAGGTTGTTGCTGTCATCACTGTTATTGTTATACTCAGCAGTGCATTCATTGGTAGGGAAGCACTGGGAGTTCCCAGAAACAGGAGAGGCTGACTAGGAAGATTTGTCTAGCAACAGAATGTAGTCCGGATGGCTTAAAGATAATGTGGGAGGCAAAGGAGACTAGGAAGAGGTTCTTAGGTTATTGGGACACAAACCCACAAGGGGTTGAGGCAGGGTGGAAGGAACTGGAATGAAGAGGAAGAGATGGCAGAGCTCACTGGGGCTTGGAAGTAAAGTATTAAGTAGAGGAAAAAGTCCAAAACAACACCAAGCTTTCTAGTAAGAATGATGAGGAAGAGGATGGTGTCTACTGGTGTCAGACACTAAAAATAAGGAGGGAGAGCTGATTGCCTGGGAAGTACAGAGGCCCTAGGGAAGCTGTGAGGCTCAATTCTGGGCATGTTGAATTTGGAAGGATGATAAGACATTAAAATAAAATAAAACCCACTTTGTTTTATACATGGGGTGAGTTGGAATTGATGCCAGAGTATATGGGGAAAAATCAGAGTGCCAGAGAGAACATAGCAAGAGTGGATTGGGGAGTGAACTGACAACACTCTTCATATAAAAAGTTTTCATTGCCTGAAGTTAGTGGCAGAAAAACCACGCACTTGCTTGCCTGAGAAGGAAGCCACAGACCCCCGGCACCATGAGACCTGAGTGGCCGTCCTTTCTTGCCTAGTCCGTGGATAGTACTGCACCAGGCAGAGTGGCGCGTGCTCCGTGCTATGGCTGAAGGAGGGAAGCCCGTGTTTACGGAAAGTTTCGTGTCTTCACTGCTGGGGAACTCTGATCTTTTGTCTATATATGCCTCATGTGTCAGCTAATATAATGCAAAGTTAATACAACAGCACTGATCCTCATATGACGATGCTGGCATTCAATAGATATTCTGTTGGAAATTTCCTGAATATTTCTAGTTTGCTAGGATACTATTCAAGACCACTGCAGTATATATTACTTGAAAGAGTTAATATCGGTCCCCCAGTACTTTAACTGTGACCCATTGCTTTAGAAAATTAAAATGGAATTAATTTGGTTTAACAATCACATGATTTTATCCTTCTTAGCTTTTTAGAAAAAAAAGCTTATTTCAGCAAAAATTACCTAATGCAAGAGCTGTCTGTGAGTGAAGACTTTCTTTTGATTTCAAATCATGTCTATTTCTATGTAAATCACAGTGTTGATAATTTCTCCAAAGAGCCAGAACATCAGAATGTGGTCCATTTATTATTTAAATGAAATGGCATGTGTCATTAGTTGAGTCCTTGAGATAGGTTCCATCTTATTGCTATTCTGAGTTCAAGCAGACTGTAAATGAAAGTCTAAATTTTATACAAGCAATGCAATGTCTTTAAAAGTGCCTTCCGGGTAGGAAGGGGGTGAAAGGAGAGAATTTCATACTTGCTTTTGTTTCGGGGCTACACTGATGTCCAGTGTCAACTTGAGCATTTATTTGTATGTACAAACAGACAGCAAACACAAACCTGAAATTTCAAATCTCTAACTTTTCGTTTTGGCACATGTTGCACTATCATAAGCTGCTAGACCAGGTAAATAGAATACCAAGCATACAGAAGGATGTTTAGATTTTTATTTAGAGAATTTGAATAATAAAATTTAAGATTTACTGAGGATGTCTCTTCTATGTACTCCCATTATACCCTAACAATCTCCGGCATAGACACACTGGGGTGTGTCTATTTAACTCTTCTTCCATGAGATTGTTGGTTCTATGAGAGGAGACCGCATCTGCCTTGCTCACCATCAGATCCCCAGTATAGTTCTTGTGTC
Source organism: Colobus angolensis palliatus (assembly GCF_000951035.1). Taxonomy (NCBI): domain Eukaryota; kingdom Metazoa; phylum Chordata; class Mammalia; order Primates; family Cercopithecidae; genus Colobus; species Colobus angolensis. The sequence goes on from NW_012114710.1 coordinate 3,305,285, forward strand.
AAATTGTAATATGCATGCAATACATATGTGAATATCTAAATCCAGGAACGATGGCAATTAAGCTGTTTCATTTAAGTAGTTACATGGAATGCTAAGATATCTTTCTTTATCATGAAAGGCTGGGCGTGGTGGTTCATGCCTGTAATCCCAGCACTTTGGGAGGCCGAGGTGGGCAGATCACTTGAGGTCAGGAGTTTGAGACCAACCTGCCAACATGGTGAAACCCTGTCTCTACTAAAAATACAAAAATTAGCCAGGCATGGTGGCATGCATCTGTAGGCCCAGCTACTCGGGAAGCTGAGACATGAGAATTGCTTGAACCTGGGAGGCAGAAGTTGCAGTGAGCCGAGATTGCACCACTGCACTCTAGCCAGGGCAACAGAACGAGACTCCATCTCAAAAAAAAAAAAAAAAAAGGAATGATAGAATGATAGAAGCTTACAGCTATATAGGCCTTATAAGTGATTTAGTGAAGTGGTTTTCAACTTCAGATGCACTTTTTTTTTTTTTTTGAGATGACTGCAGTGCGGTAGCATGATCTTGGCTCACTGCAACCTCTGCTGCCTCAGCCTCCCAAGTAGCTGGGACTACAGGTGCGTGCCACCATACCTGGCTAATTTTGTATTTTTAGTAGAGATGAGGCTTCACCATGTTGGCCAGGCTGGTCTTGAACTCCTGACCTCAAGTGATCCACCTGCCTTGGCCTCCCAAAGTGCTGGGATTACAGGCGTGAGCCAGTGTGCCTGGCCCACTTACTTATTTTTATTCATTTTTAGAGTATATATTTGTTGCATACAATATGTTGTTTTGAAATACGTATACATTGTAGAATGGCTAAATCGAGCTAATTAACATATGCATTACTTCCCATACTTTTTTGTGGTGAGAACACTTAAAATCTACTCTCTTAGCAATTTTCAAGAATGCATTGTTATTACCTATAATCACCATGTTGTACAATAGATCTTTTGAATTTATTCCTCCTGTCTAACTGAAATTTTGTGCTGTTTGACCAATAGCTCAGCCCCACTCTCAACCCCCAGGGCCCACCATTCTATTCCTGCTTTTATGAGCTCAACATTTTTAGGCTCCACATATAAGTGAGATTATGTGGTATTTGTTTTTCTGTGCCTAGCTTATTTCACTTAACACAATATCCCCCAATTCCATCCATCTTATTGACAGAATTTCCTTCTTTTTTCAGGCTAACTAGTATTCCATTGTGTATATGTGCAGTGGACCCTTCATATCTGTGAGTTCTGCATCGGTGGATTCCACCAACTATGGATTGAAATATTTGAGAAAGATATGAATAGTTGCATCTGTACAGAACATGTACAGACTTTTTGTCTTTGTTTCCTAAATAAGACAATGTAATAACCATTTACAGAATGTTCACATTGTATTAGGAGTTATAAGTAATCTAGAGATGATGTAAAGTGTGCAGGAGGATATGGACAGGTTATATGCAAATACCACACCACTTTATGTAAGGGACTTGAGCATTTGTGGACTTTAGTATCTGGGGAAGGTCCTATGGATACTAGGAGATAACTGTACCACATTTTCTTTATCCATTCATTTATTCATGGACACGTAGGTTGATTCTACATCTTGCATATTGTGAATAACGCTGCAATGAACATGGGAGTGCAGATATCTCTTCAATATACTGATTTCATTTCTTTGTATATACACCCAGTAGTGGGATTGCTGGATCCTATGATAGTTCTATTTTTAATTATTTGAAGGACCTCCATACTGCTTTCCGTAATAGCTACACAAAGTTACATTCCCATCAACAGTGTGCAAAGGTTCACTTTTCTCCACTCTCTCTCCAATACTTGTTATCATTTGTCTTTATGATAAGAGTCATTCTAACAGGTGTGAGGTGATATTTCTTTGTGCTTTTAATTAGCATTTCTTTGATGACTAGTAATTTTGAGCATTTTTTCATAAACCTATTGACCATTCATTGTATGCCTTCTTTTGAGAAATGTCTGTTCAGATCCTTTGCCCATTTTAAAAATCAGATTATTTGTTTTTCCCTGCTGAGTTGTTTGAGTTTCCTACAGTTTGGCTCTGCCAAGTCATATGTTGAAATTTGATCTCCATTGTTGGAGGTGGGGCCTGGTGGGAGGTGTTTGGGTCATGAGGGGTCTCTCATGAATGGCTGGATGCCATTCTCAAGGGTCTGAGTTCTCACTCTTAGTTCCCAAGAGAACTGGTTGTTGAAAACAGCCTGTCACCTCCTCCTCCCTCTCTCATTTTTTCTCTCTCTCACTATGTGATTTCTGCACACACAGGCTTCCCTTCCCCTTCTGCCATGATTGTAAGCTTCCTGATCCCTCAGATGCAGATGCCAGTGCCATGTTTCTCATACAGCCTGCAGAACCATGAGCCAAATAAACCTCTTTCTTTTACAAATTACCCAGCCTCAGGTATTCCTTTATAGCAACACAGAGAGATTAAGACAGCATTCCTTATATTTTGGTGTTTGTTTGTTTGTTTGTTTTGAGACGGAGTCTCACTCTGTTGCTCAGGCTGGAGCGTAGTGGCATGATCTTGGCTTACTGCAACCTCCGCCTCCTGGGTTCAAGTGATTCTCCTGCCTCAGCCTCCTGAGTAGCTGGGAT
>NW_012114710.1:3308830-3344692 GCF_000951035.1 Colobus angolensis palliatus
TTTTTTTTTTTTTTTTGAGATGGAGTCTTGCTCTGTCGCCAAGGCTGGAGTGCAGTGGCACCATTTCAGATCACTGCAACCTCCGCCTCTGAAGTTCAAGCATTTCTCCTGCCTCAGCCTCCTGAGTAGCTGGGATTACAAGCCTGTGCCACCAAGCCCAGCTAATTTTTGTATTTTTAGTAGAGACTGGGTTTCACCATGTTGGTCAGGTTGGTCTTGAATTCCTGACCTTGTGATCCTCCCGCCTTGGCCTCCCAAAGTGCTAGGATCACAGGCATGAGCCACTGCACCTGGCTTCTTTTTTTGTTTTTTTGAGATGGAGTCTCGCTCTGTCACCCAGGCTGGAGTGCAGTGGCAGGATCTCGGCTCACTGCAACCTCTGCCTTCTGGGTTCAAGCAATTCTTCTGCCTCAGCCTCCCGAGTAGCTGGGATTATAGGTGTGCACCACCATGCTGGCTAATTTTTGTATTTTTAGTAGAGACCAGGTTTCATCATGTTGGTCAGGCTGGTCTTGAACTCCTGACCTTGTGATCCACCTGCCTCGGCCTCCCAAAGTGCTGGGATTATAGCCATGAGCCACTGAGCCCAGCCAATTACCCTGTTTTCTATTCTGAAAATGATTTTGATAGAAAGTCCCATTTCCAGTCTGAGTATAAAGATACATGTGCCCCAAATGGCTGAGAATAAATACAACAGGACATGCAAAAGCTGTAAAGCTAAGGGCATGCAAGAGAAAAATCTCAGAAATACCCAAAGTGGCAACAAGGAATGTTTGGCTGGAACTTGCTCTTTCAGTCATCTTTGTCTTCTGCTCTGTGTTTTAGGATGGGTGTGAACTCAATGTAATTTAAATTCCCCTTTTTGTCAATAGGATCTTCTCTGTACAGCTCATCCACTTCTTCATCCATGAACCCATCCCCCATGGTTGTCAGCAGCTCTCACAGGTAATCTTCCCGAATTGTGCCAGTTGCTTCTTCATCAAAGCAAGCAAAAACATTTCTGATGATATCTTCAGGATCTGTGCCATTTAACTTCTCACCAAACATGGTGAGGAACATGATGAAATTGATGGGGCCTGGAGCCTCATTCATCATGGCATCCAGATACCCATTAGTTGGACTCTTCCCCAGTGAAGCAAGCACATCCTGCAAATCTTCCTTGTTGATGAAACTATCTCTGTTCCATCAATCATGTTGAAGGCCCCTTTGAACTCCTGAATCTGTGACTGGTCAAACATAGCAAACACATTGGATGTTGTGCACTAAGGGCACTTCTTGGTGGTCTTGGTGTTTCCTCTTTTGCTTGACATGATGGTGGTTAAATCCTAGCACAGCTACGAGAATCTGAGCACCTCAGTGAGCCCCTCGCTGCCGCTATATGTAATAGGATTTTTAAAAATTTCTTTTTCAGATAATTCATTGTACTACATACAAACTCTACTGATTTTTGTATTTTGAATTTCTATCCTGTAATTTTACTGAATTTGTTTATTAATTCTAACAGTTTTCTGGTGAAGGACTTAGGGTTTTCTATATATAAGATCATGTTGTCTGCAGAGACAACTTAAGTTCTTCTGTTCTAATTTGGATGCCTTTTATTTTTTCTCTCGCCTAACTGTTCTGGCTAGGACTTCCAGTACTATGTTGAATAGAAATGGTGAGAAATCGGGTATCCTTTTCTTGTTCCTGATCTTAGAGAAAAAGCTTTCAAGTTTTCACCACTGAGTGTGATGTTAGCTGTGAGTTTGTCACATATGGCCTTTATTGTATTGGGGTACATTCTTTGTGTACCTAATTTGTTGAGAGTTTTTATTATGGAAGAATGTTGAATTTTCTCAAATGTTTTTTCTTCATCTATTGTGATAATCATATGATTTTTGTCCTTAATTCTTAAAATATGATGCATCAAATTTGTTGATTTTTGTATGTTGAACCATTCTTGCATCCCTGGGATAAATCCCATTTGATTATAGTGAATGATTCTTATGATATACTGTTGAGCTCGGTTTGCTAGTATTTTGCTGAGGATTTTTGCATCTATATTTATCGGGAATATTGGCCTATAATTTTCTTTCCTTATAGTATCCTTGTCTGGCTTTGGTATCAGGGTAATGCTGGCCTTGCAAAATGAGTTTGAAGTATTCCCTCTTCTTCAAGTTTTTGAAAGAGGTTGAGAGACATTAAGTATTAGTTCTTTAAATTTTCTTCTTTATATGAAATTGAGTTTGTTTTTTGAAGAGATAAACAAAATTGACAAACCTTTAACTAGACTAAGAAAAAAAGAGAAAAAAGACTCTCTCTTTTTTTTTTTTTTTCTTTTGAGACGAAGTCTTGCTCTGTAGCCTAGGCTAGAGTGCAGTGGCACAATCTTGGCTCACTGCAACCTCCGCCTCCCAGGTGCAAGCAATTCTTCTGCCACAGCCTCCCAAGTAGCTGGGACTACAGGCGTGCACCACTATGCCCAGCTAATTTTTTATTTTTAGTAGAGACAGGGTTTCACCATGTTGGTTGGCCAGGATGGTCTTGATCTTTTGACCTTGTGATCCGCCCTCCTTAGCCTCCCAAAGTACTGGGATTACAGGCGTCAATCACTGCACCCGGCAGAATACTCTCTCTTTGAAGAAGACTTTCTCTAAATAAATGAAAGAGGGGACATTACAACTGATACCATAGAAATACCAAAGATTATAAGAGATTACTCTGAACAAGAGGTTCCAAGATGGCCGAATAGGAATAGATCCAGTCTATAGCTCCCAGTGTGAGTGACGCAGAAGATGGGTGATTTCTGCATTTCCAACTGAGGTACTGGGTTCATCTCACTGGGGCTTGTCAGACAGTGGGTGCAGGACAGTGCGTGCAACCAACGACTGTGAGCCAAAGCAGGGTGGGGCATTGCCTCACCCAGGAGGCGCAAGGGGTCAGGGAATTTCCTCTCCTAGCCAAGGGAAGCCGTGACAGACGGTACCTGGAAAATTGGGACACTCCCACCCTAATACTGCGCTTTTCCAATGGTCTTGGCAAACGGCACACCAGGAGATTATATCCCATGCCTGGTTTGGAGGGTCCCACGCCTACAAAGCCTCACTCACTGCTAGCACAGCAGTCTGAGATCGAACTGCAAGGCAGCAGTGAGGCTGGGGGAGGGGCATCCACCATTGCTGATGCTTGAGTAGGTAAACGAAGTGCTCAGGAAGTTCGAACTGGGTGGAACTCACCGCAGTTCATGGAGGCCTGCCTGCCTCTGTAGAGTCCACATCTAGGGGCAGGGCATAGCTGAACAAAAGGCAGCAGAAACTTCTGCAGACTTAAACATCCCTGTCTGACAGCTTTGAAGAGAGCAGTGGTTTTCCCAGCATGGAGTTTGAAATCTGAGAACAGACAGACCGCCTCCTCAATTGGGTCCCTGACCCCCGAGTAGCCCAACTGGGAGACACCTCCCAGTAGGAGCCAACTGACACCTCATACAGCTGGGTACCCCTCTGAGACAAAGCTTCCAGAGGAAGGATCAGGCAGCAACATTTGCTGTTCTGTAATATTTGCTGTTCTGGAGGCTCCCCTGGTGATATCTAGGTAAACAGGGTCTGGAGTGGACCTCTAGCAAATTCCATCAGACCTGCAGCTGAGGGTCCTGACTCTTAGAAGGAAAACTGACAAACAGAAAGGACATCCAGACCAAAACCCCATCTGTATGTCACCATCCTCAAAGACCAAAGGTAAATAAAACCACAAAGATGGGGAGAAGCCAGAGCAGAAAAGCTGAAAATTCTAAAAATAAGAGCATCTATTCTCCTCCAAAGGAACGCAGCTCCTCCCCAGCAACAGAACAAAGCTAGACAGAGAATGACTTTGATGAGTTGAGAGAAGAAGTCTTCAGATGATCGGTAATTACGAACTTCTCTGAGCTAAAGGAGGATGTTCGAACCCATCGCAAAGAAGCTAAAAACCTTGAAAAAAGATTAGACGAATGGCTAACTAGAATAAACAGTGTAGAGAAGACCTTAAATGACCTGATGGAACTGAAAACCATGGCATGAGAACTACGTGATGCATGCACAAGCTTCAGTAACCAATTCAATCAAGTGGAAGAAAGGGTATCAGTGATTGAAGATCAAATGAATGAAATGAAGTGAGAAGAGAAGTTTAGAGAAAAAAGAGTAAAAAGAAACGAACAAAGCCTCCAAGAAATATGGGACTATGTGAAAAGACCAAATCTATGTCTGATTGATGTACCTGAAAGTGATGGGGAGAATGGAATCAAGTTGGAAAACACTCTTCAGGATATTATCCAGGAGGACTTCCTAAACCTACCAAGGTAGGACAACATTCCAATTCAGGAAATACAGAGAACACCACAGAGATATTCCTCGAGAAGAGCAACTCCAAGACACATAACTGTCAGATTCACCAAAGTTGAAATGAAGGAAAAAATCTTAAGGGCAGCCAGAGAGAAAGATTGGGTTACCCACAAAGGGAAGCCCATCAGACTAACAGTGGATCTCTCAGCAGAAACTCTACAAACCAGAAAAGAGTGGGGGCCAATATCAAACATTCTTAATGAAAAGAACTTTCAACCCAGAATTTCATATCCAGCCTAACTAAGCTTCATAAGTGAAGGAGAAATAAAATCCTTTACAGACAAACAAATGCTGAGAGATTTTGTCACCACCAGGCCTGCCTTACAAGAGCTCCTAAAGGAAGCACTAAACATGGAAAGGAACAACTGGTACCAGCCATTGCAAAAACATGACAAATTGTAAAGACTATCAATGCTAGAAAGAAAGTGCACAAACTAATGAGCAATATAACCAGCTAACATCATAATGACAGGATCAAATTCACACATAACAATATTAACCTTAAATGTAATGGGCTAAATGCTCCAATGAAGACATAGACTGACAAATTGGATAAAGAGTCAAGACCCATCAGTGTGCTGTATTCAGAAGACCGATCTCACATGCAGAGACATACATAGGCTCAAAATAAAGGGATGGAGGAAGATCTACCAAGCAAATGGAAAAAAAAAAAAAGAAAAGCAGGGGTTGCAATCCTAGTCTCTGATAAAACAGACTTTATACGAACAAAGATCAAAAGAGACAAAGAAGGCCATTACATAATGGTAAAGAGATCGATTGAACAAGAAGAGCTAACTATCCTAAATCTATATGCACCCAATAAAGGAGCATCCAGATTCATAAAGCAAGTCTGTAGAGACCTACAAAGAGACTTAGACTCCCACACAATAATAATGGGAGACTTTAACACCCCACTGTCAACATTAGACAGATCAATAAGACAGAAAGTTAATAAGGATTTCCAGGAATTGAACTCAGCTCTGCACCAAGTGGACCTAATAGGCATCTACAGAACTCTCCACCCCAAATCAACAGAATATACATTCTTCTCAACACCGCATTGCATTTATTCCAAAATTGACCACTTAGTTGGAAGTAAAGTACTCCTCAGCAAATGCAAAAGAACAGAAATTATAACAAACTGTCTCTGAGACCACAGTGCAATCAAACTAGAACTCAGGATTAAGAAACTCACTCAAAACCACTCAACTACATGGAAACTGATCAACCTACTCTTGAATGAAATGATGGCAGAAATAAAGATGTTCTTTGAAACCAATGAGAACAAAGACACAACATAGCAGAATCTCTGGGAAATTTATAGCACTAAATGCCCACATGAGAAAGCAGGAAAGATCTAAAATCGACACCCTAACATCACAATTAAAAGAACTAGAGGAGCAAGAGCAAACAAATTCAAAAGCCAGCAGAAGGCAAGAAATAACTAAGATCAGAGCAGAACTGAAGGAGATAGAGACACAAAAAAACCTTCAAAAAAATCAATGACTCTAGGAGCTTTTTGAAAAGATCAACAAAATTGATAGACCACTAGCAAGACTAATAAAGAAGAAAAGAGAGAAGAATCAAATAGACACAATAAAAAATGATAAAGGGGATACCACCACTGATCCCACAGAAATACAAAATACCATCGGAGAATACTATAAACACCTCTATACAAATGAACTAGAAAATCTAGAAGAAATGGATAAATTCCTGGACACAGACACTCTCCAAGACTAAACCAGGAAGAAGTTGAATCCCTGAATAGACCAATAACAGGCTCTGAAATTGAGGCAATAATTAATAGCCTACCAACCAAAAAAAGTCCAGGACCAGATGGATTCACAGCTGAATTCTAACAGAGGTAGAAAGAGGAGCTGGTACCATTCCTTCTGAAACTATTCCAATGAATAGAAAAAGAGGGAATCTTCCCTAAACCATTTTATGAGGCCAGCATCATCCTGATACCAAAGCCTGGCAGAGACACAACCAAGAAAGAGAATGTTAGACCAATATTCCTGATGAAAATCAATGTAAAAATCCTCAATAAAATACTGGCAAACCGAATCCGGCACTATTCACATTAGCAAAGACTTGGAACCAACCCAAATGTCCATCAATGATAGACTGGATTAAGAGAATGTGGCACATATACACCATGGAATACTATGCAGCCATTAAAAAGGATGAGTTCATGTCTTTTGTAGGGACATGGATGAAGCTGGAAACCATCATTCTGAGCAAACTATCTCAAGGACAGAAAACCAAGCACTGCATGTTCTCACTCATAGGTGAGAATTGAAGCCGGGCGCGGTGGCTCAAGCCTGTAATCCCAGCACTTTGGGAGGCCGAGACGGGCGGATCACGAGGTCAGGAGATCGAGACCATCCTGGCTAACACGGTGAAACCCTGTCTACTAAAAAATACAAAAAACTAGCCGGGCGAGGTGGCGGGTGCCTGTAGTCCCAGCTACTCAGGAGGCTGAGGCAGCAGAATGGCATAAAACCCGGGAAGCAGAGCTTGCAGTGAGCTGAGATCCGGCCACTGCACTCCAGCCCAGGGGAAAGAGCGAGAATCCATCTCAAAAAAAAAAAAAAAAAAAAGAGAATTGAACATCACACACTGGGGCCTGTCATAGGGTGGGGGAAGGGGGGTAGGATAGCACTAGGAGGTATATCTAATGTAAATGAAGAGTTAATGGGTGCAGCACACCAACATGGCACATATGTACATATGTAACAAACCTGCATGTTTTGCACATGTACCCTAGAACTTAAAGTATAAAAAAAAAAACCCACAAGAATAAAAAAGAGATTTCTCTGAACAAATTGTATGCCAACAATTGGATAAGCTAGAAGAAATGGATTAATTCCTCAACACATATAACCTACCAAGACTGAATCATGAAGAAATAAAACATATGGCCGGGTACGATGGCTCATGTCTGTAATCCCAGCACTTTGGGAGGCTGAGGTGGGTAGATCATCTGAGGTCAGGAGTTCAAGACCAGCCTGACCAACATGGGGAAACCCAGTCCCATCTAAAAGCACAAAATTAGCTGGGCATGATGGAGCACGCCTGCAATCCCAGCTACTCAGGAGGCTGAGGCAGGAGAATCGCTTGAACCCAGGAGGCGGAGGTTGCAGTGAGCTGAGACTACACCATTACACTCCAGCCTGGGCAACAAGAGTGAAACTCCATGTCAAAAAAAAAAAAAAACATAGAGAATATATGAACAGATCAGATCAATAACCAGTAAGGAGATTGAAACAGTAATAAAAAAAGTCTCTCATCAAATAAAAGTCTAGGATCTGATAGCTTAATTGTTGAGTTCTATAAACCACTTACTCTTATCACTTGATATTTTCCTTTATATTGACTCCCTTTTAGGCATTACAACTAGTTTAAAAGAAAACTGTGTATCATTTGATAACTGGGCAATCTGTTTCAACTGCTATACATAGATGAAAAATGAAAATAAAAGTAAGGAGAATAAAATGTAATTAAGTTCTAGGTAGATAAAATTGTCTGCTGATGACACGCAGCCTGAAACTTGTCTCATTAAAAAGAAGTACTTGGAAAAATGTCATTAAGTTGAAACTTTCTCCTTGACAAAATGATTCAAAGAGAATCGAAATGGGGTGACTTTTCTATTATATGTGAGTCATATAATAAATTCTGGAATAATTCTGTTATTAATGAATACATCCTGCATTCACATAGCACCTATAATTACCTCAAGAACCGTGGTGTTCTACATAACATTCTCTGTAAAATACCATGCTCCAGGCACAATTGGAGAACTGCTTGTTTTACGGATATTTTTGCAATGGCTGTCTAATCAGAATGATGAAAGATCGAAATACATTAAGGATAGAATTCTGGCATTAAAAAATCTGTATAAAATGGGGAAGAAAAGAAAAAGACAACTTTCTTTTGATATGCCCCCAAAAGGAATCGTCTACTGAGAACTTCTTTTATTGAGTTTCAAGTTCTTTACAGATTACTAAGTAATCAAGTCTGATGCCGATTACACACCAGTACACATTGTTTCAGTGCTCTCTTCAAGCAGAAGAAGCAAAAACACTGAGTGCAATTAAAAAGGTGACAAGAAAGAGATGGAAGACCCTAGTGTTACTCGCAGCCAAGTCAAATGCAATTAACCTATGTTTTCTAAGGCAAAAATTTTTTTTCAGGCAAAGTTTTTCTTATCGGACATCCCTCAATGGGTTGGACCAGTGGTACAGGACAAATCATGAAGGGGCATGAAACTGATGTGTGCTTCCTCAAGCATTACTCTATAATGAGAAAACATTTCCTGGAACAAGCCTTATACTCTCCATCAAATGCAGACTTGGCACTCATTCCATGTCTTTTTTGGAGGCTGAAAATGCCTTTGTCTACTGGTGCTGTTTAAAAGTTGTCTAATCAACATCGTCATAATGCTGTGTCCCTCCTGCGAAAGCCAGCTGGGATCGCTGGTTCTATCAGGGAGCAAGTTTTAATACAGCCACTTTCCTTTCAACATATTGGCTGGGAAATCTCCCCTGCTGGGAAGTAAAAAGCTTTAATTTTGTGAATCATCAAAGCTTTTTCTTATACATGGTGTAGAATAACCTTTCCTTTGCAGAAGGTCTAATCCAATAGCCTCCCAGACCTCAGGATGTCACCAAATGGCATGTGCGTGCAAGAAGAACAAAGGAGGAAGCCATTCAAAGCCCAGCTGCATATTGCATAACACCTTGAATTAGAAAATCCACGACCCATAAAACGCTTACCTACTTTGTGGAGTTTAAATAAAGCAGAGTGCTGCTCCTCTTTAAAGAACTGCTTTACAGTTATCTTCCTGTCAAAATTCCAATTATTCTATGACTCAGTGGGTAAGTGTTTAGCTTTTTGAAAACTTTTTTTGGGGTAAGAATGTGAACAAGTTTTTATGAGAAGTTTGTAAAGGAAATGTTTATATAATAATGCTCTGCTGCAACAAATACAAATATATTTTATTTCATTATTTGAAATAAAATACTTTCTTAATGTTTTAAGAATTAGATCTTACCTATAAAATTGATGAATATTTTCTTTGGTACCTCTGAAAAACATAGTAATTCCCTCCTATCTAGGAATTAACTGATATCTGTGACACGGTTCGGAGTATTCAATATGTACCACTCTCAGACCTTCGGACTAAGATTTCCGTATAAGAAGAATCCCAGGCTGAAAATTTTTATGTACCAGGGATTCATTTTTCCTCATTTTTACAAAACCTGTGCATGGGCACTTTTTGTTTCATCTGTACCAAAGACCAGCTGCTGCTCACTTTCTCCACTTCCATTTAGCTCTGGGGACAAGGCTAGATGATACTTCTCAACCCCCCTTGCAGATAAGCCTGGCTCTGTGGCTCATTCTGGCCGAGGGAACGTGCAAAGAAGTGATGCACTCACCTTCAGCCTGGCCCATAGAAACCTCTCCCATGCAGTCTTCTTGTCCACAATCCACTCGCTAAGTGGCAAAGGATCCGGGCAAAGAAGTAGAGGCTCTAAAAGCATATCCAAGTCACAATATGAACCATCACATGCCAATCATAAATATCCACAACGTTGAACTTTGAGTGAGAGATAAATTTTTATTGTGTTAGATCACTGATATGTTAGAGTGCTATTGTTTTTGTTTTTAAAGTAGCTGTTAATATAATCACCCGGTGTCCTTGCTTCTTTCCTTTGGTCTCCCTCTGCTCTCCTCTTTGTCTTGCTTCTATTATCTTTCCTTATCATATGATTAGGTGTTTCTGATTTAATAACCAAATCAAAATACCCTTAGTGGATTTAGGATTAAACCCTTGATGGTGTTGAAATAATAAGCAGACTCAATTGATTTAATTCGGAGAAAAGGTTTCACCAATTCGACTTCTTAAAACATTTACAAGTTAAATATTTAAGATAACTTTTATTAAACAACTGCTTGGGTGGATGGGCATTTATCTGGTTTAGAGATCACATAAGAATCAAGGTAATTAGGACTAACATGGTGATCTCAGCGCGAATGACCCAGAGGATGTGTACAAGACAAGCCTCTGCTGATAAGAAGGAAAACTAATGTGCGTGAACTTGGAAAGACAGACTTGGAAACTCAGCCAACTATCTTTATTTGAATGGCCCTGCGGCTTCTGGTGGGCACACATAGATGCTGAAACACAGGGTCAAACATCTGTAAGAGCAGGCCAGAATGAGTATTAGCACTGCAAATAACTGGGTGAAGCTTCCAAAATAATTAAAGTTTCAAAAAAGCTTTTCACAAAAAACCTAAAACTAAAATTCCAGTCTGATTTTGCACAAGTTGCTTTCTTTCAGACTCCGTTTAGTGGTTATAAGTCACCCTCTTCTCTTTTCCATGTAGGTGGTTCTCAAACCGGGCTCAGTTAAACCTGTTCAGAGACTGTCTCAAGAAGTGGGCTCCAGGCAATTCACTCTGGATTTAACCAGAAAGGCTTCAATTTGAGCTGTTTTGCAAACTGGGTTTTAGCATAAGCATTTATTTTTGTGTGTGAGTGGAAAGGTTCCTTGACTTTAAAGGAGTGCAAACCATTGCTTTACGTCTTAGCTGGACATCACATCTATTGTCAGAGTTTTAGTCTCACAAATACCCAGTGATGTCCAAATCTGAATCTATGGCACATCTCTTTTCTGAGCACCCCCCTCATAGTCCCACTCACATTTCACATGTCCGCTTACTGGATGTCTCATAGACACCTCATCACAATATTCCTGAAATAGAACATATTATGCTGCCTACTCTTCTTCCTTAATTAATGACATCACCATTCACCCGATTACTCAACATAAAACTCTGAATCATTCTGACCCCCTTTCCTCTCCCTCTCTGTATCCAATCTGTCGTTAGGTTCTGTTTTGTAAAGCGTCCTAAATATCCTTTAAATACGTCCTTTCTCTCCACCCTCACTGCCACTGCCTTGGCGTAGGCCCTTGTCATCATCCTTCATCTGGATCATTAAAATAGTCTCCAGATGGTTCTCATATCACTCTGCTTCGTGGCTGCCTTGAGGGTTTATATAAAATACAGCAGAATGCACAACAGTTAATATTTACGTTTAGCTTTATAGTCAACCGATGCTTTCATGTACATTGTCATATTTAAGTCTCACAACATTCCAGCAAAAAGACACTGTGATTATTCTTAATTCAGAACAGGAAAATGATGCCTAAGAAAATTACCTTGAACAAGGAGTCTCACCAGGTCATAGTGATTTGAACCCAGATCCAAAGGCTCTGAAGTTTATGCTGATGACATTAAGCCATACCTCCAAACAGGCATCACCATACCTAAAAGAGAAAGTGCACAACCTTTAGTCTGAGAAAGGCTCTTTATAGTCACGCCCCACAGAGCATACTTAGTAGTTAATAATAGAGTTCTAGAGTTAGAACTCACATTATAGTGTGAAACCTTAGAGAAATCTCGAATCTGCAGTTTCTTAATTTCTTCATCTGTGAAGTACGGCTAATAATAGAGTTTACCCTACAAGGTTGTTGTGGGGCTTAAATAAGGTTGTGAGTGTGAAGCCCTTCACACGTGGCCTGTCCCAGAGAAAGTGCTCAATGAATGTTTGTTCTTGGTACCGATTTATCAGCCTCGTGCTGCACCATTTTCTTTCTGTCCTCCACCCTTCAAACAGACCAGACCACATTCTCCACTACTTCTTCTTTGAAGCCTCAAAAATTCAGGTTGATGACTCCCCGACCACTTTATACCACTCCTACAGTTATATACTTGGTCAGAGAGTATAGCCTTTAAGTCAGCAGTGGATTGTTTCCTGGGGTTGGTCAATAGGGCCTTGAGAAAGTCCCCACACAACAGAATGTTCTTCCCACAAACTTTCGCTGGTCTCCTACTTCAGGCTTTCCATCTCCTTGCCCTGCCTCTTCCCCATCCCCTGCCATTTCTGACTTTAGATGTGTCCCCTAGGCTTGCCCTGGCTCCACTTCTGATCTCAGCTCCACACCAGTGCTGTGCTTCTGGGCAAGGCTTTGGCACCTTGGTCCTACTGTCTCTGGCGTCCGACCTCGGTCTGTCCTGTTTCTAGCTTTCCTGGTGCTGACAACTCCCAGGGACTGATCAACAATGGTTCAGAAGGGATGATCATAGTTCTTATCATACTGTTTCATGTTATTTCTTTGTCTTTCTCGTCCATTGGGATAAACTCTTCCAGGACAGAAAGACCTTGTCTTTGATCTTAGCAGATCCTTCATAGCACCAGGTTTAGAATAAGTGAGTGCCTGTTGATTGAATAGACTATTCTTTCTCCACATAGAGGCATCTGATAGCACAATCTTCTGAAACTGCTGTTGTACAACCACATTCAGATTAATGGGAGGTACATACAACTGTGGTCATATGTGAAGTTTTTTTCCCTATCAGAATAATATTTTTAAAACCTCACCCCTAAAATAGTTTTAACGAATTATTTTCCTGCTGGGTGCTGTGACTCACACCTGTAATCCTAGCACTTCGGGAGGCCGAGGCGGGTGCATCACCTGAGGTCCTGAGTTTGAGATCAGCCTGGCTAACATGGTGAAACTCCCTCTCTACTAAATATACAAAATTAGTGGGCATGGTGGCGCATGCCTGTAATCCCAGCTATTCGGGAGGCTGAGGCAAAAGAATTGCTTGAACCCACTAGGCGGAGGCTGCAGTGAGCCTCAATGGCACCATGGCACTCCAACCTGGGCAATGGAGAGAGACTCTGTCTCCAAAAAAAAAAAAAAAAAAAATTGTTTTCCATTATGTGCTGACAAGTTTCTATAAATTCAACTATGTCATCAACTGTCCTCATTTAGTTTCATTCTAAACATTTTCATTGTTAACCCTTTGCTTTTCATCAAGCACTTTGTTGATATTAATCCCTTACTTCTGTACATAGAGTCCTTGAAAGGAGTTTTATGTTTGTGTTTTCTTGTGCACCTTGTTGAGTAACTCTTTCCAAGTACAGTATATGCTACATAATACTGCTTAAATTGAAATACACAGACATTTTTGCAGCTACAAAATAACCTCATTTTGTGTTTGATTAAACTATCACAGCTTTCATTAGACACATTTTTCTTTAACCACTGGGCCTTATTTTTATTTATTTGTTTATTTATTTATTTATTGAGACGGAGTCTCATTCTGTCACCAGGCTGGATGCAGTGGCATAATCTCGGCTGATTGCAACCTCCACCTTCAAGGTTCAAGCGATTCTCTTGCCTCAGCCTCCTGAGTAGCTGGGATTATGGGCATGCACCACCACGCCCAGCAAATTTTTGTATTTTTAGTGGAGACAGGGTTTCACCATGTTGGTCAGGATGGTCTTGATCTCTTGACCTCATAATCTACCCACCGTGGCCTCCCAGATTTCTGGGATTACAGGCTTATGCCACCATGCCCAACCTAGTTTTATTTTTTTTACTTTTATGTTATTATTATTTCTCTGAGACAGAGTTTCACTCTTTTTGCCCAGGCTGGAGTGCAATGGCGCGTTCTCGGCTCACTGCAACCTTTGCCTGCCAGGTTCAAGTGATTCTCCTGCCTCAGCCTCCCGAGTAGCTGGGATTACAGGTATGCACCACCATGCCTGGCTAATTTTGCATTTTTTAGTAGAGACAGGGTTTCTTCATGTTGGCCAGGCTGGTCTCGAACTCCCGACCTCAGGTGATCTGCCCGCCTTGGCCTCCCAAAGTACTGGGATTACAGGTGTGAGCTACCGCGCACCCGGCCTTATTTTTTTAAATCTGTAAAACAGTAAGGTTGCTTAGATGAGCACTTTCTTTTCAGCTCCACTGCCTGTAGTGTGTGGTTGTGAGATATGACTAAAAACTCTGGTGTCTCCTTGTCTCAGGTGATCTCAGAATTAATAGAGGAAAATTTAAAAATTCTATTGGTTTACTAAAAAGAAAAATGTACTTTGAAATTATTACTTTTTAAAAGAAATAAGCTTTAGAAAAATGCAAATTAATGCAACAATGAGATACCACTTTTTATCTATCACCTAAAAACATATGGGTTAGGGAAATGCACATTAATGAAATGAGATACCACAAATTGCCTACCAAAAACATGATTATCCCTGGTGTTGGGAGGCATTATTGTACACCACTGGTGGGAATGTAATTTGGTGCAATTTTCATGGAAGGCAATTTGACAGTATGTATTCACCATACTTAAAAATGCATATAACAGCTGGGCGCGGTGGCTCATGCCTATAATCCCAGCACTTTGGGAAGCTGAGGTGGGCAGATCACTTGAGGTCAGGAGTCTGAGACAAGCCTGGCCAATATGGTGAAAACCCGTCCCTACTAAAAATACAAAAATTAGCCAGAAATTGCTGGAACCCAGGAGATGGAGGTTGCAGTGAATCAAGATCATGCCACTGCACTCCAGGCTGGGTAACAAAGTGAAAGTCTGTCTCAAACAAACAAAAAAAAGTATATAACCACCCATCTGCAAGGGGTTAATAACCAGAATATACAAGGAACTCAAACAACCCTATAGGAAAAAAATCTAATAATCTGATCAAAAGATGGACAAAATATTTGAATAGACATTTCTTAAAAGAAGACATACAAATGGCAAAGAGGCATATGAAAAGCTGCTCAAGGCTGGGCACATGCCTGTAATCCCAGCACTTTCGGAGGCCAAGGTGGGTGGATTACCTGAGGTTGGGAGTTCGAGATCAGCCTGACCAACGTGGAGAAACCCTGTCTCTACTAAAAATACAAAAAAATTTAGCTGGGCATGATTAGTGCCTGCCTGTAATCCCAGCTACTCGGGAGGCTGAGGCAGGAAAATCATTTGAACACGGGAGGCAGAGGTTGTGGTGAGCTGAGATCATGCCATTGTACTCCAGCCTGAGCAACAAGAGCAAAATTCCATCTCACAAATAAAATAAATAAATAAATAAACAGAAAAGCTGCTCAATATCATTGATCATTAGATAAATGCAAATCAAAACTACAATGAAATATCATCATTGATAGCAATGAGATATCAGCTAAAACGGCTTTTATCCAAAAGATAGGCAGTAACAAATGCTGGTGAGGATGTGGAGAAAAGAAATCCCTGTACACTCTTAGTGGAAATGTAAATTTGTACAACTACTATGAAGAACTATTTGGAAGTTCCTCAAAAAACTAAAAGTTGAGCTACCATTATGATCCAGCAATCCTACTGCTGGGTATATACTCAAAAGAAAGAATATCAGTATATTGGTGAGATATCTGTACTACTATGTTTGTTACAGCACTGTTTACAATAGTTAAGATTTGGAAGCAAACTAAGTGTCCACTGACAGAAGAATGGATAGAGAAAATGTGGTACATATACACAATGGAGTACTATTCAGCCACAAAAAAGAATGCGATGTAGTCATTTGCAACGACGTAGATGGAACTGAAGATCATTATGTTAAATGAAATAAGCCAGGCACAGAAAGACAAACACCACATGTTCTCGCTTATTTGTGGGATCTAAAAATCGGAGCAATTAAATTCATGGACTCTAAGAGTAGCAGGATTGTTACCAGGGGCCGGGAAGGGGAGTGGGGGCTGGAAATGAGTTGGGGATGGTTAATAGGTGCAAAAAAATAGTTAGAAAGAATGAATAAGACCTACTATTAGATAGCGCAGTAGGGTGATTGTAGTCAATAATAGCTTAATTGTACATTTTAAAATAACTTAAAGAGTATAATTGGACTGTTAATAACTCAAGGAATAAATGCTTGGGGGATGGATGCCCCATTCTCCACGCTGTGCTTATTTCACATTGCATGCCTGTATTAAAACATCTCATGTACCCCATAAACATATACACCTACTGTGTACACACACAATTAAAAAATAAAAAGTAAAATTGTTCTCATTAAAACAAAATAAAGAAATAAAAAGGCATATAACCTTTAAGCCAGAACTTACTCTTTTAGAATGTTCTCCTAAAAATATAATTGAAAATAGATGCAAAGCTTTAGCTAAATGGTGGTTCGCAGCAGTTTGATTAGAAAAGAAAAGCTCTTTGAATGCTTGCAAATTGAATGAAGTACCATTTCCCAAACAAGCAAGGACAGATGTTTGGGGCTACTGCTCTGTAAAAATTGTGTGGCTGGACACACAATAGAGAAGAAACATCTAATCACTCCTCTCTGAGGCTGAACCATTGGCGGGAAGGAGGTAAAGGCCACTTTTCTTTATCCCTTCCCCAGCTCCATTTCAGGACAAAGCAGAGGAAATTGAGCATCTTACAAGCTGAGCATTAAAAAGTTAGAAGGTAGAAGAGGAAGAAAGGAGGCCAGGTCAGACCTACTTCCAAATCCCATCTGAGGGGGCGGGTTCCAGAACACCAAGAAGACTAGGGGCAAGGAAAGCTCTCTTGTGCCACCTTGTAATCCCCACATGTGTATGCATCAAATAGAAAGGCTCCCTTCTGCTCATAGGCTGTACTGTTGTTTCTTCTACATGGTTAGAATTTATTTAAAAGTTTATGACAAAAAATAATTTAAAGGTCCAACAATGGAAGATGGATGGAAAAAATGTTTATAGAAGACTTTACTAACATGAAATAATATTTACAATATATAGATGAGTGAAAAAAGCAGGTTACAAAAAACATATGCAAAGTTATCTCATTTCTATGAAAAACAATACATACACACACATATATATATGTACAGCCACAAACAGAAAAAAACTATGGACTAGTGATATGGTTTCAATCTGTGTCACCACCCAAATTTTACATAGAACTGTAATCCCCAGTGTGGGAAGTGAGGCCTGGTGGGAGGTGATTGGACCATGGGGGTGGTTTCTCATGAATCATTTAGCAGCATCCTCTTGGTGCTGTTCTAGTGACAGTGAGTGAGTTCTCACGAAATCTGGTTGTGTAAAAGAGTGTAGCACCTTCCTTCTTCCCTCTTGCTCCTGCTCTGGCCTCCTGCTTCCTCTTTCCCTTCCACCGTGATTGTAAGTTTCCCGACGTCTCCTGGAAGCCAAGCAGATGCCAGTATCATGCTTCCTGTACAGCCTGTAGAACCAAGAGCCAATTAAATCTCTTTTCTTTATAAATTACCCAGTCTCAGGTATTTCTTTATAGCAGTGTGAGAACAGACTAATACTGATAGTATACTTTAAGGTGTCAACAGAATTCTAGGTACTGGGGTTAGATTCAGTAGCTAATAAGACAGACAAGACCCCTACTCATAGTGCTTTTATTCTCATGGAGAAATACATAACATAAAAAATAAGCCAATAAATAAACATATAATATGTGCCACATACTGTTGTCCGTACTGGGGATACAATTTTGTGAACACACCAGGCAGTTATGGTCCCTGTCCTAACAAGTTTTCTTGTCTGCCTTCTGTGTCTGCTACGAATAGCGAAGTGAGGAGGCTGTGGGGACCTAGGAAAGGGACACCTGACCTGGTCACGAGGGATCTGGGAAAGCTTCCTGAGGAGGGAAGTGCAGACTAACAGCTAAAAGATGAGTAAGGAGTAAGGCAGCTGCAATAAGAGAGAGCTTTCCAGAGAGAGACCAGGGCAGGTTTTCAGACCTCAAGGAGAGAGGGAAGGAAGGAGGGCAGACAGACACATGGACTGGCTGAATGACTGACTGCTTTATTCCAGGAATTCATTCTGGTGTCTGTGGCACTTCGGGTTTGAGCATGGATGGAACAATGCGGAGTAAAGCAGCCCGGGAAGCAGGTCATGAAGCCATGTTAAAGAGGGCTTGGGCTTGACCTGGAGTGATCTCTCAAAGGTCATCATGAGTAGTTCAAGGGCTCAGTAAATCAACTTAGCCCTAGTGTGTACTTCTTTAGGAAGAAACCATTTTTTAAAATAATAGTATCTTTGAAACCCATTTCTGAAGAATATTTAATTACAGGGATATATACTTATGCTGTGATGCTTAAAAGAACAGGCTACAAAATAATGTGTATAGTATACATGGTAACACCCTTATGGAAAAAAGTACAAATATGATATATGTTATTTGTAATGCAAAGAAAAATGTCTTAGGGAAATATGCTAAAACCAAAATGTAATCTGTGGTTATCTCTAATGTTGGAATTTACAGGTAGTTTTTGTTTTCTTTTCTTTATGTTTTCTGTAGTTTTCAAAATTTCTACAATGAAGTGAATATACACTCTTTTTATAATAAAAAAAAATATTTAAGTGTGCTTTAGGGACAGAGAGCAGAGCCCTAAGGGTTATACATCACCAAGTGACCTTGCCTATAGGCAATTATTCAGGAGAAAAAAATAGGCTCGGCATTGAAGTCTGTCCAGGCACAGCAGCACACGCCTGTAAGTCCCAGCTACTTGGGAGGCTGAGGTGGGAGGATCGCTTGATCCTGGGACGTCAAGGCTGCAGTGAGCTGTGATTGTACCACTGCACTCGATCCTGGGCATGGGCAACAGCGCAAGACCCTATTTCAAACAAAACAAAACAAATAACAAAAAACACTGAAGTCTGGGTGGGACTCCAGGACTCACATTTTTTATTTGCAGGAGATTTTACTCACATTTTTCTGTAACAATTTGAATTGCAATGTGAGCTGCACTAAAGGAAGTGCTGTTTTTTGACAGCACACATAAATTTCTTTATTGGCAGATAGGTTTCACCAGTAAAACTAATATGTATGCACATATTTTTGCATGCCTAAGCATATCATTTGTATATGCTTTAAACTTTTAAGTCCTGTTTCTAAGAATTCTGTGCCACACTCGTACTTGACAAGCCAGGTAAAACAGCTAAATTAGATCATTTCTCTATTAAACTATTCTCAGCCTGGCTATGGCTGTCCTGAGGAGACTTGAGTGCTAGCTCTCCACTGAGGGGCTTGCCAGCGACCTTGGACCTACCACAAAACTGCTTTGGGCTTCAGCTTTCTGAACCACAAATGAGCGAGGTAAGCTACGATTGCTAAGGTCACCTAAATTCTATGATTTTGGGACTTCTTTCCCATTGTAAAACTTGACAACATCCTAAAAACAGAGTGAAGACTGAACACTCTTTCATTTGTTGACTAAAGAAAAGGCGTCAGGCTTCTTTTTCTGAGATGGAGTCTCCCTCTGTTGCCAGGCTGGAGTGCAGTGGCGCGATCTCGACTCACTGCAACCTCTGCCTCCAGGGTTCAAGCAATTCTCCTGCCTCAGCCTCCCGAGTAGCTGGGACTACAGGCGCGTTCCAACACGCCTGGCTAATTTTTGTATTTTTAGTAGAGATGGGGTTTCACCGTGTTGCCCAGGCAGGTCTCAAACTCCTTAGCTCAAGCAACTCGCCCACCTCGGCCTCTCAAAGTGCTGGGATTACAGGCATGAGCCACCGTGCCCGCCCAAGCATCAGGCTTTTAAAGAATTAAAGCTAGCTTTATTTAGAAGTCTTCCTGGGGACTATGGCCCAAGGCCTGGAGCCTGGGAGCAATCTCTCGGCTCTGGCACAGTTTTTCATCCCACTGCTCATATATAGGTGGTGGGGGTTCAATACCTGCAAAATCACACCAAAATTCCTCAGAAGTTACATTAAAGAAGAATCACGTCACGGTTTGGGTGTAAGAGTACATCTGGTTATACATTACAGAGGCATAATCACTAACCCCATCTGACGTTATCTTATGTGTAGGACAAGGCAAGGACCAGCTCATTTATCTTTTAAGGAGTGTAGTGACTCAGGCAAGAGACATGGGGGGCCTATGTGCTCTCTCCTGTTTTGTCTTCAAAGCATCTTTCCAGAGAGCTGCGTGTCCCACAGAGTCAGGGACTTTATGAAATTGTGTTGCCAGGAAGAAAAGAACAAATATGGCTTCTTATGTGTGCTACTTTGTCTCATATATTTTACAAGTTTTACAGAAATGAATCAAGTGCTATTTTATTATGCTTAATTTTAAAAAAGTTATTTATTTATTTATGTATTTTTTGAGACAGAGTCTCACTCTGTCACCCACGCTGGAGTGCAGTGGTGCGATCTCGGCTCACTGCAAGCTCCGCCTCCTGGATTCACACCATTCTCCTGCCTCAGCCTCCCTCTCAGCTCCCAACAAGCCTCCTCCCTCAGCCACACCTCTCAGCTAATCTGGGAGTACAGGTGCCTGCCACCATGCCAGGCTAATTTTTTTTGTATTTTTAGTAGAGATGGGGTTTCACCATGTTAGCCAAGATGGTTTTGATCTCCTGACCTCGTGATCCACCCGCCTCAGCCTCCCAAAGTGCTGGGAGAATTTTTAAATTTTTTATTTATGTATTTTTTGAGATGGAGTTTCACTCTGTCGCCCAGGCTGGAGTGCAGTGGTGCAATCTCGGCTCACTGCAACCTCTGCCTCCCAGGTTCAAGCTATTCTCCGGCCTCAGCCTCCAGAGTAGCTGGGATTACAGGTGCCTGCCACCACACTCAGCTAATTTTTGTATTTTTAGTAGAGACGGGGTTTCACCATGTTGGCCAGACTGGTCTCAAACTCCTGACCTCAAGTAATCTGCCTGCCTTGGCCTCCCAAAGTGCTGGGATTACAGGCGTAAGCCACCACACCCGGCCCAATTGTTATTTTAAAAAGAAATGTCTGAAGTTGCTTTCACATTCTGGAAGGTGGAATAAACAAGTCTGCTCTTTTGCTTGAGAAATACCTAGAGGGGTCTTTTGATTATAGAAGGTGATCTCTCCAAGGCATATTCTGGAAAAAGCAGATTCTGGCAGATAACTAAATTGTACTGTAAGTAGAGAGATGGTGGAGTTGCAGTGCTAAAATGAGGAGTGGCTGTATCAATGGAAATGACTTTAGCTCTTTCCTGTAGCCTCCATTGGAGCCCCTACCCAATCCAAGTAGCATACAATCTAAGTAAAAACAGTGTGCTTCAAAGCAAAGCAGACTTTGAGATAAGACCTCTAGCCCCAGTTCCCAATCAGGCTGTTCTTGCTGAGCTCCTTCTTCTGTATAGAGAGTTTCTGAGTCTCTGCTGGCGAAGGAGAAAGGTACAAGAACCCTGGGGACTCCAAGAAGATGATACAGAGGAATGAGGGTAGAGAGGAAAGTTAGCCCTAGGAGCACAGCAGCAGGCCAGGCCCTAAAAGGATGGATAGTAATGTAAATTTCCTGTGCTGGAGAGTTGACTAAAGGACTTGGAGGATGGCAAGACCTGATGTACAGCTTGAAGTTGTTTTCCAAGCAGTGCCCCTCTCCATCACCCCTGACTTTCAGCAAAGGTTAAAATATGCAATTGTCTAATGTTAATGGTGCTTCGGAGAATGAAGGAAAGGGAAACCTGTAGGGGATTCACCCAATGAGGTGAAGTCGTAGAAGTAAGAACAATAGCTGCAGGGCAAGATGAGAAACGGGAATTCAGCAGAACCTTTCAGAGAGAGAGATTACTTGAAGAACAGAAGCCACCAGGCCTTCTGCACACTCTGCTCCTCTGCTGTGACGTCCACCACACACACAGGCTAACAAGCACATGCACACACACACATGCACATGCACACAAGCACATGAATGCACTCATGCACACCCTCCCAGGAATCCTGAGAACCCTGGAAGGAGGCAGGGCTTCTCATAATATTTGGTTTGGGAACTGGATACTCACCATTTCATTTGGATATTACACGACAGGGTATTCTCAATAGATTGGAAGATTAGCGAATGGCTTTCATTTGACTGTAAATGACAGAAAAAATAGTCCCGTTATATTAGTAATATTAAACCACCAACAGCTGTTATTTTTCTTCAAAAGAGAGTCAAAATGTCCATTGTAATAGAAATCATTTGTCCAATTGTTGGCAAAATGTTCGATAAGTTCCATGTCTGTTTTAATCTCTCACTTCATCAGCTGAGCTAAATGCACACCTTGTACTCACATGTGCTTGTTAACCTGGCCATTCTTTCATTCTCCAGGCCCCCTGTCTTCCCTGGGCCTTTTCTAAGATAACTTAAACTTAAGGGGGCTCAAAGAAAGGCCTGGTCCACTCACATGGGTTGTCTCCTCTTACTTGGCACAGTGATTTTAAAACTGGAAATGATTTTAGTGCTGGGTGCTTTCTGTGCTCCCCATGTGGTGTGTGTGAAAGTGGGAGCACTGAATATTTGAGTGTAACAGGAGTGAATATCCCAGATGTGCTGCGGGTCTCAAGGACCTGGCTTCACCTGGATTTACTCTGTTCGTGTCCATGATCATCACAAGCTGAGGAAGGTCCAGACCCTCACTGTACTGTCACTTCTAAAATCAAAACACGAGATCATGAAATGATTGTGTGAAGGCAGAACTTTCTTGGATTATTCATGGAAATACGTGGGCAAATGCCTTTTGTGTATGACGATTATAACAAGAATTCCTGCCAGGGAGAGCTTGGCCTGTGTTAGGAAAATACCATCCTGTCTGAGGTAAAAACAGTCTACAGAAGCTGGGCTTGGCTTGTTATATTATAAGAAGCTCCTGGGTGAACCCAGAGGGAGGGTCCAAGTGTGGATAAAATGATACTCAGCGTGCTTTTTCCTATTCTCTTACAACAATCAACACACAAGATTTCTGTGATCAAATGTCTGGGAGTTTTTCCCCAACAAGCCATCAGTTCTGCAGCGGACACCAACCTGGCGCTACAGTTCAATTTTGACACTATCTGTCTGGAGATAGTGTCAGATCCCACAGGTTGAAGGCTCAGTCCCCAGGATCACCCCGGCTCCCAGATACCAGTCACATGTCAGGGCCTCCAGAAGTCCTGACAGACTGGCTTCAATTTGGGATTGCTACAACCACTCTTTAGGTTGGGTTAATTCGCTAGAGTGGCTCACAGAACTCAGTGGCTCACAGAAACACATTGACCAGTTTGTTATAAAGGATATTGCAAAGGATACAGATATGTAGAGTGAGGTATGGGGGGAGGGGCGCAGGGCTTCCACAGGCACTCCACCCTCCAGTTATCTCATGTGCTCAGCCATTTGGAAATTCCCCAAATGCTGTTCTCTTGGGCTTTTTATGGAGACGTCCTTGGATAGACATGATTGACAACCATGTAGAAATGTGTTTGGACAAAAGGATATGATCTAATGCTCATAGACTGAGTGGGGAGACCCAGCAAAGCCTGTCCTCCAGGTTATGGGGCAGGACCCCTTCTGAAATGGGAGTCTTATGGACTACAATCACACAAGGTAGCTCAGGGAATTTATGGTCAGCTCCAAGACAGAAAAGTAGGGGAAGATTCCTGTCTTGGGGAGAGAAAGAAGGGTGGGGGAAGGTCAGAGAAAGATTCTATTTTCTAAAGCCTGATTCTGAGGCCTAAAGTGCCCCCCAAGATTATAACAAAACACTGTAACAAGGGCTATGGGAGTTATGAGCCAGGAACAGTGGATGAAAAAAAAATATATTTATATGTATATTTATACATTTATATAAATTTTAATATATTTATTTATATATTATTATATTTGTATATTTATGCTTTTATATAAATTTTTCTATACTTATTTATATATTATTATATATATGCATATATTTTCATCCACTATATATTAAAAATAACATGGAGAGAAGGGGAGAGAAAAAGAGAGAGAGGAAGAAAGGGAGAGAGGAGATGTTGTGCTGTTTCATAATGGGGCCTCTTGAATCCTCAGAAAGTTAAAAAAAAAATCACAGAATGCTTGGTGAGACTGCATTTCTTATGGGAACCAGAGAGGAACTGAGGAGCCAACCAGCTCTAACCCTCCGTGATCACAGGGAGAAGAGGCCCCTGGCTGCATTTGAGGGATATGGCCATGCTTAGAGGGAGTTAGAGGAGTAGACCCAGTGAGCAGGAGTGGAGGTGCTGTAGCAAGTGTTAGTGCTTGGGAAGTGAACACGGCTCATTAGTGAAAAGATACACACACACACACACACACACACACAGCACCGATAAAGGAAATCTCCTGATTTTTGAAGAAAGACTTGAGTGACAGAGCTCAAGGAAGTAGTTTGTTCTGTCCATCTGGGACATACGGTGACAAATCCTTACAGGAAGAAGAAAATTATGCCTATTTCTGCCCTTGAATGGAGTGCAGGCATTCCTGGAAACTGCAACAGGTGTACTACTACAAAGAAGAGTCTATTTTCCCCCTGGGACAATGGTTATAACAGAGTGGCATCCTGACCAATAACTCAGCATCACATAAGCCATAAATAGAACCAACTGCATGTCATAAAAGCAAAGTATTAACTTATATAATTACCTTAAATTGTAAAATTATTTCTTAATTTCTATAAAATAGGCATAAATGTAATATACACATAATGTTACAAGAGACTCCAATATCCTATAAATTGAATAACCATAAAAACAACTAGTGTTAACATAAATATAACATGAAATGTTATAATGAAAATGAACTAAACACTTGACTAACGATACTTTTGTTTGCCTTCTTAGCAGTTAAATACAGTTTTATGGCCCAACATATAGGTATAATCTTAAAAGGGCTATTCAAGAAAGTGAGTTAATACTTTTTTTTTTTTTGAGACAGGGTCTTGCTCTGTCACCCAAGCTGGAATGCTGTCGTGTGATCTCAGCTCACTGCAACCTCTGCCTCCCAGGTTCAAGCGATTCTCCTGCCTCAGCACCCCCAGTAGCTGGATGTTGGTCAGCCTGGTCTTGAATTCTTGACCTCAAGCAATCCACCCACCTTGGCCTCCCAAAGTGTTGGGATTACAAGCGTGAGCCATTGCCCCTGGCGTCTTTTCTCTCGATAAGTGTTCCTGAATTAAGCAGTGCTGCTTGAAGTCAGTCAATTAATCAAAAGTTCCTTAAGACACACGGTAAATATTTACTACTTGTTTGTTGCTCTTGTTGTTGTTGAGGGTGATGATGATGATGATGGTGGTGATGGTGGTGGTGTCTTCTCCGAAAACACTTCATAGCATGTAGCTACATGTTCTTTTAAGAGGTAGGACCTTCTGGAGGATATCAAGTGAAGTAAGTTCATACTATGGTGTACCTGATATGGAACAACTGGGGGGCAGTGGTTTGGAGGTACTTTATGAGTCAGGATTGCATTAAGCTGCATGGAATAGAGACCTGTCTGTAAATAGGGCTTTGTCCTTCCCAGTAACAAGAAGTGGATGCAGCCTGGGGCTGGCACAGCTGCTCAAGATAGTGGTCAAAGACCCAGCTTCTCTACCCGCCTGCTGTACAAACTCACGCTCCTGCATCTCCAGGCATCATGAACACATTCCAGGCAGGAAGACAGAAGAAGGGCAAAAAGTGTGTACCAGCATATTTATTCCTTTTTTTTTTTTTTTTTTTGAGACGGAGTCTCGCTCTGTCGCCCAGGTTGGAGTGCAGTGGCGCAATCTCG
Organism: Colobus angolensis palliatus; assembly: GCF_000951035.1. Lineage (NCBI taxonomy): Eukaryota > Metazoa > Chordata > Mammalia > Primates > Cercopithecidae > Colobus > Colobus angolensis. The sequence goes on from NW_012114710.1 coordinate 3,334,534, forward strand.
GCTCACTGCAAGCTCCGCCTCCCGGGCTCACACCATTCTCCTGCCTCAGCCTCCGGAGCAGCTGGGACCACAGGCACCCGCTGCCACGCCCGGCTAGTTTTTTTGTATTTTTAGTAGAGACGGGGTTTCACCGTGTTAGCCAAGATGGTCTCGATCTCCTGACCTCGTGATCCGCCCGCCTCGGCCTCCCAAAGTGCTGGGATTACAGGCGTGAGCCACCATGCCCGGCCATTTATTCCTTTTTATGAGGAAATCAATAGCCTTCTCAGATGACCCATCAGCAGACTTCTCCTTGCCTCTCATTGGCCACTATGGAACAGGGCTTCTTAGCCACAATGGAAACTAAGAAGATTCCATCCCAAATGAAACCACTGTTCCATAAAAAAAAAAAAAAAAAAAAAAAAAGAAGGGGAGCCAGGCACCGTGGTTCATGCCTGTAATCCCAACACTTTGGGAGCTGAGGCGGGAAGATTGCTTGAGCACAGGGGTTCAAGACCAGCCTGGACCACACAGTGGGATCCTCATCTCTACAAAAAATACAAAAATTAGGCAGGCAAAAAATTAGGCAAAAAATACCAAAAAAAAAAAAAACAAAAACAAAAAAAACCCAAAAACAACCAGAAAGAAAGAACAAATACCAAAATTAGGCAGGCGTGGTGGCACATGCCTGTAGTCCCAGCTACTCAGGAGGCTGAGGCAGGAGGATCACTTGCCAACCGCCCAGGCTGAGCCTGGTAGGCTGCAGCTGTAGCGAGCTATGATTGCACCACTGCACTCCAGCCTGGATGACAGAGTGAGACTCTGTCTCTTTTTTAAAAAATAAAATAAAATAAAATGAAGAAGGGGAGAGTGGATATTCCACAGGCAACTATCAATATCCTCCTACAGGTTGATTTATTTTGAGGTAATAATTCAGGGCTTCGCTGCAGCATAATTCATACTATGAGTCATGTTTAAATGGCAAGGTCATAACAATTTTTTCACATATGTTGTCTGAGTTTAAACTGCTGTACTTTTTATAAATTCTGCCATGCTCACCTTCTCAAGATTATTATCTGCCATTTAAAAATACATAAAACTGGCTGGGCGTGGTGGCTCATGTCTGTAATCCCAGCACTCTGGGAGGCTGAGGTGGGCGGATACCTGAGGTCAGGAGTTTGAGACCAGCCTGGTCAATACGGTGAAACCTTGTCTCTACTAAAAATACAAAAAATTAGCTGGGTGTGGTGGCATGCACCTGTAATCTCAGCTACTTGGGAGGCTGAGGCAGGAGAATTGCTTGAGCCTGGGAGGCAGAGGTTGCAGTGAGCTGAGATTGTGCCATTGCACTGCAGCCTGGGTGACAAGAGCGATACTCCATCTCAAAAAATAATAACTAAAAATAAAAATATACAAAACTAAATTTTAGGATAAATGACATGTCCAAGAACAAGTGGGCTCTAATGAACATGAATCATCTTCATCCAGCATTTTACATGTAGAACATTATCAATTGCAGATCATGACATTAGAGAAAGAAGAGGACTTAGAGATCATTGGACTTATAAATGAAACAGAAGCCTAGAAAGTGTAACTGATGTAGCCAAGGTCTAGTTATCAATAGAGATAAGACTAAAACCTAAACTTTTGAACTTCCAGTACAGCGTACTTTCCACTACCCAATTAAATATATATCTAACTTTGGAGCCCATTTCTTTTGGGAGGAAGAATTGAGTCACACAGCTTTCACTTTATCCCCATCATTTCAGATTCTTTTCTAACCCACTTACTTACAGAGTCCCTCAAGACCTGAGTAACAATGCTTGTTACTTAATGACTTACTGAACACATCATTATGGAATAATATACTTCCCAAGATAGTACAACTATATAAATGAGTCTATTATGATCCGGTTATTCCGCCTGTAAGGCAGTTAGCTTTAAGGTTTCTTATTTCAATTCTCAGCGCTCACCATCACAGGAGGCCAAATAGGCAGCCTCCTTCGATGTTGTAATTTTGTATGGGAAGGCTTTATGTGTACACCCAAATGGTCAATTGGGAAAAGATGGTGCAATCCACGTGATCTATCCCTCCCTCAAGAGAGAACTCCTTTCAGCATCCCTGTCTCATTTCCATAATGCATATGCAGAAGGATGTAAATGTCAGGAAGCCACTATTATTTGAGCAGCTCTAAATTATCTAAAAATTCTTCCCTCTTGAGCTGAAATTCACCATTTCATAGCTTTCATTCATTGAGCCTAGTTCTGCACCTGGGAGCTATATGGATATCAGCTCCTTCTTCTATGGGACAAATATTTGAAGAACACCATCATGGTTCTGGTTCATTTTTTCTCCAGTTCTTTCTATTATGCATGGACATCTCAGCATCCTTCACCATCCTGATCACCACCCTCCCAATAAAATCCAATTATCAAAGTACTGAGACCCAGACACGTTCAGAACCAGAAACAATACCATGAATAAGGTGTGAATAGCACCCAATAGGGCCATTTCCTCCTTTATTTTGGACACTCAATTAACGTGGCCTTAAATTACATTAACAATCTCATCCCAGTGTTGTTCCATATTGAGCCTGTGGTCAGTTGAAACTGTTACTGTTTTTTCTGGAGCACTGTCCTTGCGCCAGCTCCCTTCTCTGGAATGTCGTACCTATACTCCCCTCAGGCATACCACAGAAGCAGTCAAATAAGTAAATATGTCACATGAATTTGTTTTGTGGCTGTCAAAATAATAATTCAGTCAAAATGACGTACTGTATTCATTGTATGCTGACCTATTCCAGGCACTGTGCTAACAACTGTACTTCTATTATCTCCCTCAATCCTTACGACAACCCTTTTGAAGCAGATATTATCCAGGTTGACAGATAAAGAAGAGGCTCATAGGCTGGGTGCGGTGGCTCATGCCTATGATCCCAGCACTGTGGGAGGCCAACGTGGGTGGATCATTTGCGGTCAGGAGTTCGAGACCAGCCTGGCCAACATGGTAAAACCCCATCTCTATTAAAAACACAAAAAATTAGCTGGGTATGGTGGCACATGCCCATTAATCCCCGCTACTCGAGAGGCTGAGGTGGGAGAATTGCTTGAACCGGGGAGGCGGAGGTTGCAGGGAGTTGAGATCGCACCACTGTACTCCAGCCTGGGCAAGAGTGAGACCCTATCTCAAAACAAACAAACAAACAAACAAAAACAACAACAAAAAAAGAGACTCATAGAGGTGGGAGAGTTTGCTTATGATCATATGCAAAGGAAATAGAGAAGTTGGGAATTCAAAGCCAGGCCTGTCAGAATTCAAAGTCTTTGCTCTTAGCTATAATTCTACTGTGCCTCTTCTTCCTTAGCATACAGAAAAAAAAAGTGATTAAATGATGGCTCTTCCTGCAGTTTTATAACCAAGGAGAGTAGACAGAATAAGAGGAATGGGTTTGGAGTTCCATTTTGTTTAGATTACAGGACAGATACTCTTGGGCGTAAAATCTTATAGCCTTTTACCCTCTGCGAGTTAAAGCTAAAGTGTTCTAGTCATTTATAGAAATATTTAAAATGTCAGTTTAATGAGTCTCCCTGGCAGCTGGCATTGTTGTGCTCATGTGATACAAGGTAGCTAAAAATATATAGAAAGGCATCTAAATTCTTATTAAAATATCAAAAATCAAAGCGCCGTGCAAACACTGGCCGCGATTATCTCCAATCAGCTGGTTTGAGTTTCAAAGCTCAATAAGTGACATAAGAGGAAAAAGAGCTCTATGATTCATTTTAAAACCTTTTTTTTAAAGCCCTGGTCTGCTACCAGCTGTCCCTTAACTCCTGACAATGAGAGCAGCTGCAAAAGAAAACTGCCAACATGAAAACATGATCAGAATAATAGCTGACCCCAGCAAGGAGCAGACCTTTCCCAAACAGGATTAGATCATTGACTTTGGCTTTGTGTTCTGAGCTTGGTCTGTCACCCTTCTAGGTAACAACCCTTTGAAACTGTGTGTAATGATGGCTTTGAGAGAGGCTCCAAAAAATGAGAACTGTTCAGTGGATTGAACAACATTCAGCTAGCTAAAAAAAAAGGACAAAATCTTGTTCTGTTTGCTGTAATGGGGAAGACTGAAAACCTGAATTAAACGGAATAAGGCACTTAGTTTTTTTCTTTGAAACTATATTCTTAACTCTAAATAAATCCCTTTTTGAATCCAGTCAATTCTGTCAAATGGTCAATCTAGACCCTCGGTAGACAAGGCTACCCCCACATCAGGGCCTTTGCACATGCTTTTCCTTCTATCTGGAAAATTTCAGCCTCCTTACCATCCTATAGTCCTGGCTAGCTACTGCTCTGCTTTGTCTCCGTTAAAGTATCTCCTCCACAGGCCTTTCCAGACTACCCAAACTATCATAAGTATGCTAGTTTTATGTTCTTGTACCCTACAGATGGATAGTGCTCTATAGTAGGCAAAATAACGCCCTCACACACCCCCACCCACCCACCAAAAAAAAAAAAAATCCATATTCTAATCCCCAGAGCCTATAAATACGTTACCTTACACAGCAAAGGGGACTTCACCAATGTGATTAAGCTAAGGATCTTGAGATGGGAAAATTATCCTGAATTATCCAGTGGGACCAATGTAATCACAGAAGTCCTTGCAAGTCAAAGAGGGGGTCTTCCTTAGAGCCTCCAGAAGAAACCCAGCCAGGCTGACAAGTTGATTTCAGTGCAGTGAAACCCACTTCAGACTTCTGCCACCCAGAATTGTAAGATAATACTTTTATGTTGCTTTAAGTCACTCAATTGTGGTAATTTGTTACAGTAGCAATAGGATAAGAACACAGTCCTTACTGTGCTTTTATTAATTTGTTGTTCTGTCTTTTCTGTTTAACTATAAGCTCTGTAAAAGTAGAGGCAAGGTCTTATCTACCTCCAAATCCTTAGCACCTAGTGTCCCATTGGGGAAATTGTATATCGAAAAAGGGTGTTATATACTTTTGATAAGAGTTTGATTTTTAAAGAGATTTTAATGTAATATGTATTTCATTAAAATGAAGGAAGATTCTCGAATCATTAGATAATTTGTTCTTAAATTTTTTCTGAAGCATGACCTGTTTTGTGACCCTATTCCCTAGGAAATGGATGAAAGTATATCATCTCTAATTTTAGCATTCAATTCCCTAACCTGGGTTTTAAAAACTCAGCACTAGATTTAGAATGCACTGTAGTCATCTGAGCTGCCCAGCACTCTGGTGCAGTACAGGGAGAGACGACAGAAGTTAGGAGGGGGACAAGGAGTGAAGTGGAGGACAGGGAGAATGGCGTTCCTCTTGCCTCCGCCATCCTGTGAGCACACCTACCTGTGAGCTACAGTCAGAAGCGCCCCAGCCCGGTCCTGAAAAGCTTACTGTGCGCTCCGCTGCCATCTGCTGTCAGCCATGGGTTTGGTTAAATACAAAGTGCAAAGGCTTCGGGTCTTCCTGTCTTTAAGATTCAGAATAGTCCAACCAAAAGTTACAGATTAACGCGAATCCCCTCACTTTACATAGTAAACGGTATGAAAGTTCTTCTGCTCCACACATTCTTGCCCACACATGGTATTTTAAGTTTTTAACTTTTAGCCATTTTGTTGGTTTTGTAGTGGTATCACATGGTTTTATTTTGCGTTCTTATGACTAACAAGGTTGAGCACTTTTCACAGGTCTTCAGTGGTCATTTGGAAACCTTCTTTTGAGGGATGGCTGCTTAAGTCTTGCTCATTTTTCTATCGTGTTGCCTGTCTTCCTTATTGATTTGATGAGTTCTTTATTCAGGACAGGAGTGCTTTGTCCAATCTGTTTGCAATTTTTTTTTCTCTTATCGAGGTTTGCCTTTTCATTCTTATAATGGGGTCTTCTGATGTACAGTGTTCCTGGTTTTAATGTAAATTCCAAATTTACACATATAAATTTATAAAAGTATAATTTAATGCAAATTGTAAAGTCCAATTTACAAATCTTTTATTTTATGGTTCATCTTTTTTGGGTCTTAATTTTGAGACAGACAGGGTCTCACTCTGTCACCCAGGCTGGAGTTCAGTGATGCGATCTCGGTTCACTACAACCTCCACATCCCTGGGCTCAAGTGATCCTCCCTCCTGAGTAGCTGGGACTACAGGCACATGCCACCATGCCTGGCTAAGTTTTTGTATTTTTGGTACAGACAGGGTTTCACCATGTTGCCCAGGCTGGTCTTGAACTCCTGAGATCAAGTGATCCACCCACCTCGGCCTCCCAAGGTGCTGGGATTACAGGCATGAGCCACCATGCCCAGCCTTTTTGGGATCTTAAGAAATCTTGGCAGGCTAGGTGCAGTGGCTCACGCACAGGTGTGTAATCCTAGTGCTTTGGGAGACTGAGGCTGGAGGATCGCTTGAGGCCAGGAGTCTGAGTTCAGCCCGGGCAACATAATGAGACTCTGTCTCTACAAAAAAATTTAAAAGTATCCAAGCAGGGAGGCATGTGCCTGTAATCCCAACTACTCTGGAGACTGAGGTGCGAGGATCGTTTGAGCCTGGGAGGTCGAGTCTACAGTGAGCCATGATTGTGCCACTGCACTCAAACCTGGGCAACAGAGAGTGACCCTGTCTCAAAACAAAACAAAAAACTAAAAGACCTACATGAAAGTCATGAATATATTCCCCTTTTATCTTCTAGAAACTTTACCATTTACCCTTTCACATTTAGATTTAGCATCTACCTGAAAGTGATTTTGGTGTAAGTATGACATAGGGGCATGCGTTTTTTCCACTGGGATATTCAATGGCACATCGATAAACACCTTTCCCTTACTGCACTGCATGCTACCCTTGTCATGTGTGTGCATATACATATCCACACACCTGTGGACTTCTTCCTGGACCTCATTCTACTGATCAGCTGTGATTATTTATCCATCCTTGGGCCACAGCCATGTATTCCTTGTAATGATAATAATTACAATGGAAGCAATAATTATTATAAAAATAACAGAAGCAGTTATTTTTTAAAACCCACAGACAACTGTGTGGCAGGCAGTTTGTCTACCGCTACTTCTAGCACACTCAGTAAGGAGACAGTGTCTTAATGTAGTCTCTAGTGGGTCTAATCTGGGTCTCTCTTTCTGCACTAAATATTAATGGGAACTACTATTACTATTACTACTACACAGCTTATATTCACATAGCATTTACTACGTGCCAGGCACTTTTCTAAGCCCTGTACGCAATAACTCATTTAATCTTCCCAATACGTCTTTGAGGCAGGTACTATTTATCTCTTTTACAGATGAGAAAATTTAATCATGACTTGCTCAAATTGCCCAGCCAGTAAGTGGTGCAGCCAGGACTTAAACACAGGCCAGTCTGGCTCCAGGGTCTGTGCTCTCAACTACTACCCTTGGTGCCTCTCTTATGGGCAGTGGGGCAATGTATTTTCTTGCAAACCACAACATGCAGCCAGGCAACAGAGAGCAGGAGCACTTATCTCCAACTTGGTTAAACATTCCATGCAAGTGATGGAGATGTGGCCCAACATAAAAACCTTTAATGATGTGACTCCTGTTTTCCTTTCTAACCTCATCGCCCTCCAAAGCCTCCAAACATACTGTCTGTGTTCTTTTATGTAGTGATGAGTGAGGAATGACAAGGGGAGACAGGAAAAAGTTTCTTACACTCACAGGTCCTAGAAACAGATGGCATGGCACATCATGTACAGCCACAGGGGAAAGCGCCAGTCAGGAGGCGGGAGCACCAGGAGCCAGGGGAGAGCCTGGGCTCTTACTGGAGTTCCCGAGGAAATGGTAAGGCAGGGCGGGGTCAACAGTTTGGGATCGGCTCGTTGGAATAATTTCAGTGTGCTGTAAACTACAGAGGTAGTCCCTAGTTGCCTGTTACCTGGTCCTGGGATGATTTAAGGAAGAGGAACATTGCCTCCTGGGGTTTCAGGGCCACAGAGGAGGTGTGGCTCAGGGCTATAGTTGGTGTATCAAAGGTATGCTCCCACCTGAGTCCTTTGCTGTCTAGAAGAATTGGGGAGCCCCAGGAGGGCAATCACTCCCCAGAAGGGAAGTTTCTTAAAATGACAAAACATCTTATACAATTTTTAAAATACAAGCAGTACATGTACTCTGTATTCAAACTGCCCGTAGTGCCCCAAACTGCCACATGCTGCTTTGTCTCTGAGCACATACTGTTCCATGCTTTGGTTGCATTTGTTTTTTTGTTTGTTTGTTTGTTTGCTTGCTTATCTTAAAATCTTAGATCAAATCCGCTTCTCTGAGGTCAAAGCCCTGATGACCCAGAAGTACAGTTAAGAGCTTTCCTTACATCATACCCCGGGACTGCAGCACGTTTCATATTGCTGTCATTATTGGTTAATTTACCTGTTTCTCCTACTAATTATAAGACCCTTCTGAGGTGCTGGGAGTGGGAAGAGGTAGAAACGTTGTTGGAATGAATGAGCAAATGAAAAAACTCTCCCTCGCAGAGACAATACCACGCTCCTCCTGTTCTCTCCACCCTCTATCATGAACTGTGTCTCCCACAGGGGTGTTTTCTTCTTTTATGTTTTACGTGTATCGCTGACCTCTATCTGGGCCTCTTCCTGGTGGAGCTGGGGGTGGCTGAGGAAGAAGGCAGGCTCAGAATTTTCATTGGTCAGTTATTGAGATCAGTAATCTGAGTTTTAATATCATATTATTAATTTATTAGCAATATAAAAATATACTTTGGGGCAGATATTTTAAACTAAAAATAAAAATTCCAGCATTCATATTTACTCAACGTTAAAATCACATTTTAAGAAACTAATCCTGGCCAGATGTAGTGGCTCACACCTGTAATCCCAGCACTTTTGGAGGCCGAGGTGGGTGAATCTCTTGATCAGGAGTTCAAGACCAGCCTGGGCAACATGGTAAACCCTTGTCTCTACAAAAAAACCCACAAAAAATTAGCTGGGTGTGGTGGCGTGCACCTGCTGTTCCAGCTACTTGGGAGGCTGAGGTGGAGGACTGCTTGAGCCTAGGAGGCGGAGGTTACAGTGGGCTAAAATCATGCCACTGCATTCCAACCTGGGTGACAAGAGGGAGACCCCATCTCTCTCTCTCTCTCTCTCTCACGCACACACACATGAAACTAAGCTTTACAACAAGTGGTAAGCAAAGGATATTATTTTCATTGTAGAGATGTAGAATGAAGCTCAATTATGGCAAATTACTTTGTTCAAGATACCAAAGTTTGTAAGTGACGGGCAAAATTCTAATTTGAATCCAGGTTCTGTTGCTCAATTTGGAGCATTTTCCATTAAGCCGCACTGCTCACTGCTCCATGACTTACATTTATTTCCCCTCAGCTTATATTTGTCACTATTTATAAAAAAGATACATGCTTCACGCTTGTAAGCGCTGAGTTAATGATCATTTTGAATGTTCCTCAATGTAGGTAATCAGCAAAGCTGATTCTGAAAAGGTAGTTAGGACAGCAATGCCAGAGAAGCAAGCATTTACAAATCTCCCATAACAGAGACACTGGTCTACAGAAGTATTTTAGGGCCCTGTACATTTCTAAGGAGCACACAAAGTACACAGCAGCTTATAAAGAACCTCTCTAGGTTTTGTTTCATTATGAAATGATGAAGAGACATCAAATGTTTCTAGAAAACCAGTAAAATCAGGGATATAAGATTCAAAGTACAGTGACTGGGTACTACAGAAATAGACAAAGGGTAATGAATCTAGTGAATAACTATGCACATGATCAGGAAATGTAAATTGTGACAATGTGAACAAAGGAGTCGATAGTGTATGAAAATCTGAACACATTTTTATGCATCTAACCAAAATAAAAATATCATACAAAATTAATTTAGAATGATTTTAAATGTTTTCTCTGTTTTAATTTATCAGCAAGTAAGCCAATTGGTCCTTTATTGTGAAATTTAATACTTAAAAACATTTGCACTAAAATTAACTTCTTCTATGTTGAATGATGGTTGAATTTCTTTCATACGCTTCTGACTGAGTGGTTTTAAAAATCCATGCCGGTTTTGATTTGCATTTCTCTAATGGCGAGTGATGATGAGCATTTTTTCATGTGTCTGTTGGCTGTATGAATGTCTTCTTTTGAGAAATGTCTGTTCATATCCTTTCCCCACTTTTTGATGG
>NW_012114710.1:3345644-3350148 GCF_000951035.1 Colobus angolensis palliatus
GTATAATAAAAAAAAAAAAATCCATATCGGTACATGTATTTATCTCTGCAGCTTTTATAAAGGCATTCCTGTACTGTGATCCTTCAGAAACTGCACTTTCAAAGACTTCCTTTTCAGTCATCCTCAAGATTCAGGGAAATGTAAAAGATTCAACTTTGGCAATGGCTGGGACCTCTGCCCCAATAATGCTATATTCCTAAATGCTACTCCATGAGATATACATTAATGAAATAGAAAACAGAAACACCAAATGTTTTAGTATATATTTTCAACTGAGAAAATATAAACAATATTTATACAGTATTCCATTTTAAGTATTTACACAGCATTAACATAGAAAGCAGTGAGAAACATGATACATTTACAGTTTTTTGTTTTTGATTTTTTCTGAGACAGGTGCTATCTGTAGTGCAGTGGTGCTATCTGGCTCACTGCAGCCTCCATCTCCTGGTTTCAAGCAATTCTCTGTAGTGCAGTGGTGCTATCCGGCTCACTGCAGCCTCCATCTCCTGGTTTCAAGCAATTCTCGTTCCTCAGCCTCCCAAGTAGCTGGGATTACAGGCCACCACATCCAACTAATTTTTGTATTTTTTGTAGATATGGGGTTTTGCCATGTTGGCCAGGCTGGTCTTGAACTCTTGACTTGAAGTGATCCACCTGCCTTGGCCTTCCAAAGTGTTGGGATTACAGGCGTGAACCACAGCACCCAGCCTTACTGTTTGCTATTTATAATCTTTAAACATAATTTGAAAGCAAAACTTTGGAAGATAACTCTTAAAATATTAAGTAATTAAAATGTATAAAAAATATTGGGAAAAATGCCACATATAATAACTTAATAAAGGTAAACTATATTAGAAATGCAAATATATTGCATGGAAAGAGCATACTGACCTAATACAGGTATACAAAGGAATGAAAAGATATCATTTCATGAGATGCATATTAATCCAACAGTGAATTAATCCACTGCCAACTAGGGTAAGCAATTAGAATAAGGCAAATTGAATCAGCAATAATGCAATTTAAAATTTCTAAGTAAACTTGAAAATATCTTTCAACATTTATTTAGCCATAAGCACACAAAACATGAAAATATCAAACTGAAAACTAGTCTTAAACTTGGAATCAAATTACTTTGTCAATGTGAGAAAATTCAGGCAGCTCTCAGTTTATAAAATAATCCACAGAGAAAATTGATGGGGACTGTTTTAATTATCATTAAAAAGTATTATGCTGAAAGCAACATTTAGATTTTTTTTTGGCCTCACTGTCAGTGTTAATTTATTATTTACTGCATTAAATACCACACACAATGGGAAAACAATATTTTCTGTTTTATCACATATATTCCCAAGTTATAAAAATAAATCTTTCGGCAAATAAAAAACAAAAACAGAATAGTTTGCATTAAAAGCTTTAAAAATATGGCAAACTAACCTGGTATCATGACATTTTTTTTGGCCATGATTATACTGAGTCTTTAAGTTATTTATTCAGGAAGTTAAATCAAAAATCTTTGATCCACCAATGTTTTGGACACCAAATTCTTTTGTCCTACTGTATTACGGATATATCTAAAAATCTGGAAAATTAAAACAATTCAGAATGAAAAGAAATATAAACAAAATTAAATATGCACATCAGTTAAAATATCTAGATTAAATTAGCTAATTCTCTCAACTATTTTCATGTATCAGGCATCTGAATCCCATGGTGATACACAAAATTATTTCAAGATGATAATTTTGTTCATAGTTTCAAAGCAATGTATGTTCCCATTTAGAGTAAATTCTTATGAATTAATAATACAAATTCTCTCATGTTCACAGGGATACACTTTAAAATATTTAGAAAGGCAACTTTCTTCTAAGTCTAAAACTAAGGAAACATCAAAAGAATCTACTCGTTAGGGATAGAATTTCTGCACAATTCTAGATCACTGTCAAGGACTAATAAATTGCATCTTACTCATATATACTTCTTTGACATAGTGGAGAATATTTAGTTGATAATAACACCATTTCAAGAACAGATTTGCCATTTCTTGAAATCGCTATTTCAGGGTCCACACTCATACACAAAGTTGCTTTTCATCTACGCAGGTAGGGCAGGTGTCAAAGCTGCAGGCTAAAGGGGGCTTCCCTTTGGTGCTGAGCCCTGAGCTAGCTCTCCAGTGCCTGTTTTTTCGTTACTTAACATCTGGTGGAGAGGGTGGATGGGACTCTAATTACTGTTCACTTGTAGCATCTAGGAGACTAGTAGTTAAATGTCTTCCTATAGGATTCCTCTTCCATGTATAATCAAGCAACTGATGCCCTCCACTAGACCCCAGTATTTCATTGATCCTAAAGGACAGAGTACAGTTGGTTAAAATGTTATTCCTCCTTTTAGTGGGGTTAGTCATATTCTAAACCTTTAAAAAATTGTAGTAAAAGTAGACATTGTTACTCTCTGCTATGAAAATATCTACTTCTAACATATTTCTCTCACGAAAATGAAGGGAAATGTAGAAAAATTTTTAGAATTTACCTCTTGTTGTAGATATGTAAGGAAGGACGCTAAAATAAAATTTTGGCAAGCCAAATCCACAACACAGAAGAACAGCAGATCAAAAATAAGAAGGGTAGCTTCATTTCCATAATACAGGACACTGCTGAAAGAATAACCTTCATCTATTAAAAAAGTTTAGAAAATATAAATTAGAAATTTAAAAAAGGAACAAGTCTGTGATAAATTTCTGGTGACAAAATCTGGATATTTAAAAACAGCACATTAGAAACATACTATATACAACACTTCATGGCTTACACAAAAATAAACAAAAATTTTAAGATTTGCTCATCTAAAAGAGGTTAGTTAAAAAACTCATAACACCTCCTAAAAAGCAGTTTTAACATTAGGACCAATGGTTGGTAACTGCTGGTAGTGTAAGTTTCAAAAACCAGTTAATAAATAGCCTTTCTCTATTTCTTTATGTAACTAAAAGCTAAATTAATCTTACAAACATTCCCTGAGATAGAGTAAATTAGAGAAAAAACCCAGCAAGGCACAGAATAGTACACAGTGTTCAAGAGTTCAAGAATTTATTTCAAATAGTCGCCTTAAGGTTTTGCTCTAAGTTCTCTTCTCACTCCACCAGCGGGTTTCATCCTTATTGGGATGTGAACACCCTTTTAAAAAGATTATGATGAGGCCGGGCACAGTGTCTCATGCCTGTAATTCCAGCACTTTGGGAGGCTGAGGCAGGAGGACTGCTTGAGGCCAGAAGTTCAAGACCAGCCTAGGCAACATAGCGAGACTCCATCTCTACCAAAAAAAAAGAAAAAAGAAAAGCTGGATCTGGTGGTGCACACCTGTAGTCTTAGCTATTTGGGAGACTGAGATGGGAGGAGTGCATGAACCCAGGAGTCTGAAGTTATAGCGAGCTATTAATATGATTGCACCACTGCACTCTAGCCTGGGCAACAGAGCAAAAACCTGTCTCTAAACAAACAAACAAACAAACAAAAAACCACAAAAGCCTGATGAAAGCTAAAGACCCTTTCACCAGGAAAAAACAAACAAACAAACAAACAAACAAAAAACTATACATATACAAGTCTTGCCAACAATTTCAGGGAAATCCAGAAAACCACTGAAGCAGCCTGGGGATACCCAGTTAGGAACATCTGCTTTATACAAGGGGGCATCTGGAGTGCTGGTAATGTTCTCTCTTGAAAGGGTACTAGTTACAGGGGTATATTCAGTTTGTGAAAATTCATTGACCTATAAGTTATATCCTTACAAAATATGCACATTATACTTGCATATATAATCTTAAAAATAAACCTGTTTTACATGCTCTCTCTTGGTGATTTTCTACTAACACTGCTCCAGCAATGACTTCATATGATAGCAACTCCTCAATTTATTGTGTGCTTCTATTTTCTCCTACGACCTGGTCCCTTATATTTAATGCCTACTGGATACCTCTTCCTAGATGTCCTAAAGTACCTCAAGATGCAACATACTGAAAACTAAATTCATCCTCTTTCCCTCAAAACCTGGTCCTCCCTCTGTATTGCCTCTGTTATTGAAAGGCACCACCACCCACTTAGTCACACAGCCAGAAGTCTGGATAATTTTTGACTAGTCTTTTCCCTTAACATTTCTGGCAATCCTTTCTTCTCTAGCCCCACTGCTACTGCCTTAGCTCATAGTCTTATCATCTCTTGATGAAGATGAAGATAGTGAGGCCAGGAGCGGTGGCTCACACCTATTATAGGTGTGTGTAATACTCCACTTTGGGAGGCTGAGGTGGGCAGGTTACTTGAGGTCAGGAGTTTGAGGCCAGCCTGGCCAATATGGTGAAACTCCATCTCTACTAAAAACACAAAAATTAACCAGGTGTGGTGGCAGACGCCTGTAATTCCAGCTACTCGGGTAGCTGAGGCAGGAGAATTGCTTGAACCTGGGAGGTGGAGGTTGCAGTGAGCCAAGATTGTGCCACTGCACTCCAGCC
>NW_012114710.1:3351270-3352811 GCF_000951035.1 Colobus angolensis palliatus
TTTTTTTTTTTTTTTTTTAAAACAGGGTTTTGCTCTTGTTGCCCAGGCTGGAGTGCAATGGCGCGATCTCAGCTCACCACAAGCTCTGCCTCCTGGGTTCAAGCAATTCTCCTGCCTCAGCCTCCCAAGTAGCCGGGATTACAGGTATGCACCGCCACTCCCAGCTAATTTTGTATTTTTAGTAGAGACAAGGTTTCACCATGTTGGCCAGGCTGGTCTTGAACTCCTGACCTTAGGTGATCCGCCTGCCTCGGCCTCCCAAAGTGCTGGGATTACAGGCATGAGCCACTGAGCCCGGCCCCATTAGCAGTGGTTTCTAAATCATTTTGATCATGCATCCCTATTAGAATAAGATGTTGAGCATGCAACCCATAATAGATATAATAGAAATATTTTATTAATTACTACTCCATATAAATTTAAAAATAGATTAATGGTGATTAAATTGCAAATATATACAAATAGACATTTTAATATTTTCTTCTCACACCTCCATGGATCAACTTATATACATCTTGTGGGGCAAAAAATTTAAAAAAAAAATTTTAGAAACAACAGGTTTACAGGATAGAGTGAAACTCCTTAGTGTATCAGGCAAGGCCTTTGTAATTTGGTCTCTGCTTTCTTTATCTTTCAAGTACTCTCTTCCACTGTGTCCCACTTCATATCAGACTTTATAAAGTTTGAAAGTGCATAATGCACTTTGCGCACTGTTTTTGAATCCCCTTTTCCCTGTCTGCATGAATGTCTTTGCCTTCCTCTCTTACCTTAATCCTCTTGGTTGACAAACAGCTACTGAGTTTTTAAAACTCAGTTCAAACTTCTCCATGTTGCCTCTTCTGGCTTTACCTCATATCTGGTTAGATTTTCTATGCTCCCTTCTGTCCCCGGCACAACCTGTGCCTGTACAGAGTTCTATGCCAGTACCACCCTCTTTATTCACATGTTTGTCTTCTATAGTCTGTTAAACAAGATACCCAAGGTAGGGATCATTCGTCTGTGTATCTCAGACTGACACAATATCTGGCATGCAATAACATATGGGTAAATGATATCTAGGCCAGGGCATTGGTTATACCACTTCTATTCTTACTCATACAATAGGTCATCAGTCATACTACAAATGACATGTATACTATGTTTTTAATATGAAACTAGGTTTAATCACTATTCCTGTCACAAATATTAGCAATTTTTACAAACTTGGATAAGATAAAAAATTAAGTATTAAAGATTAATCACAAATGTTATTCTTCTTTAAGTGTTTCATATGTTTGGCATTAAACGAACCTTCCAATAAAATCTGAATTTTATTTGTTTTACTATCTCTTCTATGCGGACTGTTGATTCTGAAATTCACCTTTTCTACTTTCTTATAGAATCTTTTATGTGTTTGTTTCCAGCTATATGACATAATAAAATAGAACACAGAAAAGAATTATAATTCATGAGGTTGGCCGGGCGCGGTGGCTCAAGCCTGTAATCCCAGCACTTTGGGAGGCCGAGATGGGCGGATCACGAGGTCAGGAGATCGAGACCAT
>NW_012114710.1:3353346-3355018 GCF_000951035.1 Colobus angolensis palliatus
TGCCTTGGACTCCCAAAGTGCTGGGATTACAGGTATGAACCAATGCACCTATCCATAAAATTATTAAATCAAAAGAAAAATATCAGCTGGGCTTGGTGGCTCATGCTTATAATCCCAGCATTTTGGGAGGCCAAGGCGGGCGGATTACGAGGTCAAGACATCAAGACCATCCTAGTTAACATGGTGAAACCCCGTCTCTAGTGAAAATACAAAAAAAAATTAACTGGGCGCGGTGGTGGGTGCCTGTAGTCCCAGCTACTCGGGAGGCTGAGGCAGGAGAACGGTGTGAACCCGGGAGATGGAGCTTGCAGTGAGCTGAGATCGTACCACTGCACTCCAGCCTAGGCGATAGAGCGAGACTCCATCTCAAAAAAAAAAGAAAAATATCTACAAGCACTTTTTTCTCAAACTTTGAAAATAGTTATCAAGTTCTACAAAGGGATTTAAAAGATACCATTGTAAAAGATGCTTTTTTCCATTGGTTCCATGAATTCCATTCCAAGAATTCTTTCAAGAAGCAACTTATCTTTTATAAAGTAATCCATTTCCTTATGAACCTAATAAAAAAAAAGACAGCATCATTTCAAAAACAGCAGTGAAATAAATGCTTTGCAATTAATGTAAAATCAGCAGGAGAGAAAATGAAAAATGAATAGTACACAAAGAAAATCTGTTCTTCAAAAAGACTGAATTTACTACACTGAAACCTGTAACAAACTTCTCTATAGGAATGTTTTAAATTTTAAATGCCCTTAGTAGTATTTAGGGCTAGATATACTGAAAATCAATTTATAAAATGCTTTTCAGAAGTACAATCATAGCATAACACAAGGATTTCAATAATGAATAATACAGTAATATTTTGGTAACTGGCTAACAAAATTCCAGTGCAGGCATAGTATAAGGGAATCATCATTATATTAACAGACACAGAAAATTTCATTTTACTTTTGCATAACCTAACTCTATCCCTAAGCCGTAGTTTGTTAATGCTAGAAATGTCTTTTAAAAATATGTTATTCCTAAGTATTGAATGTGACAGACAAAAAAAGGGAAGGTCCTAAGCAGGGGGGTTCTAAGTTTACTGACTTGGTTGACTTGAAGAAATAATTGACATTCCCACTTAACCTTTTAAAAACTGCATTTGATCCCAGCTTAAATATAAATGTTGACATACATACATGGTCAATGAAGGAGCCAAGAAATTTATTCATCATATGATATGCTTTTATACTCTGCTCAAAAGTATTTGCTGATGAACTCAATAGTCTAGCAGGACCATTTTTCTAACGTAAAAAAGAGAAATGAATAAATACAAAGTCTTATGTTCTTGGTATCTAAAACACATTAAATATTGACGGAATATATCTGAACTGTACTTTATACAAACCCTTATTAGTGTCTCATGAATTCTGTCATAATGTTGTCTCATCTGGTTAGAAATTGCAATCTCAAAAGTCTGACCATCTGTGTTGGGTACCAAACCTCGCTGGCTACACAAATTTTCCTGAAAAGTTACAGAATTTAAGTTAAGATCAAAATGATAAAAAATTTCCTGACTCAAAAAGAAAATACAGACTGTTTTTTAGCTGTTATCATGTATTACAAGATTCAAGTGCTAAGTGAAATTCACTGAAACTGTATTTGAGAAACAGATTCTACCATTATCCTA
>NW_012114710.1:3355369-3381412 GCF_000951035.1 Colobus angolensis palliatus
CTTTGGACATTTTGAAACTATATCTATTTATATATTTATCACATATACATTTATATATTTAGGTAGAGCATATATATATTTTTAGGTAGAGTATATATATTTAAGTAGAGCAAAGGAGATGATATAAAGACTATATATAGGTTTATTGTATATTGATATTCTTAGCTTCCCTTATAATGAAGATTATTGCTCTTTTAATGTATGCTGAAAGGTCTTGCTTTGGAGTTAACAAGTTTTATAATTGCAAATGATCTTTTTTGTTTT
Organism: Colobus angolensis palliatus; assembly: GCF_000951035.1. Classification (NCBI taxonomy): domain Eukaryota; kingdom Metazoa; phylum Chordata; class Mammalia; order Primates; family Cercopithecidae; genus Colobus; species Colobus angolensis. Next base: position 3,355,634 of record NW_012114710.1, read on the forward strand.
CTAAACATTTTTGAGATGCTTCCTTAATTAATTCCAATAAAACATAGTGATACGTGACCAAACAGTTAATGTTATGAATCAGATATCCATATCCATTTTGGGTTTCCCTTATACAACTTGGATCCTGACAACCACAAATATGTAAAAAATTTTTGATTTGATTGATGCTTCAAGGCTCGACTCAAGTTCTCTGGCCTACATAAAGCCTGTCTACCTACTCCAGAGGTTAATATTTTCCTTCTTTGTCTTTCTATACAGTTAAAGGGAGAATACATATAGTGAACTTCTTTATTTAAAATTTTTTTTCTTGATTAAAAACATTCATACCATTGCAGAAAATTTACAAAATAAAGAGAAATACAAAAAAGAAAAGAAAAAAAATTACCTAGTCTCAACACCCAGAAATATAGATATATTAAGGAATTTCATTTCCAGTCTTTTTTCTAAGGGATGCACATATACATAGCATAAAATTGGGATCACTTCTTTTTCACTTTGACTTCTTTTTCACTTAACGTTATAGCCTGAGCAATTCCCCATGTCATTAAATATTCTTTAAGACATGATTTTACCATCTACTTAAGATTTCACAATAAAGGTAAGCCAATTTATTTAATATTCTCCAATTTTTACATACTTTTTCCCTTATAAATAACTCCTGTGATAAAGATCCTGAATTTAAGTAGCTGTTCATATTGCTAATTTTTCCTTGAGTTAACATTCATAAAATCAGTGAATTAAAGATCATGAACCTTAAAAAGCTCTTGGTATATATGTTGCCCAAACACTTTCAAGAAGGTCTGCATAAATTCAACCTGCCACCAGTAGCTTTGTGGTTGCCCATTTCACTGTGTCCTTGATGCTATTAAGTATTAGCTTTTCTAAAAAAATTTTGCTAATTTGAAGAGGGGAAAATCATTATTTTTATATTCAGCTCTCTGATTATGAGTTAAAATCTTTTTAGAGGTTTATTAGTGTCTGTTGGTCATTTTTCCATTGAGATTTTAATTTAGTGTTTTCTTAGTGATTTGCATAACTTTCAATATTGTTATCAATTTCTTTTTCATATTTATTATAAGTATTTTACTCTAATTTACCTTTTATTTATGATTGCTTGATATGTAAATGTACTATATTAATAAAGTAACATCAATTAATTTTTTTTGATGCTTTCTATTCTTTATCCTTAAAATATCATCCTCCAGTCTGAAATATTCTTTTCTAGGTTCTTATGGCTTCATGTTTTACATTTAACTTTTTAATCACAAGGTAATTTCTAATGTTTAATCAAGTGATCCAGTTCAATGTATTAAATAAATTCTTCTTTGAAATGCCATTATCACGTATCAAATTCTTACAAGTCACAGGTATGGCCCTTAATCACTAAATCCTCTTGGTTTTTCCGCTTAAGCACATCCTATTCTCTAAAAAATTTTATTATGGAAGTTTTCCAAATGTACATAGTAGAGAGAACAGTAAACCACTCATTACCTAGCTTCAACAATTACTAATATTTTATCAATTTTGTTTCATCTATCCTCCCAAATTTTCTTTTTTCTTAGAATATTTTAAAGTAAAACCCAGACCATGTCATTTAATCTGTAAATGCTTTGTATGCATTTCTAACAAGGACTTTAAAATAAATAACTACCATGCCATTTTCATACCTAACAAAATTAGTTATTCCTTAACATTTAGTCCACTAAAAATCTCCCAGATTTTCTAAATAGTTGGTTTGTCTGAATCAGGATCCAAATAAAGTCCACACATTGTATCAGATTGGTTGGTTTTTCAAACCTTTCTTATAATGTTCGTACACTGGCACCATCATCCTTCCTTTTCTTTTCATGCCATTGATTTGTCTGGAGACACTGAGTAATTTATCCTGTGAGGCAGCCTATACCCGGACCTGGCTAATTACCTTCTATGGCACTATTTAATTTGTCCCTTTATCGCTTGTATTTCCTGTAAACTGGTGATTAGGCTAGAGGGTTGATTATACTCAGGTTCAGTTTTTTAGGCAAAAATACTTAATTGGTGTTATATACTTACTACTACATCATGGCAGGAAGTGTATAGGTCAGTTATCCTTATTTTTATTTACAGGGCGTCTAAATTACGTCAATCTGATCCCTCATTATAAAGTTCCCTGTCAACAATCACTTAATTGTTTAGCATCCACTGATGATGGCAGATTACATTCATCAATCCATTAGTCGCTGCAAAATGGTAATTTTTCTAACTTAGAATTCCTTCTACTTTCTTCTATAAAGAGGAACTTTCCCTCATGAATTATTTGGTTACTGTGAAATACAGTTCATATAGGAACTACAAGATAAAATCAGATTCTTTGCCTTTGTGGATGTTCAGGGTGAGCTGGTTCCTAGCAATGTTTTTTTTTTTTTTTTTTTGAGACAGAGTCTCGCTCTGTCGCCCAAGCTGGAGTGCGGTGGTGCAATCTTGGCTCACTGCAAGTTCCGCCTCCCGGGTTCACGCCATTCTGCCTCAGCCTCATGAGTAGCTAGGACTACAGGCGCCGGCATCACGCCCAGCTAACTTTTTTGTATTTTTGGTAGAGACAGGATTTCACTGTGTTAGCCAAGATGGTCTCGATCTCCTGACCTCATGACCCACCCGCCTTGGCCTCCCAAAGTGCTGGGATTACAGGCGTGAGCCACCATGCCCGGCAGTCCCTAGCAACTTTCAAAGTGATCAATAGGCCAGGTGCGGTGACTCACGCCTGTAATCCAAGCACTTTAGGAGGCCAAGGTGGGTGGATCACCTGAGGTCAGGATTCAAGACCAGCCTGGCCAACATGGTGAAACCTCGTCTCTACTAAAAATACAAAATTAGCCAGGTGTAGTGGCAGATGCCTGTAGTCCCAGCTGCTCAGGAAGCTGAGACGGGAGGATCACTTGAACCCAGGAGGCAGAGGCTGCAGTGAGCCAAGACTGCGCCACTGCAACCAACCCGGGGGAAAAAACCAAAACCCAACCCAAAAAAAAAAAAAAAAGTATCTATAAAGACTTTTTTCAAAAAAACAAATCCAAGATTTATAAGAATCCATTTCTCAACTTAAAAACAGAAAGATGTAAAACATTTTCATACCGCTTCTCTTTTAAGGTTCACATTCATTTCTTCCATATTAGTATCTGCATGCCCATGTACTGATCTACCATGAATGTAATATCCAAAACATTTGTGGGATAACAGAAACACTGATATCTATATAAAGAGAATAAAAAGAAGCAATTAGCAACTCTTCTGCAAAACAATAAAAAATTAAGTTTTCCTTAAAATTGCTTTCTTTTTCCCAAAATAATGAAGACTGTATTCTTGGGAAATATATAAAGAGGATAATACAGTAATCAAGGATAATAAGGTTTTTTTTTTAAAAGTGTTTGAAAAAGAGATTGAAGATATTTTCCAAGAAAGGGAGAAATAAGTCTGTGCAACATAGGGAAACTCTTTCTCTACAAAAAAAAAAAAAAAAGTTGAGTTGGTGGTAGTGCACACCTGTGGTCCCAGCTACTTGGGAAGCTGAGGTGGGAGGATTGCTTTAACTCAGGAGGTCGAGGTTGCAGTGAGCTACGACTGCACCACTGTACTACGGCCTGGGTTACAGTGCGAGACCTTTTCTCAAAAAAAAAGAAAAAAAAAAAAAAGAAAGGAAGAAACAGCGTTGATATACAAACAATTTTCAGGGGTGCTGGAATTAATGAACTACTTGGCAGCATAAGAAATTCATAATTAAGAAACTGTAAATAAAGATGAAAAAAACAGGCTGGGCACAGTGGCTCACACCTGTAATCCCGGCACTTGGGGAGGCTGGAGGCAGGTGGAGTTCAAGACCAGCCTGGCCAACATGGTGAAACCCCATCTGTACCAAAAATACAAAAAAAAAAAAAATTAGTCCAGCAGAGTGGTGCACACCTGTAATCCCAGCTACTCAGGAGATTGAGGTGTGAGAATTGCTTGAACCCGGGAGCCAGAGGTTGCAGTGAGCCAAGATGGTGCCACTGCACTCCAGCCTGGGTGACAGAGCAAGACCGTTTCCAAAAACAAACAAACAAACAAACAAAAGATGAAAAAACTAAGGCAGTAAATATTAACTTGTAATATTATTAAAATATTAAAATTATAATATTTTAGAACTCTTTGGTAAAATTTGGTAAAAAAATATTGAATTTAGATAAACCTAATGAAGCTATTCAAAGATTATATAATATAAAAATTATAATTATCTCTGGAATTAACAACCAGTGGAAAATTGGACCAAAAATTCAATCATACCAAATCACTTTTAAAGCCTCTCTTAACAAATTAATGACCTTTAAAAAGGGAAAGTAACAGTTGCAAGATGAAGTCAGAAAGTACTTACATTACTCATAGAGCATAAATCAACGAACTGTCGAATTTTATCTTCTATAAATCTCTCATAAAAGACAGCAAAGAACACGATCTGAAACATTAAGCCAAATTTATGTTTATTAGCTTTTAGGATTTTAATTTTCTGTTACAGCCACAGTGTAGTATCTTAAGAAAAAAAAAGTTCCAACCAAAAGCACAGTGGTCTTTAACAGTTCCTATGTGATAAAGTCCTACTTATCATTTCTGAGTCTTCTGTTGAAGGGAGGAGGATTTTGAAATTGTGTTGAGTCATTGAGGGAACCTATTTTGAGTTTTGAAAACTTTCTGTGTCATTAAAACAAGCTATGACAAACATGTGGGAAGAGAGAAAAAGTCTTTTAAAAATGTAGGACAAATCAATGCATCGCTGGTCAGATTTATGTTTGGTTTTGTCATTTTGCTCATCTAAATTCCAAGACATGAGAAAATTCTCTACTTTTCAAATTAATTTTCTCTGCCAGAACAGCACATAAAAAGCATATATCTAGTATTCTGACTATAAAGTATTAAAAATTCATATGGAATGGTTTCCAGTGTTTTCTTAGATTTAATAGTAGAAACAGAAATTTTATAAATAAAAATTTTATCTGGTACATCTTTTTAGACATGTTTCACAAAAAGGTAAAATTTCCTAACTCCCCTATTTAAAGCTGTCCCCATTGTCCCCCATTCCTACCCTCTACTCCCCACCCTTCTTTTTACTCTCTATCTCATGTCCCTGCTGCATCTCTTCACAGTACTTAGCACAATCTGTCATTTGTTCCTGTAACAGCATATCCATAAGCTCAGCACAGCATCCAGTACATAAAATGCACTCAAATATGTGAATGAATATATAAGTGAATCTACAGTAGCTGACTGCTGAAAATGTTTTCCTACATACTCTATATACCTATTTTAAACCTCTTTAAAGGATGTCAAAAACAGCAATATTCAAGGTTTAAAAATTAAAAGACACCACTTAAAAGCTGAAGAGGCTGGGTTTAAGGAAATAGAAGGAGTGAACAATAAAGCCTGACATTATTAGAATCAAAAAGAGTTTAGACAAATTTACAAAACTGTAACAGGTTGTTAAAGGAACTCTCAAATATTCTTGACAAATATATAAACACCGATCATTTTAGAATATTACCATGGAGAGAAAAGGTTTACTATCCAGCTGACAGCAAAGTGAGATGCAAAGAATGAAGTTAGATGGTGGTGTCTGAGATTGCTAGGTGCTGTCCCAACAACCCTTTCTCCTTAGTAACAGATCCCTTCCTTGAGCAGGATATACTGCTGCCCAGCTGAAAGTTAGTGCAGTTAGGTGTGGCCATGCTATTAAGTTCTAGCCAAGAAGATGTTGAAAGGCACTTCTGAAAAGGCTGTTAAAGAAAAGGTGAGCTTACCTACTTCAATTCCCTCCTGTAACTTCATTGGCCATTATGGACCATGAAGGGACTGTGGAGATGGAAGTCCCTTGTGGCTGGGCAGAAGGACAGGCTTCTGGGTCCTGACAGTAGCACTAAGCCACCATTCCACTCCAGCCCTGTACTTTGGACCTCTGCTTATCTTTTTCATGGGAAAGATAAGGTTCTCTTTGATTTCAGCCACTCTTACTTTGTTTTTGATTGTGTTATATTCAACCAAATATGAAAAGTTTCAGATGATACTGCTTTAGACTCTCTACATCCAGATGAATCTGATATACTCACAAAATATATTGGTATATTATACAAAATATTTCCTTACTATTACATTGATGGTAAACATCAAACTCCATACTCTTTTGATTCTATCTTGTTTCCAATTCTAATATGTTTGTTTTCTTTTTCTGGTTGTCAGCTATCCTTTACTAACTCTATCCCTGTAGTTTCAAGTTTGAGTAAGTCTCATCAATTTAAAATAAATATATATTTAAAAAGTTAATACACAGATTACTGAATACCACCACCTGGACCTAATTCTCTAAGAATATGCTCTCTTAAAAATATTTCAGTCTGGCTCATACCTGTAATCCTGGCACTTTGGGAGGCCGAGATGGGAGGATAGCTTGAGCTCAGGAGTTTATGACCAGCCTGGTCAACATGGTGAAACCCCGTCTCTACTAAAAACACAAAAATTAGCTGGGCATGGTGGCAGGCCCCTGTAATCCCAGCTTCTTGGGAAGCTGAAGCAGGAGAATTGCTTGAACCTGGGAGGCGAAGGTTACAATGAGCCGAGATCACGCCACTGCACTCCAGCCTGGGCGACAAGAGTGAAACTCTGTCTCAAAAAAAAAAAAAAATCGCTGGGTGTGGTGGCATGTGTCTATAGTCCCAGCTACTCAGGAGACTGAGGCAGGAGGATTGGTTGAGCCTGGGAGGTTGAGGCTGCAGTGAACTATGATTGCATCATTGCACTCCAGACTGGGAGACAGGGGAAGACTGTCTCTAAAAACAAAAACCAAACAAACAAAAATCTCCAAAGATCCTTAAAAGTAGGCTGTTCTAGGTAGATAGCTATTAGCCAGCTATAGGAAGTTAAAAGTGGTCTCTCTAGAGGTCCTATCTTCATGTGCTGATTATAAAAGTGAAGGAAATTTTAAACAGAAGGACTCTTTCTGTTTATGAGTACCTGAAAGTTAGATGCTTGCTGCTGCTTCTTTCTTTTTCTTTTTTTTCCTTTCCTTTTTTTTTTTTTTTTTCTTTATAGCCTCTACTAGATCCACGGGACCTGAGGCTAAAAAGACTTATTTTTACTTTTGGTCATTTTAATAAATATTTCAATAAAAACTCCACAAGGGGTACGAGCAATTTGAGTAAGGTTTCATGATATATAAATAAATGTAAACAGTAAGTTATGTTTCAAAAGAAAACAGCATATTTAGGGTAGCTTATCTGTCCCTGTATTTACATATAAACTAAACAAGGAGTCTGTCCTATGACTATAAAGCTGCAGACTCTCAAAGGCCCTTCAGAGCCCCACTATCGACAAGAACGTGAACTCTGAAATCAGGCTGTCTGAGTTCAAATTCCAGTTCTGTCAGTTACTAGTCACATGACTTCAGGCAATTTTTTTAGTCTTCCTGTGTCTCAGTTTCCTCATCTATAAAATGAGGATAATAACAGAGCTTATCTCTGAGGGCTATTATAAAGATTGAGGCATTATTAGGTATAAAGCAATTACAATTGTCCTTTAGTATGTTGGGATTGAGTCCAGAACCCCCAAGTATACCAAAATCCACCCATATTCAAGTCCCACATTCAGTCCTGCTGGAACCCATCTATACAGAAAGTTGGCCCTCTGCAGATGCAGAATTTGCATTCTGTGAACACTGTATTTTCTACTCTCAATGAGTTCAAATAGTTTAACCCCATGTTGTTCAAGGATCAGCAGTAATTACACTTGATCTTAGCCTAAAAGCCAAGAAGTGATGGATCAACAGTAGTTAATTAGTACAGTGACTAACACAATGTAAGAATTGATTACTGGCTGGGTGCGATGGCTCACACCTGTAATCCCAGCACTTTGGGAGGGGAGGAGGGTCACCTGAAGTCAGGAGTTCAAGACAAGCCTAGCCAACATGGTGAAACCTCATCTCTACTAAAAATACAAAAAAATTAGCTGGACGTAGTGATGGGCGCCTACAGTCCCAGCTACTCAGGAGGTTGCGGTGGGAGAATTGCTTGAACCTGGGAGGCAGGGGCTGCAGTGAACCAAGATCATGCCACTGCACTCCAGCCTGGGCGACAGAGCGAAGACTGTTTAAAAAAAAAAAAAAAAGAAAGAACTGACTATTAGCTTATTGCTCTTGTCACCTTCTTTCTGCTACAGAAAGAAGGATGTGGTCAATGTTTGATGATAATCAGTAAGTAGGCAGAGTTATGAAGAAGCAATGTTACTTAGAAGTAATATTACCTGTATAATTCCAATGGCTAGCCAAAGAGCAGTAGACACTGCATATCTCAAAATGCGGCTATAAGGAGCTACATAGCTAGATGGACTTCTAGAAAGACTAGAAGATGAGTCCATTAATGCCAAGTTCTTGAATCCCACAACCTGGAGTAAAAAGGAAAAGTAATAATTTAAACAAACATGGATAAAGAAAACTACTCTAGACTGAAAATAGAAAACCTCTCCCTACTCACCTTGAAAAACTAAAATATCCAAGTTTGTATAAACAGTAGAAAATCTAGATAAAAATAATTATTATCCAGTATCTTAACTACAAAGTATTTATTACACAATATTTAGTTAGTTCATTTGGCATTCTTCTCAATATGACTAAGGGTCAAATATAACCTTATTGTCATACACATTGACAAAACTACAAATTTAATTAAAAGGATAAAAGTTTCATTAGTAAACTACCAATGACTGAAACCAACAACTAGTATTTCATGAGTATTTGACATGTGCCAGGCACTGTACTAAACATTTTTATACTTTAAAACAGTATATTACAAAATGTCTTCTAAAGGGCATAAGTTCTTTGAAAAAGTAATCTATGTTTAAATACATTTGGTCCATCCATTACACTCACCTCCATGCTTCTCACCCTTGTAGAATAAAGGCTCTGAGAAGTTTTACAGTAAAAGGTGCTACATGATTATACTGAATCCAATATTTTCCAAACTTACTTGACTATAAAACTTTTTCACGTAACATCTTTTAAAGCTGAGGAAACTCCTAAACACACACACACACACACACACACCCCTTCAAAAAGAAAAGAAGTATGTGAGGTAACAGATAAACTAGCTTGATTTAGCCATTCCACAATGAATACATATATCAAAACACTGTATTGTAAACTATAAACATATGTAAATTTTATCTGTTTATTTAAGAAAAACCAAAATACTACTTCAAGTGAATTTTGGAAGTATTGCTCATATTATTTAAAAGCTCTAAGGATACAAACAGTCTTCTACTAGTTTTACAAAAGTAAAGGAAGGGAAAGGGGAAAGAGAATGGAAAGAAAGAAGAAAAAAGAGGGAAGACAGACAGACCTAAGAGTTAATGATTTATATTCAATCTTAATTAAGCAGATAATTCCTGAGAAAACCTATTCCCATATAAACGGTTTCCATGTTCAGTCTTATACTTAGTACTGAATACTTTCTTTAATAATTTCAACTAAATTCATGAAATAACTGCAAATGTATAATAAATATGTTGCATCTTGTTCATTTTAGCCCCAGCTCTTAGCACAGAACATAGTCCATAGTAAGTTTTCAATAAAAATTAGTTGAAAAATATCAAACTTATAATAGTGATTCTAATGCAGGGGAGAATATGGATCAGGGAGTAGGGAGCTTTTTCAAAACATAGATACCTGGGGTTACCTCAAAGCTACTAAATCAAACATAGTCTCTAACGGTGAGCCTGAGCATAGGTATTTTACAAAAGATCCCTGAGGGATTCTGATACAAACTATTGGTTTTAAAGCCACTCCTTACACCTAGAGCAGTCAAACCCACAGAGACGGGAAGTATTATAGAATGGTGGTTGCCAGGGGTTAGGTGTAGCAGGGAATGGGTACAGGGTTGTTTAAGGGGTATAGAGTTTCAGTTTTGCAAGATGAAGAGTTCTAGAGATGAATGGTGATGATTTTGCATGACAATGCGAATGTACTTAACACTATCTTTTTTTTTTTGAGATGGAGTTTCGCTCTTTTTGCCCAGGCTGGAATGCAATGGCGCGATCTCTGCTCACTGCAACCTCCGCCTCCCGGGTTCAAGCGCTTCTCCTGCCTCAGCCTCCCGAGCAGTTGGGATTATAGGCATGTGCCACCATGCCCGGCTAATTTTGTATTTTTTGGTAGAGACAGGGTTTCTCCATGTTGGCCAGGGTGGTCTCAAACTCCCGACCTCAGGTGATCCGCCTGCCTTGGCCTCCCAAAGTGAGGCGTGAGCCACTGCGCCTGGCTGACTTAACACTATTAAACTCTACACTTAAAAATGCTTAAGATGGTAAACTTAAAAAAAAAAAATTGTGGTAAAATAAATAACATAAAGTCACTCCTTTTTAATGGCTTCACAACAGTATTTCAACCTTTAGAGAAATCTTCCACTGTCATGAAAACTTAGTTGGAATTATATTAGTTTAATATTTATAAGGTACATGTAAGTTGCATATAATCACATCAAACAGTTTATACCTCCAAAAAGAAGAGGACAGTAAGTACTTGAAATAGTGAATTAATTTTTCTCACAGTCTGAATTTCATTCCATTCATTTGCTACAAAATATGTTCTCCATATGCTTACAGGAACAGTGGCACTTCGTACACCACCCTCACCTGGTCAGAAAAATAAAATGAGTAAAAGAATTCTACCTCCTTTGCTCTGCAAGGATAACAAAATAATTTTGGTACAAATGTTTATTTCACTTACCTTCAACAGCTTTAAGAACCTTTCCTTTAGGTCGCTCCCAATCAATAAAGAATACATCTATTGTAATCTGGGATATGAGCTTATGCAAAAATTGTAGTGCCTGAGAATGACATATAATAAAACACCTGAAAAAGTACCAGCATTAAGCCTGCTTATAAAACCAATATTGACTCTTTAAGAAACATACTGTTATCACAAGAACATATACTTTTATAAGTGAATTCACATGAAGTTATAATACCACTAGGGATCATTAGAAGCTCATCAGGTAACCTGGAATCACCAAATTCACAGAATTTTCATATACATTTTAATTTACCTCTCTTTTTTATTTATTTCTTTAAAATAGGAATACGAAAAGAGGCGACATTTTTCCTCCTCACATAGGGACTTATATAATTGACTCTTTCCCAAAGATTCTAGAAGCATACCTCGTTTTGTAGATCAGTTGACTTCTTTATAAGTAAAGATATTTTCAACTATAGTTTGTTTTTCCTAATTAAAGTTTTTGAATGCTCTGTTTTTTTCTATTTCTGCTATTAAGATTTCTGATTTTTACATAGTGCATTGTTGAAACACATCTTTCTCATTTATAGAAGCAATATGTTTAAACTGAGGCATTCTTTCTAGTTGTTGCATTATTGATCAAATAAAGGATAAAAATCTAAGTATGGGATACTTCACTTCGAGAAGCTCCCAGTCAGTGGAAAAAGGAGACAGTTAATATTCACAGTACAATGGGATAAGCCAAGAGGCATATAAAGAGCTTCACCTACATTGATAGAGAACACTGAGTTGAGGATGGGGGTCATAAGAAGAAAGGAGCAAAGGAATCTGAAGACAGACAAAACAGCTTTAAAATCTCAACACTTTATCCTTGATTAATGCAGACAAAATTCATGCCTGAAGACATTTTGTCCCATTGTGAATGTATCATCAGACTTTAAGGAAAGTTATATACTGAAATATCATTTTATCAAATAAGCCATACAAATTTATGGCTTCTTTGAAAAAAATATTTAAGGCAGATTTTCAGACTGAGCATCTACTACAAATAAAAGTAAATTTACCACATAAAATAATTAATGCTTTCTTTCAAAACCAAAGTGAATTTCACACCAAAGATTTTTGAAAGCATTTTAATTTTAAAGACTTATTAGTTCATTAGCAGGCCTTTTAAATTTGGTAACCTGTCCTTTAAAACTTACCTTCAGAGCAAAGGCACATCCAACATAAGTGACAAAACGTTCTTCCTGAACTGGCATTGGTAGCAAAACAGAGACAGACTTCTGTGCCTATAATCAAAATTACTTGATTAAATATAATCACACAAAGTTTTTTTTTGTTTTTTTTTCGGGGGGAAAGGAGGGTCTCAGTATGCTGCCAGGGCAGGACTCGATTCTGGACTCACAGGATCCTCCCATGTAAGTCTTCCAATTGAACAAGGTTTTTATTAAGCACAATTTAAAAACCAAAGAAAGCATAAAAGAGGCAGATAGTGATGTAATTGATAAGCTCAGCACACTCAAGGAATGGAGAGTTGGGCACTTTTCTTTTTTTTTTGAGACGGAGTCTTGCTCTGTGGCCCAGGCTGGAGTGCAGTGGCCGGATCTCAGCTCACTACAAGCTCCGCCTCCTGGGTTTACGCCATTCTCCTGCCTCAGCCTCCCTAGTAGCTGGGACTACAGGCGCCCGCCACCTCGCCCAGCTAGTTTTTTGTATTTTTTAGTAGAGACGGGGTTTCACCGTGTTAGCCAGGATGGTCTCGATCTCCTGACCTCGTGATCCGCCCATCTCGGCCTCCCAAAGTGCTGGGATTACAGGCTTGAGCCACCGCGCCCGGGCCCAGCACTTTTCTTAATACTGTTGATCAAAAATTCTCCCAAACAAAAATAGTTCCTTTATAAAGAAAATTTTTCAATTATTCCGATACTGGCAGTTGGGGTAAATTCAGAAACTCACTCACTTTGAAGAAAATAAGCCAGTAAAGACCTGTTCCCACTGTGATGATAAAGAAAACATTGGCCAGATCACCAGCATAGTACACCAAGAATTTCATAACTGTCTGCAATTAAAAAACAAGAATTACAGCTGTTTAAAACTCAATGTATAAACCGCTTTTAGTAATACTACCACTTTTATACATCATCCACTACATTTCTTAAGCCTGAAACCTCGTTTCACATATCCACATATGATCTGGCTATAAAGACCACCTGCTTCCTCCTCCTTGCTACCTTTTGGTTCCTTACCTTTCTGGCCATTCCTGGTAGCCTCTTTTTTCAACTCTTCTCATCTTTCACTATCTAAGAAAGTTGAACTGCTTCCTAATTTTCTCTTAGTCCCCTTTAATCTCTCCTCCACACTAACACCAGAGTTAGTTTTCTAAAATGTGAATTGGATTGTGTCACTTCCCTAGTTAAAAATGAACAACTCCTCACTGCAATATAAATTCCTGATCCACAAGGTCTTTCACAATTTGGGCCAAAATTAACTTTTTAGCCTCATCTGCCAGTTTCAGTCATGTAATTAGTCAATGACTAACCACTCCATACTTTCATCTCGAATACTTTATGGAATAAAATGGGCATTGTTTTACCAAATATTCTTCTCTTCCTCTCTCTGGTAAGCTCTCATGATTTCTGAGCACAGACTATGTCTGTCTTCGCTCACTATCACAGCCTCTAGTTCCTGGCAGAGTGCCAGACACTTAGACAGTAGAGCCTCAGTGACTATTGTAGAATGAAGAGATAATCCCACTTAAAGTTCACTTCTCTGGGAAGGCTTTCTGGACTATCCCAAGTAGTAAATCAAGTCCCCCTGCTGATTCCTTAGCTCACTGGCTTTGGAATCAGAAAGATACTTTGGTTAAAGTTACCCTGTAACCTTTTTCATGTTCTTCATCAGCAAAATGGAAATATCTATTACTGAGTTGTTGTAAAAATCAAGTGAGTAGAAAATTTAACCTTTGCCTCAATTTCCTCATGTGTAAAATGCGAATAATAATAATAACCTAACTTCAAAGAGCTACTGTGAGGATTAAGAAAATTACATACATACAGCTTTAAAAAGTGCCCGGTACATGGTAAATATTTTTTAAATGTTTGATAAAAATAAAAGGTTAAATACGAAGTGAAAGTATAAAGTTAATAGAATAAAATGTAGACTATCTTTGTGATCTTGATATAGGGAAGGTTTTCCTAAACAAGATCCTAAAAGCACTGAAAAAATATTCAGATATGATGATATCAAAATTAAAAGTTTCTGGCCAGGCATGGTGGCTCATGCCTGTAATCCCAGCACTTTGGGAGGCCGAGGTGGGCGGATCATGAGGCCAGGAGTTCAAGACCAGCCTGACCAACATGGTGAAACCCTGTCTCTATTAAAAATAAAAAAAGTAGCCAGGCAAGGTGGTGCATGCCTGTAATCCCAGCTACTCAGCAGACTGAGGCAGGAGAATCACTTGAACCCGGGAGGTGGAGGTTGCAGTGAACCAAGATCGTGCCTCTGCACTCCAGCCTGGGCGACAGAGTGAGACTCTGTCTCAAAAAAACAAACAAAAACAAAAACAAACCTGAAAGTTTCTGTTAAACAAAGGACCACATGGATAAAAATGACAGATGGGTCACATATTTATTTGTTCATATATTTCAACATCAGAAACCAAAAAGGGGTTACCATTTAGAAAATAAAAAAAATCCTTCACATAAACAAGAAAAACTGGAAACATAATAGAGAAGTAGGCAAGGGATATAAACAGGCAGTTCACAGAAGGAAAAACCTGAATGATTAAAATGTATATGAAGAGTACAGAGAAATGAAAATGAAATAAACAGTGACATACTACTATATGTCATGAGATTGGCAAAAATTGGAAAGGTTGAAAAAATATCAAGTGTTGCCAAGTTTGTGCAGAAATAAGAAGAGCACTGCTGGTAGGAATATAGACTGGCATACAGTATGGTGGGAAGAAAATGAGGTACGCATATACCATATGACCCAGCAATACTTATCCTAATTACATACCCCAGAAAAATTCAATGCAACTTCTTTACTTATCCTCTAGCTGTGTCTTATGAAAAGGATCCAGAATAGTCAAAAGATTAAAATATTATTTAAAAACTCCTGAGATTATACCTGTAAATCAATCATGGGACTCCCAATGCGCCTCTTCCATCCTGCTGTTTTCAAAAGAGATGCTAAAACAGCTAGCCCACCCAATACACCCAAAGCAATCTAAAAAACAAAAGAACAATTGATAATTTATGTAATTTCTCTCATTGGTGCTCAAAAACACTGTGAACAGAAAGTAAGGAAGTGCTCAAAAAAATGGTGGGGTGGGACATGTTGAAAGGACAAAGGAGTCAAGTTGGAGGAACTTGTAATGGCCAAATGTGGGACAATTTGAACAAGAAAACAAATAATAACATATCATAATTACTAGAATAAAATAAATACGAGTTCACACTGATTTAAAAATAAATAATTGAATAAATAATGTGAGCAAAGGGAGAGTTTCTCCTTATAGTAAAGTTCTAAATTAATAAATAAAAAAGTAATTAGGGAAACAGAAAATCACCATCAGGCAAATATCACAGTGAAACTTTCTGCAGGTAAGAATCATCAATGGATGCTATTCAATAAAATTAGAGGGCCAGGCGCGGTGGCTCACGCCTGTAATCCCAGCATTTTGGGAGGCTGAGGCAGGTGGATTGCCTGAGGTCAGGAGTTCAAGACCAGTCTGGCCAACATGGTGAAACCCCGTCTCTACTAAAAATACAAAAAAATTAGCCTGGTGTGGTGGCATGCACCTGTAATCCCAGATACTAGGGAGGCTGAGGCAGGGGAATTGCTTAAACCAGCAAGGTGAAGGTTGCAGTGGGCCGAGATCACACCACTGCACTCCAGCCTGGGCAACAGAGTGAGACTCCATCTAAAACAAAATAAAATAAAATAAAATAAAATTAGAGGGCCGGCTGGGTACGGTGGCTCACCTGAGGCTGGGAATTTGAGACCAGAATGACCAACATGGAGAAACCCCATCTCTACTAAAAATACAAAAATTAGCTGGGCATGGTGACACAAGCCTGTAATCCCAGATACTCAGAAGGCTGAGACAAGAGAATCACTTGAACCCGGGAGGCAGAGGTTACGGTGAGCTGAGATCACACCATTGCACTCCAGTCTGGGCAACAAGAGCAAAACTCCGTCTCCAAAAAAAAAAAAAAAAAAAGAGAGGGAGAGAATAAGAAGAATAAGAAGTTTGCATAATTTCAAAGAATCTTCCCCATGAGATACTTATTTTTATTTATTATTATAGCATCACTTTGATGGCATCTTTGCCAAAACTGTATGAACTCAATTTGATCATGGGAAAATACCAGACAAACCCAAATTGAGGGCCAAAATAAGGGACCAGTACTCTTCAAAAGTATTACGGTCAAGAAAGACTAAGAATCTGTCACACATTGTAAAACACTAAGAAGATATGACAGCTAAAAGCAATATGTGACACTAGATTGGGTCCTAAAACAGAAAAAAATTCAATAGTGAAATTAAAATAGTATGTAGATGAGTTAATAGGACTACATCAATATTAATTTCCAGATTATGATCATTGTGCTAAGGTTATGTATGCTAACATTAGGGGAGGCTGGGAAAAGAATATCTGGCAAATTTGTTTTAGCAACTTTCTTGCACATCTGAAATTATTTAATTATAAAATATACTGTATATATTTTAACAGGTTACAATAAACTTACATCTGTCTGGACATGTGCTTCTCCATGATCCATTTCATATGTGACTGAGAAAGAAACCTGGTATTTAAAACAAAACAAATTAGCTATACTGAAATTATGTAATACAAACTTACTTTTCTTATAAAAACACATTTGTAGCTGGGTTTTACCATAAACACTATAGTTTCTAACTCAATATTACTAGAGTTGACCTTTACTTACATGTAAATAGGTATGCTTTTGAGAATTATTTGTGCTACTTTAAATATCTCTTTCACGCACATTAAAAACGGGGCTTGTTAGGAGATAAGTTAAATTCATGCACAGACTAACCATATTTCATTTTCTGATAGACTTCTGTAACTGAGGAATTTGACTAAACTTGTACATTAGGAATTTAGCAACTGGGTAAACCACCAGTTGCTAAACCGTAGATTAATCAAAGATCTGAACAAAATCTTAAAGATACCACTACGTTAAGAGACAAGAGAAAGAAGAACCTAGTAAAAGGTCAGAGAAGAGGACTGTGAGGGGTAGGAGAGGAAGATATCTAAGTCTTACCATGGTCACAGAATAGGGAGTTTCAAGAAAGAGGAGGACATTGAGTACAGTTTCAAATGTTGTATAAATGTCAAGGTAAAGAAAGCCACTATACGTGGAAATCATCGCTGACTTTCATGAAAGGGGTTTTCAAAGAAATAAATGGCAAGAGCCAGACTGCAAATGATGAAAGAGTAAATGGTTGGGAAATGAAGAGATACATTAGCAAGCTGGGCAGCTGGCAGAACTGAGTAAAATGTTTGTTTGTTTGGTTGGTTGTTTTAGTTTGTTTTTAAGATAAGGCAATCTGAGAGTTTTTATAAACAAAGGAAAGGGACTGGCAGAGAGGCTGTCTGAATAAGACATTAGGGATGGAACAGGATATTGGAAAATGTACTATAAACGAGTTAGATAGAAGATTAGTTTAGGAAGAGAGGAGGGGACCTTCTTTCTTGGAAACAGGAACAAGAAATGGGAAGGACAATGAAACAGAGATTCTGAAATATTAAAGAGGAAATCTTAAGGAATTTGTATTAGATGGTCCTGATCTGCTCAAGACCAGATAAAGGGCAGAGACAGTCTCACTCTGGAGTGCAGTGGTGCAATCTTGGTTTACTACAATCTCTACATCCCAGGTTCAAGCAACAAGAATTCTCCTGCCTCAGCCTCCCAAGTAGCTGGGATTACAGGTAACCACCACCATGCCCAGATAATTTTTTGTGTGTTATACTTTTAGCAGAAACAAGGTTTCACCATGTTGGCCAGGCTGGTCTCTAACTCCTGACCTCAACTGATCTGCCCACCTTGGCCTCCCATAGTGCTGGGATTACAGGCGTGACTCACCACAACCAGCGGACTTAACTTTTTTCTATTTGTTATTTTTCAATTTATCAAGGCTTAGTTTAGAATTATTTTGGACAAGAATAATATTTAAAGAAAAGACTCAGAAGTGTTTTACATTAAAATAAATATATATATACACACACACACACACAATTGTTTTATTTTATTTTTTTTTGAGACAGAGTTTTGCTCTTGTTGCCCAGGCTGGAATGCAATGGCACCCTCTCGGCTCACTGCAACCTCCTCCTCCCGAGTTCAAGTGATTCTCCTGCCTCAGCCTCCCAAGCAGCTGGGATTACAGGCATGCACCACCATGCCTGGCTAATTTTGTATTTTTAGTAGAGACAGGGTTTCACTATGTTGGTCAAGCTGAAAATAAATATATTCTTGATTACTCATAATACCACTCCAGGAAGTTTTAAACCAGGCAGACTTTTGTTGTTACCAGTATGTTTTGGATTTTCTTCTCCTCTCATTACAGTGTATGCAAGCTCGGTCAATGGAAACTAATTTTAGCACTGGATTAGGTAATACAAATGAGGACGGAAAATCTTTAAAAGTTATACTACATGTGTATTTTTACTTAATTAAAGTTTGAATCCAATAGCAGTCAAGTACAAGTACAAGCACAACAGAGAGGCCAAAAGCACCGGCTGAAGGAACTAGAATATTAAAATACAGAAGTAAAATAGTAGAAATTCAAAGCTCTTACAGAGTTTGGAGGTAAGAAATGCTATGCTCCACTTCTCATGTTTTTAGGGAAAGAAGGGAATAGCCACTTAATCTCTAGGAGGAAAAAGTATAGAAGAATTACCTCTGTTTTTTTTTACCTCTATCTGTCTCTCATTTATCCCTCCTCAAAGCAAGGATGCTTTATCTGACTGGAGAAGTTGAGAAGAGGAACTGAGCATGTGTGGCTCAACCTTCTCTAAGCTCATTTTCTGCAGTGCAGCCTAAAAGGTCTCACTTCCATATACAGGCCCACCCAGGCAGAAGAGGCCTTCTGTCCTGTAGTTAAGTTTAATTTAGTTGATGAAGTAGTGGGAAACCTATTTGGCTGCAGGTCCAAACTACATCCTCTAGTTCATGTTAGCTGTACTAGTTATAATGCTGATAATTTCATCTCCTTCTGCCTGTTGAAGTATGTCTCTATTAAGTAGGTCATGGATTGGTGAGCACACATATGCCCACTGTAAAGTCTGAGTTCCTGGCTTAATTGGGCAAAGACACAAGATCTTTCTTTTTCTTTTTTTTTTTTTTTGAGACGGAGTCTCACTCTTTTGCCTAGGCTGGAGTGCAGTGGCGTGATCTCGGCTCACTGCAACCTTCGCCTCCTGGGCTCAAGCAATTCTTCTGCCTCAGCCTCCAGAGTAGCTGGGATTACAGATGCGTGCCACCACGCCCAGCTAATTTTTGTGTTTTTAGTAGAGACAAGGTTTCACCATATTGGTCAGGCTGGTCTCGAACTCCTGACCTCAGGTGATCTGCCCGCCTTGGCCTCCCAAAGTACTGGGATTACAGGCGTGAGCCACCACACCCGGCCCACAAAATCTTAACAAAACCAAGGTGGCCAAAAAGAACAGGAGCAGACATTGCACATCTCAGCATACCCCAGTAACCCGAACAAGGATACTGGGCTGCTGGTGAGATTTCTACTGAAAAACATAATCCATTCTTACTTTTTTATACTCAGGATCCATACGAACTCACCTCTTACCATTATTAGTAAAAAATAATTAAGACTTGACTATATGTAGAGAAAGGTTTATTTAGAACTTAAAAAAAAAAAAAAAGACTGTCTTTTGACCAAAATGTAAACTGAATCAGTATTATACTCTATTTATACATATAAGGGCACTGATTAGTCAGGAACTCACCTTCACAGACTGGCTGTTGGCGTCTTTGATATCAATGTCACTGTAGGCAATGGTGATTAAGGGAGGGTAGATGTTTCCATTTATTGTGTTGGGTACAAGGTGGATGCTATTTAAAAGAAAATACATTTATAGTAATCAGTAAATCCAGGCCCTTAAACATACATTTAATTTACCATTTCTTTTGAATTTAATATGAATTGTCTGATGATCTCAGAACCAATCAGTTAACAAGGACTAAGGAAGGTTACACGTAAACTAGTGATGACAACACAAGCTATCTTCAGTGATCAAGACTTGAACATTAAAATATACCATCTGATCGTGTAAGATTAAAGAAAAAACAAACTAAAAATGTACCATCTGAGATAAATTAGAAGCTCAATCCAAGTCCTATGAAGTTTACAGATGAAATCACTGAAGCACTATAAACTATCTTTGAGGAATAATCAAAAGTACAGTGCTACATGAAGCCTAAAGAAAGGGAGATAAGATCTTGATTTCAAAAGAGAAAGATGAATTCTTAACAAAATAATATATGTCAAGCCAGGTGCAGTGGCTCATGCCTGTAATCCCAGCACTTTGGGAGGCCAAGGTGGGAAGATTGTTTGAGCCCAGGAGTTCAAGACCAGTCTGGGCAACATAGCAAGACCCTGTCTCAAGATAAACAAATAAATAAATTTTTTAATTAAAAAAAAAAGTGTCAGCTGTAATATGGTTATGGCACAAAGTGAGGTTCATTTTGCCAAATTCAATGCATTAGTACTGTATAGTTTGTGAATTCAAAAAGGAAAGTGCCAATCACTAGGGGCCAGCATGGTTTCATCAAGAACACATCAAGTCTGATTAGGTGCATTTTCATTTTTACTAGAACACTGTATTAGCAGATTGAAGAAATGCTGAAAACACAGTACATTTGGATTTCAGCATGATACATAACAAAGTTTCTGCACTGTTCACCTCATAAGATTATGAGAATCAAAATGAAACAACTGGAAAAAAAAAGTATATTGAAGTACTTCAAAGTACCAAACTACTGTGAGATGATGGTGTTGATTTTCATCAGTGTATTCAAGGTACACATCATAAAACATTAGAGTGGGAAAGTCACTAAGATTTTAGAGATCTCACACTGGAAAAGAAAGAAAAATTTAAGTGGTGCAGTACTAACCTAAGGTACGATCACAGTTAGGTTATCCTAGGAAGAGGGGGGTGTTGATAATTAATCTGGGTAAACCCAGAACAAAAGTCACTGAAAGAAATGAGGATAGGGGAGTCCTAAATATCACCAACCATCTGGCAAGCTCTTTCTAAAACAACAATTTCAGCTCACTGGTATTTACTTAGCTATTCACAACCCATTCTAATTCAGCAGGTCTAGAGGGGGACCTGGCATGTGAATTTTGACCTAACTCCTCACACTCTTCTGTTATATAGTTTCCCCCTTGGCTATTCACTTTTACTGGTCTATGCCAATTTACACATATACCTAAAATAACCTGACCAACTGTTCCAATTCAGTTGTCCTTACTGTTTTCATCTACTAATGACTGCCAAACACTTCCATTATATTTTCCCATAAATAATATCATTAGACATTTGTTTACCTCAGTGATATTTGGGTAGCAACTCGAATTACTCTTGGCTGACTTCCTAAGTCATTTTCTCGTCCACTTACTGCATCCACTAAGAAAATGCGCCGAGTTAGAAGCCACTTGCCAGAGTTGCTGTCTTTTATTATAAAAAGAAAAAAGTTTACTGTACAAATTTAAAACAAAATCATTGTTTTAGATAAGATGGCTGCAAAAAGCTACTAGTATAAGAAACACCTGACAATGGCCTTCTCTAACTCATGTGAATGTCTTTTTTTTTGAGACGGAGTCTCACTCTGTCGCCCAGGCTGGAATGCAGTGGCGCAATCTTGGCTCATTGCAAGCTCTGCCTCCTGGGTTCACACCATTCTCCTGCCTCAGTCTCCCGAGTAGCTGGGATTACAGGTGCCCGCCACCACACCCAGCTAATTTTTTTGTATTCTTTAGTAGAGATGGGATTTCATCGTGTTAGCCAGAATGGTCTTGATCTCCTGACCTCGTGATCTGCCTGCCTCAGCCTCCCAAAGTGCTGGGATTACAGGCGTGAGACACCGTGCCCAGCATCTTTTGTTTTTTTTTTAGACAGGGTCTCACTCTGTTGACCAGGCTATAGTGCAGTAGCATAATCATGGCTCACTGCATTCTCAACCTGGGCTCAAGTGATCCTCCCACCTCTGCCTCCCGAGTAGCCGGAACTACAAGAGTGCACCACCACACCAAGTTAATTTTTTTTTTTTTTGTAGCAACAGGTTCTCATCATGTTGCCTAGGTTGGTCTTGAATTTCTAGGCTCAAGCAATTCTCCCCTCTTGGTCTCCCAAAGTGCTGTGATTATAGGTGCGAGCCACCGCGCCTTGGACTTGAATGTCTTCTGATTGTTTGAACTTTGCATAAATTTGGAAGACTTTTCCCTGCAAATTACCTGAAAAAGTGGAATTTTATAATATGAGTAATAATGAAAGAAACTAATTTGTCCAAAAAAGCATATTCAGGACAGTTTGAAGAAAAAGCCCCAATTTACAGTTCTACTAATGTTTCCCAGGATATACCCTTAGCAACAGTATAATTTCTTAACAACATGTCTGGTAATAAAATTAGTAAAAATTTCTAAATCCACCATCAATATATTGTTTTATTTTTTGGCACACTGTATAGAACCATATAAGAGAGAATTCATGACCTTTCTTATGTGGTTTATTAAATTATCATGTAGGTTAACTTATTTATTGATTTCTGCTCAGGGGAAAAGTGGTATGTATGGATGTCTTACCTTGGTTCACAAATATCTTATTGTGTTGAAGATTTAGGTTTAACACAGGCACAGCCAAAATATATTGATGTTGATTTTCATCAGCATATTCAAGGTACACATCATAAAATATAGGAGTGGGAAAGTCAATTAAGATCTTAGAGATAGGAATCTCACACTGAAAAGTAAAATTAAAAATAAAAGCACATAAAACAGCAACTCAAAGCACTAAAAAGCAAAAAAAAAAAAAATTACAATTGAAAATTAGCAAGCATATTTATTATCTTCAGAATGTTTTTCTAGTTGTGCAAAATATCTTTATACTACCTTGTTTATATGCATTTCCATTTGCCTTCCAAAACCTGAATACTGTAAATATTATTATTTTATAAGGACCAAAAACACTAATAGTAAAGAACTGCTTTGAGAACTTTGAAAACTTCTTGAGCCTCAACTCAGATGAAGGAGGTATGCTTTCATTCTCAATATTAAGTGTACATCAGGGAAAAGGTTTAAAACTACTGTCCCATGGGATAAATTCCCAATTTTTTCTCCTGCTGTACAATGATGTCTATGATCTGCCTTCCATTAACCAAGCCAGGTTTATCTCTCATTACTCCCTATCTGTCTATGGTGGTCCATTCATACTAATCAACTTGTAGTTTCTAAATATGCCATGCTACTGTATGCCTCTCTGTCATTGCAAATGTGGCTTCTGTCTGACATTTCCTTCCCCACTGTGTTCTCCTGGAAAACTCATATTCATTATACAAGCTCAAGTATCACTTACTTTGTGAAGCCTTTCTATACTTCCCCAGGAATCAGTACCTTGTACAAACCTATAGAATGACACTTATCATATTCTTTGCAATTATTTGTCTATATAACTGTTTTGCCTACTACACTACGAAGAACTTGAGAGTTGGCCAGGTTCAATGAAATAAAAATGCTTTTTAAACCTGATGGAACATTGGCTCCACTGTTTATGTGACACAAGTCTTTGAGTAAATTACCTAATTACTTGGCATAATTTCCTCATCTGTGAAGCACAGATATTATGTATCTCACATAGTTATTTTATGAATCAAATGGGATAATAATGATAAAACATTGAGCACACAGAGACAGGCATTACATAAATGTTGATCTTTCTGGCCTATGTTAGAAGCACAATAACATTTATTTTGAAAACAGCAACAACAACAACATGTAAATCATTTCTGACAAAAGAAGTAAATTCATGTTCATGGTAGAAAATTTGGAAATTATAAACAAGAAAACAAAAATAATTTCTGACCCCACTATCCAGAGGTAATCACTGTTAGTAGATTCTTCCAATCTACTTTCCATAATGGTATTTTTTTGTTGTGGTTTTGTTCTATGGTTGTG
This sequence comes from Colobus angolensis palliatus, assembly GCF_000951035.1. Classification (NCBI taxonomy): domain Eukaryota; kingdom Metazoa; phylum Chordata; class Mammalia; order Primates; family Cercopithecidae; genus Colobus; species Colobus angolensis. The sequence continues at coordinate 3,379,629 of NW_012114710.1, forward strand.
TGTAGAACTTTATCAAGATGTATTTTTACAGACTAATGAATTGATACGGTTTGGCTGTGTTCCCACCTAAATCTCATCTTGAACTGTAGTTCCTATAATCCCCATGTGTCATGGGAAGGACTGGAGGGAGGTAAGTGAATCATGGGGGCGGTTACCCTCATGCTGTTCTCATAATAGTGAGTGAGTTCTCATGAGATCTGACGGTTTTATGAGGGGCTTTTCCCTTTTTTGCTCAGCACTTCTCTTCCTGTCACCATAAGTTTCCTAAGGCCTCCTCAGTCATGCTGAACTGTAAGTCAATTAAACCTATTTCCTTTGTAAATTACCCAGTCTCCAGTGTGTTTTTATTAGCAGTGTGAGAATGGACTAATACATGCATGTCTTTCAAGTATTTAATGGCTCATAATATTCCTTAGTAAGATAATGTAATTTCAAAATAGGTACCAAAGTAAGGAATGTCAGAGAAGGAAGGAGAAAGAAAAAAATGGAGGAAGGTGACGGAATTATTGTTGTTTGTTATTAGGGGGTAGAGGAAGGGAGTAACTCTTTATTAGTCATTTAAAAAAAAGTAGCATTTTTACCTATTTCAAAATGCTCAGAAGTAAGCATTACTTTTTAAGACCTATAAGCCTAGAAGCAGATAAACAATTTATTACGAATATGTAATATTATATGATGTTTAAGACTCTAGGTTGGGCGAGGTGGCTCGCACCTGTAATCCCAGCACTTTGGGAGTCCGAAGCTGGTGGATCACTTGAGGCCAGGAGTTTGAGACCAGCCTGGTCAACATGGCAAAACCCCATCTCTATGAAAAACACAAGAATTAGCTGGGTGTGGTGGTACATGCCTGTTGTCCCAGCTACTCAGGTGGCTGAGGCACATGAATTGCTTGAACCCAAGAGGCAGAGATTGCAGTGAGCCGAGATTGCAGTGAGCCAATATTGCCCCACTACACTCCGGCCTGGGCAACAGAGCAAGATTCTGTCTCAAAAAAACAAAACAAAACAAAACAAAAACCTCTATAGATAACAAGGTGCTCTGTTTATGCCACTGAAATCAAGCTTTTCTGTACCCAGGTAATAAAAAATTATATTAATTAGTGAAATTATTCATCACTATTAAAAACATTTCTGGCCAGGCACAGTGGCTCATGCCTGTAATCTCAGCACTTCGGGAGGCTGAGGAGGGCAGATCATCTGAGGTGGGGAGTTAGAGACCAGACTGACCAACATGGAGAAACCCCGTCTTTAGCCGGGCATGGTGGCACGTCTGTAATCCCAGCTACTCGGGAGGTTGAGGCAGGAGAATTGCTTGAACCTGGGAGGCGGAGGTTGCAGTGAGCTGAGATCGCGCCACTGCACTCCAGCCTGGGCAACAAGAGCAAAACTCTATCTCAAAAAAAAAAACAAAAAAAAAACAAGAAAAAAAAATTTCCAATCTCAAAATTTAAGTATTATTCCAATTACTGCTGATATGATATTTTGAAAAATAAAGCTAAAATATAGTCTAATATCGTTCAAACTTACATTTTGTTGGTAGGTTGTTCCAAATGAATAAGCAGCATTTAGCCTTGTTTCTGTGTCTGGACAAAGCTACAGTAAAATAATACAACACATAAATATCTCTCACAACTGTTTTCTATTCTTATACTCACCCAAACATGGATATACGCTCTACATCATACTTATGTAAAGTATCAAGGATATGAAAAGTTAAGGGAACATCTGTTATAAATTAAAGTCATAACTTTAAAGAAATAAAACTTAGCCAGGCATGGTGGCTCA
>NW_012114710.1:3382006-3386340 GCF_000951035.1 Colobus angolensis palliatus
TCTCAAAAAAAAAAAAAAAAGAAACTTAAAAAAATCAACTGTAGTATGTAACTGATGCTTTATTCATACAATAATCTAATCTTTTCCTCTTTGCCTCAGGCAAAAATAATGCACATTATTAATTCTTTAACTAGAATTGTGCTTACCTGTAAAACACCTCCTTCTAAAGTTTGCCACTTGAGAAAATTTCCTCTTATATCATAGGAAGCAGCAACAAACTTCAGTTTTGTATTCTGATTAAAGAAAACAAGAGCAAAATCAGGTCAAATACTCTGAAAGTCATACAATGTCCTATAAAGAAATGTTCATCACTGACAAATTACATTCAATTACCTTTATTTTGAGGCTCAATTAATCTATTTCTATGACTAAATACACCTAAACTAATTGGACTGTTTTTTTGCATGAAAATTATTATTCTAGAATTGAGAGGCAGCCCTAGTGACAGATAGCCTCCTTTCGAACCTGTTAAATAGGAGACAGTGTGGGAAAACAGTATCTCCTCATTCTGGAAGGTCAAAAAGTTAGAGGTGGGAATTTGGCCCTGTGAAGTGCTGAGCGATGTCACAGAGCCCCAGTCAATCTTTGGAAGCACTTCTTTAAGGTATGGAAAAACAGGACAGAGATTTTTTGCATTTGGTGTTGAAAACTACTCTTCCCAACCCTACAAGTACTACTTCTTGTCATAACCACATAATCCAGAAGTATCCACATATTCAATACGACAGCTAAACTCTATACTGTTTAGTTCTTGTAAGTTGCTGACATTTATATTTAGTTTAGTAACTGAGTTTGTAGCAATAACCTAAAAAGGTAAGAATTATAACTTTCTTGTTACCTTTTACTTTTTTTTTTTTTTTTTTTGAGACGGAGTCTCGCTGTCTCCCAGGCTGGAGTGCAGTGGCGCCAACTCAGCTCACTGCAAGCTCCGCCTTCTGGGTTTACGCCATTCTTCTCCTGCCTCAGCCTCCCGAGTAGCTGTGACTACAGGCACCCGCCGGCACGCCCGGCTAATTTTTTGTATTTTTAGTAGAGACGGGGTTTCACTGTGTTAGCCAGGATGGTCTCGATCTCCTGACCTCGTGATCCGCCCGCCTCGGCCTCCCAAAGTGTTGGGATTACAGGCATGAGCCACCGCGCCTGGCCTCTTATTACCTTTTAAAATTATAAATCAAAATGTAGTTATCCTCGAATGATATTAGACATTTTTACCTGGTTTTCTCCTTTAAAACTGAAATTTGTAGGAAGAGAGGTAGAACTGAGCACTTGAGGTGCTAATCCTAACTGGTCTCCATAAAACAGCCAAGGAAGATTCTGTCTCCTATAAACAGTTACAACTGTTTTAATAATGGAGAATAAATATTTCTTATTAATATTTGTGAATATATTAATAACTGCACTGAATTCAGTCAAAATAACATTTCATCAATTAAAATATCCTTACCAAAATGAAATAGAATGAACAGTGCTCAGTCCAGCAGTATTTTCAAAGATAAACTGAAATAGTCGACATGCATCAAATGTGGCAAAGTCGTAAGAATTCATGTTCATCACACATATATTTCCAAGCGCCTGACAAGATGTTAGATTGGCATATACCTACAACAGAACAATGGCAAAGAAAAGTAACATGAATCTGAACAGTCTATGCAAAAGTTGATATAAAAATTTTACTTTGTGCAGGTCCGTTCCAAGACGGCCAAGTAGGAATAGCCCCGGTCTGCAGCTCCCAGCGTAATCAACGCAGAAGATGGGTGATTTCTGCATTTCCAGCTGAGATACCTGGTTCATCTCATTGGGACTGGTTGGACAGTGGGTGCACCCCACGGAAGGTGAGCTGAAGCACAGTGGGGCATTGCCTCACCTGGGAAGTGCAAGGGGTCGGGGGATTTCCCTTTTGTAGCCAAGGGAAGCCATGACAGACTGTACCTGGAAAAACAGGACAACTCTACCTAAATACTGCGCTTTTCCAATGGTCTTAGCAAACGGCACACCAGGAGATTATATCCCGCGCCTGGCTCGGCGGGTCCCATGCCCAGGGAGCCTTGTTCACTGCCTGCACAGCAGTCTGAGATCCACAGCGAGGCAGCAGCCTGGGGGAGGGGCATCTGCCATTGCTGAAGCTTGAGTAGGAAAACAAAGCAGCCAGGGGAAGCTCGAGCTGGGCGGAGCCCACCACAGCTCAGCAAGGCCTGCTGCCTTTGCCAGCTCCACCTCTGGGGGCAAGGCATAGCTGAACAAAAGGCAGCAGAAACTTCCACAGACTTAAATGTCCCTGTCTGACAGCTTTGAAGACAGCAGTGATTCTCCTAGCATGGCGTTTGAGCTCTGAGAATGGACAGATTGCCTCCTCAACTGGGTTCCTGACCCCGTGTAGCCTAACTGGGAGACACCTCCCAGGAGGGACCGATTGACACCTCATACAGGCAGGCGCCCCTCTGGGATGAAGCTTCCAGAGGAAGGATCAGGCAGCAGTATTTGTTGTTCTGCAATATTTTCTGTTCTACAGCCTCCACTGTAACAGGCAAACAGGGTCTGGAGTGGACCTCCAGCAAACTCCAACAGACCTGCAGCTTAGGGACCTGACTGTTAGAAGGAAAACTAACAAACAGAAAGGAACAGCATCAGTATCAACAAAAAGGACATCTACACCAAAACCCCATCTGTAGGTCACCAACATCAAAGACCAAAGGTAGATAAAACCACAAAGATAGGGAGAAACCAGAACAGAAAAGCTGAAAATTCTAAAAACCAGAGCGTCTCTTCCCTTCCGAAGGATCGCAGCTCCTGTTCTGCCAGCAACAGAACAGGGCTGGATGGAGAACGACTTTGACAAATTGACAGAAGTAGGCTTCAGAAGGTCAGTAATAACAAACTTCTCCAAGCTAAGGGAGGATGCTTGAACCCATTGCAAGGCAGCTAAAAACCTTGAAAAAAGATTAGATGAATGGCTAACTAGAATAAACAGTATAGAGCAGACTTTAAATGACCTGATGGAGCTGAAAACAATGGCACAAGAACTACGTAATGCATGCACAAGCTTCAGTAGCTGATTCCATCAAGTGGACAAAAGGGTATCAGTGATTAAAGATCAAATTAATGAAATAAAGCGAGAAGACAAGGTTAGAGGAAAAAAAGAGTAAAAAGAAATGAACAAAGCCTCCAAGAAATATGGGACTATGTGAAAAGACTAAATCTACGTTTGATTGGGGTACCTGAAAGTGACAGGGAGAATGGAACCAAGTTGGAAAACACTCTTCAGGATATTATCCAGGAGAACTTCCCTAACCCAGCAAGGCAGGCCAACATTCCAATTCAGGAAATACAGAGAACACCACAAAGATACTCCTTGAGAAAAGCAACCCTAAGACACATAATTGTCATATTCACCAAGGTTGAAATGAAGGAAAAAATGTTAAGGGCAACCAGAGAGAAAGGCTGGGTTACCCACAAAGGGAAGCCCGTAATACTAACAGCAGATCTCTTGGGAGAAACTAAGCCAGAAGACAGTGCGGGCCAATATAAAACATTCTCAAAGAAAAGAATTTTCAATCCAGAATTTCATATCCAGTCAAACTAAGCTTCATTAAGTGAAGGAGAAATAAAATCCTTTACAGACAGACAAATGCTGAGAGACTTTCTGACCACCAGGCCTGCCTTACAAGAGCTCCTGAAGGAAGCACTAAACATGGAAAGGAACAACCGGTACCAGCCACTGTAAAAACATGCTGAATTGTAAAGATCATTGATGCTAGGAAGAAACTGCATCAACTAATGGGCAAAATAACCAGCTAACATCATAATGACAGGATCAAATTCACATATAACAATATTAACCTTAACTGTAAATGGGCTAAATGCCCCAAGTAAAAGACACAGACTGGCAAATTGGATAAAGAGTCAAAACAAATCAGTGTGCTGTATTCGGGAGACCCATCTCACCTGCAGAGACACACACAGGCTCAAAATAAAGGGATGGAGGAAGATCTACCAAGCAAATGGAAAAAAAAAAACAAGCAGGGGTTGCAATCCTAGTCTCTGATAAAACAGACTTTAAACCAACAACGATCAAAAGAGACGAAGAAGGCCATTACATAATGGTAAAGGGATCAATTCAACAAGAAAAGCTAACTATCCTAAATATATATGCACCCAATATAGGAGCACCCAGATTCATAAAGTGAGTCCTTAGAGACCTACAAAGAGACTTAGACTCCCACACAATAATAATGGGAGACTTTCTTTTTTATTTATTTATTTATTTTTATTATACTTTAAGTTCTAGGGTACATGTGCATAACGTGCAGGTTTGTTACATATGTATACTTGTGCCA
>NW_012114710.1:3390059-3391432 GCF_000951035.1 Colobus angolensis palliatus
ACCTCAGTTGAAAATGCAGAAATCACTGGTCTTCTGTGTCGCTCGCGCTGGGAGTTGGAGACTGGAGCTGTTCCTATTCGGCCATCTTGCTCTGCATTCCTGTCAATAATGGGAGACTTTAACACCCCACTGTCAACATTAGACAGAACAACAAGACAGAAGGTTAACAAGGATATCCAGGACTTGAACTCAGCTCTGCACCAAGTAGACCTAATAGACATCTACAGAACTCTCCTCCCCAAATCAACAGAATATACATTCTTCTCAGTACCACATCGCACTTATTCCAAAACTGACCACATAGTTGAAAGTAAAGCATTCCTCAGCAAATGTAAAAGAATAGAAATTACAAGAAACTATCTTTGAGACCACAGTGCAACCAAACTAGAACTCAGGATTAAGAAACTCACTCAAAACCACTCAACTATATGGAAACTGAACAACTTGCTCCTGAATGACTACTGGGTAAATAATGAAATGAAGGCAGAAATAAAGATGTTCTTTGAAACCAATGAGAAAAAAGATATAATGTACCAGAATCTCTGGGACACATTTAAAGCAGTGTGCAGAAGGAAATTTACAGGACTAAATGCCCACAAGAGAAAGCAGGAAAGATCTAAAATGGACACCCTAACATTGCAATTAAAAGAAGTAAAGAAGCAAGAGCAAACAAATTCAAAAGCTAGCAGAAGGCAAGAAATAACTAAGATCAGAGCAGAACTGAAGGAGAGAGAGACACAAAAAAACCCTTCAAAACATCAATGAATCCAGGAGCTGGTTTTTTCAAAACATCAACAAAACTGATAGACCACTAGCAAGACTAATAAAGAAGAAAAGAGAGAAGAATCAAATAGATGCAATAAAAAATGATAAAGGGGATATCACCACCGATCCCACAGAAATATAAACTACCATCAGAGAATACTATAAACACCTCTATGCAAATAAACTAGAAAATCTAGAAGAAATGGATAAATTCCTGGACACAGACACCCTCCCAAGACTAAACCAGGAAGAAGTTGAATCTCTGAATAGACCAATAACAGGCTCTGAAATTAGGCAATAATCAATACCCTATCAACCAAAAGAAGTCCAGGACCAGATGGATTCACAGCCGAATTCTACCAGAGGTATAAAGAAGAACTGGTATCATTCCTTCTGAAACTATTCCAATCAATTGAAAAAGAGGGAATCCTCCCTAACTCGTTTTGTGAGGCCAACATCATCCTGATACCAAAGCCTGGCAGAGACACAGCAACAAAAAAAGAGAATTTTAGACCAATATCCCTGATGAACATCGATGCAAAAATCCTCAATAAAACACTGGCAAACTGAATCCAGCAACACATCAAAAAGCATATCCAACACGATCA
>NW_012114710.1:3391482-3392397 GCF_000951035.1 Colobus angolensis palliatus
CTGTTTATGGCAAACCCACAGCCAATATCATACTGAATGGGCAAAAACTGGAAGCATTCCCTTTGAAAACTGGCACAAGACAGGGATGCCCTTTCTCACCACTCTTATTCAACACAGTGCTGGGAGTTCTGGTCAGGGCAATTAGGCAAGAGAAAGAAATAAAGGATATTGAATTACGAAAAAAGGAAGTCAAATTGTCCCTGTTTGCAAATGACATGATTGTATATTTAGAAAACCCTTGTCTCAGCCCAAAATCTCCTTAAGCTGATAAGCAACTTCAGCAAAGTCTCAGAACACAAAATCAATGTGCGAAAATCACCAGCATTCCTATACACCAATAACAGACAAAAAGAGAGCCAAATCATGAGTGAACTCCCATTCACAATTGCTACAAAGAGAAAAAATACCTAGGAATCCAACTTACAAGGGATGTGAAGGACCTCTTCAAGGAGAATTACAAACCACTGCTCAACGAAATAAAGGAGGACACAAATAAATGGAAGAACATTCCATGCTCATGGATAGGAAGAATCAATATCGTGAAAATGGCCCGACTGCCTAATGTAACTTAATAGATTCAATGCCATCCCCATCAAGCTACCAATGACTTTCTTCACGGAACTGGAAAAAACTACCGTAAAGTCCATATGGAACCAAAAAAGAGCCCACATTGCCAAGACAATCCTAAGCAAAAAGAACAAAGCTGGAGGCATCACATTACCTGACTTCAAACTGTACTACAAAGCTACAGTAACCAAAACAGCATGGTACTGGTACCAAAATAGATACACAGACCAATGGTACAGAACAGAGCCCTCAGAAATAACACATCTACAACCATCTGATCTTTGGCAAACCTGACAAAAACAAGAAATGGGGAAAGGATTCCCTATTTAATAAATGGTGCTGGGAAAA
>NW_012114710.1:3392957-3393623 GCF_000951035.1 Colobus angolensis palliatus
TAATAAATGGTGCTGGGAAAACTGGCTAGCCATATGTAGAAAGCTGAAACTGGATCCCCTCCTTACACCTTATATAAAAATTAATTCAAGATGGAGTAAAGACTTAAATGTTAGACCTAAAACCATAAAAACCCTAGAAGAAATCCTAGGCAATACCATTCAGGCTGTAGGCATGGGCAAGGACTTCATGACTAAAACACCAAAAGCAAAGGCAACAAAAGCCAAAATTGAAAAATAGGATCTAATTAAACTAAAGAGCTTCTGCACAGCAAAAGAAACTACCATCAGAGTGGATAGGCAGCCTACAGAATGGGAGAACATTTTTGCAATCTACCCATCTGACAAAGAACTAATATCCAGAATCTACAAAGAACTTAAACAAATTTACAAGAAAAAATCAAACACCCCATGAAAAAGTGGGTGAAGGATACGAACAGACACTTCTCAAAAGAAGACATTTATGCAGCCAACAGACATGAAAAAATATTCATCATCCCTGGCCATCAGAGATATGCAAATCAAAACCACAACGAGATACCATCTCGTGCTAGTTAGAAAGGCAATCATTAAGAAGTCAGGAAACAACAGATGCTGGAGAGGATGTGGAGAAACAGGAACACTTTTACACTGCTGGTGGGATTGTAAACTAGTTCAACCATTGTAGAA
>NW_012114710.1:3393718-3413063 GCF_000951035.1 Colobus angolensis palliatus
TGGGATTGTAAACTAGTTCAACCATTGTAGAAAACAGTATGGCGATTCCTCAAGGATCTAGAACTAGAAATACTATTTGACCCAGCCATCCCATTACTGGGTATATATACCCAAAGGATTATAAATCATGCTACTATAAAGACACATGCACCCACATGTTTATTGCGGCACTATTCACATTAGCAAAGACTTGGAACCAACCCAAATGTCCATCAACGATAGACTGGATTAAGAAAATGTGGCACATATATACCATGGAATACTATGCAGCCAGAAAAAAGGATGAGTTCATGTCCTTTGCAGGGACATGGATGAAGCTGGAAACCATCATTCTGAGCAAACTGTCACAAGGACAGAAAACTAAACACCGCATGTTCTCACTCATAGGTAGGAACTGAACAACGAGAACACTTGGACATAGGGCAGGGAACATCACACACCGGGGCCTGTCTTTGGGTGGGGGACTGGGCAAGGGATAGCATTAGGAGAAATAAGTAATTTCTTATTTCTTATAAATGATGAGTTAATGGATGCAGCAAACCAACATGGCACATGTATACCTATGTAACAAACCTGCACGTTGTGCACATGTACCCTAGAACTTAAAAGTATAATTTAAAAAATAAATAAATAAAAAGAAAAAATATTACTTTGTTTTCATTTTGCCTATTCTAGGGCAGCCATGGTGACCCACAGCTGTAATCGCAGAACTTTGGGAGGCAGAGGCAGGCAGATCACTTGAGGTCAGGAGTTTGAGAGCAGCCTGCCCAATGTGGTAAAACCCTGTCTCTACTACAAACAGAAAAATTAGCCGAGTATGGTGGTGGCATGCACCTGTAGTCCCAGCTGCCCGGAAGCTAAGGCAGGAGGATCTCTTGAGCTCAGGAGACAGAGGTTGGAGTGAGTCAAGATTGTGCACTCCAGTCTGGGCAACAGGGTGAGACTCCGTCTCAACAAAAAAATTTTTTTTTTTTAACCTATTTTAATGATAATTTATTTTTGTTTGTATTCTTTTGCTTGTTAAAACCTTTCCTCTAGCTTAAGTAGAAAATAAACTTTCCACTTGGGAAGAGAAATAACACAAACATTTTCATTGTAAATTTTAGGCTAAAATATAAAGACAAGAAACTGAAAGAAGAACTAAGGAAAAACTCATAGCATGGCATTAAAACAAACTCAGACTATATTTGAAAGAATAATAATTTACATATTAGATCTTACACATAAAATCTAATCCATTTTGTTTAAGTAATCTGCTTTATAAACAACAAAATGAGATCATTTGTTGACTTTGCCTCTCAACCTTCTTTCTCAGTTTTCCCTATCAGGAAAAGGCAATTCCATTTTTACAGTTATTCATGTGAAAAACTTGGAACTTTTTTTCTCTCTTGCCCCTTATCCAGCTCATGAGTAAATTCTGCCAGCTAAATCTTCAAAGCAAAGCTGAAGGTAAACGCTTCTCTCATTTCTGTAATACCACCCTTGTGCAATGGTCCACTGCCTCTCACTCAGATTACTCTAATACTCTCCTAAATGGTCCCTTACCCCCAAAATTCTATTCTCCATGCTACAATGATCCTTTCAAGAACTGAAGTTCTATCATGTCGTCCTTTGCATGAAATCCTTCTATTTCCCTTAAAATAAGCTCCAGGGCTTTGCTATAGCCACTCCCTACATCCTTGACCTCATTTCCACTCATTTCCCTGCTCACTCTGCTCCAGCCACTCCAGCCTCCTCCTCCTCTCTTAGGCATGAGTAAGCCAGTAAACTCTGCTTTGAGGTCTTTGCTCCTGCTATGGTTTCTGCTTAGAACATTCTTCTCCTTGATGTTTACATGGCTCACTCTCACTTTTTTCAGTTCTTTGCTCAACTATAACCTTGTCAGAGATGTCTGTCCTGATCACTATATAAAATATCATCCCTCACCCCCTCTATGTACTTTACTCTTAACTATTTGCCTTCATAGCACTTATCACAACCTGACATTTACTTAGGCTGTGACTCCATGAAGGCTTGTTTTTTTCTTTTTCTGAAATACCTAACCTGATTTAAGAATTGGGCCTGGCACACAGTAGGTCATCAATAAACATTTACTAAATGACAGTCAGTTTCCCCTAACACTCCATTTCAGCTAAAAAAGCTTGGAGACATCCAATATGTGTACACTAAATAACATCTTCTTTATATATCCCCTTTCAGCCCACAAGAAAGGGTTTATTCTTCTTATAAGATTATGACCAAGAAGCTATAGCTACTTAGAAATAAAACTTTTATTATCTGGATAAATAAATGGTATAATTCTTCAAAATAAAATGAAATTTATTTTTAAAAATTCAAACTTACCGAACATGCAGCTGCTGATGATTGTAAATAGTTTGCAAACCATTCTGAAGTTAAAGACACACCCTGTAAACCAAAAGATAAATTTTAAGTTCAAATGACCTCAATATGCATATTGTTGAATGGGAAATGTCTCACATTACTTTCACAATGTTAGTAGAAAAAAGATACCAATAGGAATACAAGAATTGATTTTAACCAATGTCAATTATTATAAATAAGACCGCATTACAAAATAATCACACTTAGGCAAAAGATATAACGAGAGACAAAATGTGTCTAAAATCCAAAAATACTACATGCCTATTTCACTAACATAAAAAATAAAGTGACAAAAGAAAAAATAACAGATCCTGACTTAGTATTGAGTGGTTAACATTTACTGGTTTAGAATTATTGTAAATACTGTACTGAACTGGCAAGCTATAAAACAAAATGGGGGGAAATAATTTCACGTCTCCAAAGTGGTGGTTCTCAAACAATCGTGGGCATCACAATCACCTGCAGAACTTTCTAAAAACAAAACATGCCTGGCTTCATCCCAAACAAAAAGGAATCAGTATCTCCAGATGAGACCAAGGCAATTACATGGGTTCTGAAGGCTACAGATAAAAACCTCTAGTTAAAAAACATTGCTTTAAAGCTTATCTGCACATCTTGCTAAAATATGAGAAACGAAGAAGCACCGTTCAGAGAAAATTGTCTGGGCACACACATAAGTGATACAACTAAATTATATGAATATGGCACCACAGTGATCAGCGAAATCTATAAAATTATGAGGTACTATTTTTGTATATTTAATAAGCAAAACTTATTTTGTAAGAAAAAATATGCATAGAAGGCTAAAGAACACATGCACACAAACTGGTAAAAAATGAAATGCAACAAAACAGTACTGACAAATGCATGTAAAATGGAGCCACATACAATGCCACTGATAGTGTTAAAGTTGCGTGATACTTTTATAAAGCAATATCCATATACTCTAACCCAGAAATTTAGGAACACTTAGGAAATTTATCTTAAAGCAATAATCTCTCTAAATGGGAAAGCATATTTATGTGCATAAAATGGCTGATGACAATATAGTTAATAACTGAAAACCTAAATATTCTCTGGAGATACCATTATACAAATTTTAATGCATAAGCCAGAATATTGTGGAACTATTAAAAAATATAATTATACAAGGTGAGTCTGGAACATGGTATAGAGAAACCAAGGAAATCCCTAAAGTCTGAAGTTATGTCAAAACAACACAGGAGCTATGCTGAAAGAAAGTTCAAATTTGGTACAACTTGAACTTCAAAAAGAAGAATAACAGTAACAGATTATAACACAATGAGTAAACAAAGATTCTATGAGTTCATAATAAAGCTTTTTTTAAAAAAAAAAAAGCACAGAGAAAGTAAAGTGCTTCTACAGACAATTGCTAGCTAATAAATGTAGAGGGAATAATAGGATTGTTATTAGAAATGACCAGTTTGATAACTGATACAGGCAAGATTCATTAATGAATACTAAAATGGATATGGATATTTACATTGTCTCAGACTAACATATTAATCACAATACCTTTACAATGGAGAGAAGTGACAGACACAACTATGACCAAGAAATCAATTTTTTTTTTGAGATGGAGTTTCCCTATTGTTGCCTTGGCTGGAGTGCAATGGCGCGATCTTGGCTCACTGCAACCTCTGCCTCCTCTGTTCAAGCAATTCTCCTGCCTCAGCCTCCCGAGTAGCTGGGGTTACAGGAGCCTGCTACTATGCCCGGCTAATCTTTGTATTTTCAGTAGAGTTGGGGTTTCACCACGTTGGCCAGGCTGGTCTCGAACTCCTGACCTCAGGTGAGCTACCTGCCTCGGCCTCCCAAAGTGCTGGGATTACAGGAGAAAGCCACCACGCCCAGCCTAGCAATCAAATTTAGTATCACCAATAACTGGACAACCTGACAGACATTACATACCCCTTGTTGTGATGCAATGGGAGGTATACAACATCTATATAATATCTTGCAAAAATATGTTTCACTGAGTCTAATCACGAGAAAACAATCAGAAAAACACAGAGGAGAAAACCACAAAAGCAAAGTGAAGCAGGGATATGTTTTAAATTAAAGGACACTAGAAAGACTAACTGCAGTTAGTCCTTGATTGGATCCTAGGTATCCCTTCCCCGAAAAAAGGCAGGGAGAATAAAGAACACTTTTGAACAACTGGGAAAATTTGGGTATGAATGGGTATCAGTTAATAATATGTTAATTTTAAATTCCTTGGGTGTGATTCTAGGAAAATGCCTTATTCTTTGGAGATTCACACTAAAGTATTTGGAGTGCAATGTCATTATGTCTACAACTTATTTTCAAATGGCTCAGGGGAAAAAAACATTGTGTGTGTGTATATATTTATATATAGAGAGAAAGCAAATGTGGCAAAACATTAATAATTCGTTAACCTAGGTGAAAGACATATGCATAGTCATTGTTTAATTCTTTCATTTTTTCTGCAATTTTGAAATTTTTCAAAATAAAAGTTGGGAAAACCAAAAACCACAAAGGTAGTTCACTATTAATGTCTTTGAGGGAAAGGGAATGGGGGGAGACACTAACTCATGTATGTGAAAATTTTTTCTGATTAGCAAGTATATTCCAAGAGTAGGATGAGTAGGATTGGATGCCTTGTTATAAAATTATACAAACAGAATTATGTTCCAATTTTGTTCTCTAAGAAAACTTCCGACCTTAATGTTCAAAGTAGACTTTTCCAACTGGGAAGAATGTATGTTATGGAGTCAATACAAATATTTCAGTCTAACTGGCAATTACCGTCTCAACATAAAACTAATAAACATGTATTCTGGTTTATCAATTAATCTAATCTCATCTGAGTTTAATTACTTTAAACAAGCCCTTAGAATCTGACTGACTTACAAGTACATGGATAAAATTGAGTTCTTATTCTTGCAAACTGAGACTAGGCTAGGGTAGTCAAAACATCTTAACTAGATTTTGCTTACACGTTTTATAATCTGGCTACACGGCACCAGTCTGAAAAGCAGTTGCAACATGACTTAAAATCAGGAATCTCAAATCCGTCCTTAGGAAAGAATCGGTGTCCAGAACTGGTATGTTTAGTGCACAATTGCTGTGGTGACGTCATGCTCTCCCTGGCCAGGTCTGAGCCTCGACAGACGAGAGACAGACATTCATGGCAAATGGAACCACTCTTCTCATTCCTCCTATGGGCCCCTCGCCTCTCCTCCCTGCCCTTGGGCAGTATGTGGGATGCAGGGATGTGGAATCGGGCTGACCTCGTTTCCTCCACCCTCTGCCTCATGGCATCCTGGCAGGACTGGGGGGTCCTCTGAGACAGCAGGCACCCCTTGCTGGCCTCTTACGGCCATTGCCTTGCAGGCAGCCTTTCTTCACGGTGGCGGGAGCTGCCCCACAAGCCCATCAGGCTGCTCTTCCCTGCTCGCACCAGTGTTGGCTCTGCTAGACCTTTGCTGTGCTCCTGGAGTGCTCCAAGTTGCCCTTCAGGTGCCCCAGGCCGAGCAGTGGTGTCCTTCCTATTCCCAGTGCCCAATCCTCCAGTCACCACTGCAGTGTCTGCATGTGGGACCTGGAAAGTTTTGGGGAGGGTCGAGGTGGTTTTGTTTTTTTTTAAATTTAGTTTTAAATTATTTTTAACTTTAAAAAAATCTGGTATGTTTAAATGAAATACATTAACTGAATCAGAACAACATTAAGGATGGAACAGTTCCTCCCTACCCACCTATCAAAGAAGTCTATAATGGGTCAACTGCACGGTGCTAGCAGAGGAGGGAGAATGTGGGGGGGTTGGAAGATTGGTCACATTGAGCATATCAATAAATTGAGGATAATGAATCCCAGATTTCTCACTCCTGGAGAAGATACTTCAAACCTATCAAAGGGAAAGGTTAGAAAGAACCCTGAAGTATTGCTTCAGAATTAAAGGGATCAGTATGAGCTATTTTATTTTATTTTATTTTATTTTGAGACAGAGTCTTGCTCTGTCACCCAGGCTGGAAGGCAGTAGCGCGATCTTGGCTCACTGCAATCTCCACTTCCCAGGTTCAAGTGATTCTCCCGTCTCAGCCTCTCGAGTAGCTGGGATTACAGGAGTGCACCATCACATCCAGCCAATTTTTGTATTTTTAGCAGAGATGAGGTTTTACCATCTCGGCCAGGCTGGTCTCAAACTCCTGACCTCAAGTGATCCACCTGCCTCAGCCTCCCAAAGTGCTAGGATTACAGGCCACCACGCCCAGCCCTTTTAGTATATATACACAGACACAGAAATAGTCATAGATGTGTGTATGTGTATATGTGTGTATTTCCTAGCTATGTTTGCTGAGAGGACATACTAAGTGTGTTAATCTCGGTTTCTAAATATTTATCCT
Organism: Colobus angolensis palliatus; assembly: GCF_000951035.1. NCBI lineage: Eukaryota > Metazoa > Chordata > Mammalia > Primates > Cercopithecidae > Colobus > Colobus angolensis. The sequence goes on from NW_012114710.1 coordinate 3,400,489, forward strand.
ACAAAACTGATTAAGGAAATGGCTGATTCCAGCCAGGTGCAGTGGCTCATGCCTGTAATCCCAGCACTTTGGGAGGCCGAGGTGGGGATCACCTGAGGTCGGGAGTTCGAGACCAGCCTGACCAACATGGAGAAACTCTGTCTCTAGTAAAAATACAAAAATTTAGCTGGGTGTGGTGACACATGCCTACAATCCCAGCTACTCAGGAGGCGGAGGCAGGAGAACCACTTGAACCTGGGAGGTGGAGGTTGCGGTGAGCTGAGATTGTGCCATTACACTCCAGCCTGGACAACAAGAGTGAAACTCTGTCTCAAAAAAAAAAAAAAGAAAGAAAGAAAGTAACGGCTGATTCCAGGTCTGAGGCAGGAAAAGTACAAGATTAGCCTAGAAATCTTGTACCATAAAGTAAGTAAACGTTCAAAGAATGATGGGAACATGTCAAAAAAAAACAAAAAACAAAAAACAAAAAAAAACACGCAGGAGCCAACTTGAAGGGACTTTTATTCCAGATGTAGGACAATTTGAGCACCTAAACAAATAATGAGTATGCTGGATTATAACTAACTGAATAAATTAGGAACCCACACATCCACGTGGACATGAATTTTAAAAAATAAGTGTATAAATTGGGAAGGAGAGATAGTTCTTCCTTATAATAGAATGTCAATTAATAAATGTGGAAGTAATCAAATGTGGATGGAAATCAAAAATTAATCTTTGGCAATCATCACAGTAGTGGTCAACAATGGAGACTAATGCTAGTGAGTTAAAGGTTAGTGAGGAAGTGTAATCTCAGAAACACTCCTCACAAAATATTAATCAATTACAAATGGTAAATGGTAACTTTATGGTAGTCATGGTGACTTTAGGGCAGGTGATCAAGGTTAACAGCATCAGTGGCGGCACAGGTAGACACTGTGTGCCCCTGGATGTGATGCAGTCCACTGAGAAGAACATGACATCTTTTTTGTGGCTTTCATCTAAGCAGTTACTCAGTATGAGGAAAGTATCTGTAGGATGGTAAGGCCTGTAATCTTCAAAACTGTTGCATTCATGAAAGACAGGGAAACACTGAGGACCTAGTTTCAGACTGGAGGAAGCTAAAGGGACATGACCACTAAATGATTGGGGATCTCAGACCAGAAAGAACAAAGAGTCATTGCTGGGACTTCCAGCAAAATTATTTCAACTTAAATTTTTTGAAAAAGGAAAATTAAAGGCCTGCAAATTTAATAATCATATACAGATATGCACTCCAATCTGGAGAAGAATGCCCCAGAAGACACATATCTTGTTACAGATCAGCCAATTTTTGGATAATCTCAGAGCTCCCTATATATTTTAGCTTTTATTTTGCTGTCTTGTAACTACTTGGTATTTGCCTGTCTTCCTCACAAAACTATACTGGAGGAGAGGAATTTTTGCCTGATTCATCAAGATCCTAGATCCCACCCTCATTATTGCTATCCTCACAGTCTTCTTAATCACTCCTATATTCAATAATAATATTAACAATAATGATATTAACAACCAGATCACACCTTGTCCACCCTTAACTCTGGCGTACTAAGCATCTTCAATGTTCATTCATTAATTCCTGTTCTAACTCCCAGTCATCTAACTCCTGTTCTCTTGGATTTGCAACTTCTGTAGTTCCCATTCCTCTACTTACTTTCCATTTTATACCCTAGAAGTGGTTATCACCAGCACCTGCTGCTAAAGCTCTAACTCTAGGCCTCAATGCTCTCATCCATAAAATAAGAAACAATTGGCTGGGTGTGGTGGCTCATGCATGTAATCCTAGTACTTTGTGAGGCCGAAGTGGGTGGATCACGAGGTCAGGAGTTCGAGACCAGCCTGGCCAACATGGTGAAATCCTGTCTCTACTGAAAATACAAAAAATTAGCCAGGCATGGTGGCAGGTGCCTATAACCCCAGCTACCTGGGAGGCTGAGGCAGGAGAATCACTTGAACCCGGGAGGTGGAGGTTGCAGTGAGCCGAGACTGCGCCACAGCACTCCAGCCTGGGCAACAGAGCAAGACTCCATCTCAAACAAAAATAAAATAAAATAACAAGGAACAATCTGACCAAATTAAGAATAATCCTGATTTCTCTAATGATTACTATGTACAGACACTGTGATAAAGGTATTTTTATTATGTTCAATTTACAGACAACTGAAGCTCTGAAATCTTCTCAAGGTCCAAGGATACAAAACTAATGACTTGCAAATCCAGGGTTCAAATCTAGAGTTTCTGGTGCCCGTAAATGCATTATACTGCATCCTACACAGAACATATACCAGATATTTCTGGTGTAAACATTCTGTAGCACACTTAAAAACAAACAGGCTATGGTACAGACTCAGTACTGTACTTAGAAATTATAATGCTGAATTATTAGACTAATGTTTCTTAGATTGATTTTTTTTTCTGTTTTAAAATGATTTATACAAAAGTGTTTCTCATTCTAGCCTGAAATTAATTACTAATGGATGAAATATAGAAAATTTCTTAACAACAGACCAAAAAAATTGAAGCATACTCACAACTTCTCCATAACGTGCAGTTGAAATTCTACGTAGAGGAAAATTCCCTGTGTTGCTGAAACATAATCCCCCTGTCTTCATAAATAAATGAGGGAAAAAATAGAAGCTTATGAAAAGGCATAAGCAATTGAATTAAAAATATATACACTTTATCAATTTGGTTAGCCTTACGAAAATGTTAGGTTCTGAACATGCACAGGACCTGCTGGTATTAACAAATGTTGGCTCACATCGGATGCACCTGTTCAATATAACAAAAATAATTTTTAAAATGTTAATAAATTATACTAAACCTAATAGAAGAGCTGTCTTTCTAAACAATGGATTAGAGTAGATTCATTCAGTAAGCAATTATGTAAATATGTTAAACAAATTTAAAATAACATGGATTTGAATAGTTTTAGGCCATTCTGTGTTACAGAGTATAAAGTATGTAAAACTAGTCAATAATAGAAGAGTATTTTTTAACTACATGGAATGTACAGAATGAATAATTCTGAATATCAAAGATAATTAAGTCACTCAACTAACAAGAGACTAACAAACTCATATAAATGAAACCCAATCAATTTTTACAATTAGTTATATCAAATATACTTTCCTTATTTTATGTACCACAAAGTAAAAAGGTAGCATAAGCTGAAGAGAAATGCATCTCTAGCTCCTATCAAAGCTATAGCCAACACTTTTAAATAAATTCTATTTATCATCTTTGTTTATTTTAGAAAAATACTTCATATTTTTCATTAATGAATGAGATAGATGGGGGAGGGTACTGGACCAGTGATGAGTGAATATATAGGTATTCTTCACTTGCAAAATAGAGCAGGTAGGAGTGGGGCTGGGGCATGACGTAAAACAGACGAGGTTTGGGGAAAGATTAGAGGGGCAAAAAAAATTGGTATTTGGATGCCATAACTCAGGTCAGCCTTAGAGAAAAGATGATCCAACACTAAGTAGCCCTCAGAAAAGCTGCTCAACTATATTCTATATTAAACTTGGAAACTAAAGAAAAAACTGTGCCTGGAGGGAAGTCATGATGTAGGCCTCTAAAAAAATTAAAGAAGCTGAAATTGGTATATATGCTTAAATTAGAGGGAAGTATATAGGCAGGCAGGGGTGTGTGCGTGTGTGTGTGTTTCACAAACACAGGCACAAAGGGGGAACAGGAAGCAACAGAAAATGGGACTATAAGTCAGGGTACCTGGGCTATTATTAGTATACATTAATGTTTTATGTATTATAAGTGCTTTAGTACAGTACTTAGCACATAATTATATTATAGATTATATACCAATTACATAACAACAAACAAAAATAGCTACCCTTTACAGAGTGGTTACTATGTAGCACAATACTAAGAATTGTACTTACTTATTTCTGAGCCATTACAGCCTATGAAGTGGGTGGCAATAGTACCATTCCAAAGACAAGGGATTGTAAAGTAGTGAGCTATCCAAGGTCAGACAACTAATAGACTGGACCAAAATTTGAACCCTAGTGTGTCTCAAGCTCTAGGCCTCAGCTTCTGTATCTGTTTATGTTTACTTCTATCCTTCCTTGGGTTATTGTGAAAACTAAGTGAACTAAGTGATATGATAGGAAAACACTCTTAAAAGTACAAATTATACATTAGTATAAGATGATATTAATCTTATATCAGCCCCATCACACTGCTTACCTGTCTCCTAAAGCATTTGCTACCGTAAAAGAGTTTTCATTTCCATCACAGAGCTCACAAGTTGCTTGAGACAGCAATGTTCCATTAATATCTCTTTCCACTAAACAGTTTAGAAACAAAAAAAAAGATGTAACTCATAGTAAACATATAAGCTTCTACATATTCAAAAAATATTTAGCAAAACCCAATTGTAACTATTATTCTATTAATTTTCAAAACACTTTATTTGCATTAAAGGCATAACAAGTATCTCCATAATAAAGTATAGAGAAGTGATCCCTTCATACCCATCCATGCCTCCAAAAAAAAAGAAAGAAGTGATGCCTTCCCTATTTTCACATAGTAAAATACAGAAAATCATTTTCCACGTCATCATAACAATTAAGTCAGTATTTTTTTCCTCAAAATTGTCTTACCTCTTATCTATACATTTCTGTCACACTGGGATAGTGAAGCAAGTATTTTCATAGATTACTGATACGCTTCTGCAACTTAGAAGGCTTTTGGTAGTATCTATTAAAGTTTCAAATTCACATCCTTATAACACTACAATTTTGTTTTTAGATACCTAACCTACAGAAACACTTGAACATGTACATAAGTATATTCACTGAAGCATTATTTGTTAGAAACAACATGAATATTTAAAATAGCAGAATGGTGGTATATCCATGCTACAAAATACTATGGAACAGATGAAAAAGAATCAGGTAAGGCCAGGTGAGGAGGATCATGCCTGCAATCCCAGCCCTTTGGGAGGCTAAGGTGGGTGGATCACATGAGGCCAGGAGTTCAAGACCAGCCTGGCCAATATGGCAAAACCTTGTCTCTACTAAAAAAATACAAAAATTAGCTGGGTGTGGTGGCATGTGCCTGTAATCCCAGCTACTCAGGTGGCTGAGGCATGAGAATAGCTTGAACCTGGTAGGTAGAGGTTAAAGTGAGCTGAGATCACACCACTACGCTCCAGCCTGGGCAAGAGTGAGACCCTGTTTCAAAAAAAAAAAAAAAGAATCAGGTAAATCTAACAGAGTATCAGAGTATACCATTAACTGAAAAAAGTATGCTAGAACAATATTTGTGTATGAAACATTTATGCAAACATACCACTTATATTTCTTGAGGCTATATAATGTAGATCCTTATAACAGGAAAAAAATTCTGAATGTGTACACACACACATGCACACACACACATACACACACACATGTACACACACACACACAAATAACCAGTTACTTTGGGGTTGAAGGAGCAATAGTAAAACAGTATTGGGAAAAATGGTCAAAAAGGACTTTAGTCTTATCCATAATGTTCTAAGTTTTTGCATGGTAGTAAAAAGTAATTTTAACAAAAGTAAAGATGAGCAACTTGTTCCTCCTACAGTCATCCCTGTCTCAATAAATGACAGCTCCATTTGACCATTTACTGTGGTTCCAGTCCTTAAGAGTCTCCTCATGTTCCATATTAAAAAAATAAAAATAAAAAAATTAATGTGCAAATTCTGTCAGCTCTCTCTTCAAAATTTATTCAGAAACAAAATTATTTTCTCTACCTCTACAACTAATATCGTGGCCTGCCGGGTACAGTGGCTCATCCTGTAATCCCAGTATTTTAGGAGGCCAACACAGGATGATTGCTTGAGGCCAGGCATTCAAGACCAGCCCGGACAACAGAGCAAAACTTCATCTCTATACAGACACACACACACACACACACACACAGCCAGGTGTGGTGGCACGTGCCTGTAGTCCCAGCTACTCAGGAGGCTGGGGCAGGAGGATCACTTGAGCCCAGGAGGTCAAGGCTGCAGTGAGCTGTGATCATGCCACGGCCCTCCAGCTTGGGTGACAGAGCAAGAGTCTGTCCAAAAATAAAATATAAAAATAAAAAAAAAAAAGAAAGAAAAAAGAAAAAACTCTGGCCCAAGCACCAACATCTATCACCTGGGCTTTCGTAACAGCATCTTAACTGGAGTGCTGGTTTTGTGCTCCATGCAGAAGCTAAAGTGAAGCTTTTAAAACTTCAGTGTGATCATGTCACTCTTTTGCTTAAAACCTTCGAATGGTCTCCCATCTCACATAGGACAATTTCAAAGGTCACCAACACAGCATAAAGGTCTTACATGATCTGCACACTATCACCCCAATTTTTCAGACCCAGATGCTTCCACTTTACTTTACTTCTTTGCTTTAGCCACATTAGTGTACTTTCTGTTCTCTGAAAAATGCCAAATATACTCCCATCTTAGAACCTTAGTACTTGCTATTCCCTCTGCTTAGAATGATGTTCCCCAGTCATCCTCATGGCTCTGTCCCTTCCTTCCTTCAAGTCTTTCTTAGATTTCACCTTTCCAGAGAGGACTTCCATGATAATGTATGTAAAATAATACCCTATTCTCTCTCCCTTCTCTTTCACCATAGAGAATTTTAATCACGTAATAGTACCCTCTAAAATAGCAAAATACTGTTTCCACAGCTGTAACCTAACCCGAAGGGGCCAGAAGATGTCAGAGCCACTGTTTAGAGAAAGCAGCAAACAACGTTCCTTTCCCCTACTTCTCATCCACAGATATCTCAAGAGCATCTAATTTAGGGAATGAAGAATTATAAGAATTACAATAACATAGCTACAGTAATAGAAACATAACTTGAGTGGTTAACTATATAAGATTTCAAACTAGTTTTTATTCTTCCAGTAATTAACTGGCTTACACACATGGCTGATAGCAAGTGTACTAGTATGTATTTTCTCTTGATATTAACTTGTGCTGTCCAATACAGTTACTGTTGACTGTGGTTACTAGCCACTTGTGATTACTGACCACTTGAAATGTGCCTAGCCAGAACTGAAATCTCAAAATTTTATTAAGAACAAAAGAACGGGCTGAGCATGGTGGCTCATGCCTGTAATTCCAGCAATATGGGAGGCCAAGGCGGGCGGATCACCTGAGGTCAGAAGTTTGAGACCAGCCTGGTCAACATGGTAAAACCCCATCTCTACTAAAAAACACAAAAATTAGCTGGGCGCAGTGGCAGGTGCCTGTAGTCACAGCTACTCAGGAGGCTGAGGCAGGAGAATCACTTGAACCTGGGAGGCAGAGGTTGCAGTGAACCGAGATTGTGCCACTGCACTCCAGCCTGAGCGACAAGAGTGAAACTCTGTCTCAAAAAAAAAAAAAAAAGAGAACAAAAGAATGAAGATATCTCAAAAATTGTTCCTGTTCAAAGGATAATATTTTAAATAATATTAGCCTAAATAAAGTATATTATTAAAATTCATTTCATGTTTCTTTTTGCTTTTTTTAATGTGTAGACAAGAAAATTAAAAATTACATATTTGGTTTGCATTGTATTTCTACTGAACTGCATTACTTTAAATAAACGCCAGCGTATTTGGCCTTAACAGTTTTTATTTCAAATTTATAATTAAATCTGACTCACCTTCATCTTCCCATAATCCTAAAATTTACAGTAGAAATAGTACATCATGAAGTGTAATAAATTTCATATTGCCATCCAACTCATAAAACTTTCATTAGCCCCATCCCTAAGAATACACCCCCCAAATACCGTGAGAATCAAGTTAATATTTTCAATGGAGGCAACAGTGCCAACGAAACTACTAAGAAGCTGGGTGCGGTAGATTGCTTAAGCCCAGGAGTTTGAATCTAGCCTGGGTAACATAAGATGACCTCGTCTCTAAAAAAAATGAGAAGGCAACTGTAATCCCACACATAGGGAGGTCAAGGCAGGAGGACTGCTTGAGGTCAGGAGTTCAAGACCAGCCTGAGATATATAGTAAGACCCCCCCCATCACTACAAAAAACATTTGTTGAAATGAAAAAAAAAAAAAATTGAGATAATTTAAAAATTAATCTTTGAATGGGTAATATATAAAATATAAAAATAAAAGGCACAAAAGGATTTATTTTATTTTATTTTTTGAGACAGTTTTGCTCTTGTCACCCAGGCTGGAGCGCAGTGGCATGATCTCACTCACTGTAACCTCCGCCTCCCAGATTCAAGTGATTCTCCTGCCTCAGCCTCCCAAGTAGCTGGGACTACAGGCACCTGCCACCATGCCCAGCTAATTTTTGTATTTTTAGTAGACATGGGGTTTCATCATGTTGGCCAGGATGGTCTCAAACTTCTAACCTCAGGCGATCCACCTGCCTTGGCCTCCCAAAGTGCTGCAATTACAGGCGTGAGCCACCGCACCAAGCACAAAAGGATTTAAAATGAAAATTAAGTCTCTTTCCCGCCATTCCCAGGCACTCAGTTCTTCACTCAGGAGGCAGCATTGTTACCAGTTTCTTATGAATCCTTTCAGAAATAGCCTGTGCATATACAAGCACATATGCATATATAATGGTCTTTAAAAAGATAAATAGTGGAATATCAAATACATAAAACAGTGCTGATAAATAACAGGTACTCAATAAATACTTGTAGATGAATGAATAAATTATTCTATATCTTGCTTTTTTACTCAATATATCTTAGATTTCTTTCCATAGTAATATGTGTAGAACTGCCTCTTTATTTTTCCACAATTGCATTCTATACCATTGTTTGACTATATCATAATTTATTTGGCTGATCTCATCTTGATAGACTCTTATATTGTTTACAATCTTTTGTCTTAGGAATAATGTTGCAAGAAAAAAACATTCAACACTTCTTCAGGCATATAGTTAAGTGTATCCAAATAAGAAATTTCTAGATGAGAGCTTTCTAGGCAAAGATAATCTGTATTTTTAATTTTGATAAACACTGTAAATTTTCCCTCCACAGAGGTTGCACTAACTTATAATTTTCCCTATTAATACATGAATAACTATTTCCCTGTATCCTTATAAATACATCGTCAAAGTTGAAAAAGTTTCTTTTTGTTGTTTTCAGATGGAGTTTCACTCTTGTTGCCCAGGCTGGAGTGCAATGGCATGATCTTGGCTCACTGCAACCTCCACCTCCCGGGTCCAAGCAATTATCCTGCCTCAGCCTCCAAGAAACTAGGATTACAGGCATGTGCCACCATGCCCGGCTAATTCTGAATTTTTAGTAGTGACTACATTAGTCAGGCTGGTCTTGAACTCCTGAACTCAGGTGATCTGCCCACCTCGGCCTCCCAAAGTGCTGGATTACAGGTGTAAGCCACTGTGCCTGGTCGAAAAAGTTTTATAATAAAATCTGGTAGGTTAAAAGTAAAATCTCATTTTAGCTTTAATGTACATTTTCTTACTCTGAGTAAGGTTGAACATTTTTTCTCATGTTAAAATATTTTTTTCTATGTGAACTTTATTTATGATTTTTGGCTATTTTAAAAATTGGGCTATTCATCCTACTTTTATTCATCTGTAGGACCTTTACATTTATTGAAGAACTTTGACCTCTGTCTATTGTATGCATTAATATTTTTCTTTAGTTTGTAGTTTGGTTTTTGGTATTATAATTTTTATGGCATTTTATAAATTTACCAATTTTTCCTTCTGTGGTTTTTCTTTTCTTTTTCTTTTTGTCTTTTTTTTGGAGAGACAGAGTCTCTCTATGTTGCCCAGGCTGGTCAGGAACTCCTTGGCTCAAGTAATCCTCCCACCTAGGCCTCCAAAGTGATTGAGTATTTTTGGTCATACTTAGGCCTATTACAACAAAACTATACAAGTTTTTCCTACATTTTCTTTAAGAACTTTCATATATTCATATTTAGTATTTGACTCATTTGGAGTTTAATTTTCTCAGAAATAAGATAGAAACCCAACTTGGTGTTTTCTCAGTTTTCCCAGCACCATTTATCAGTTTTATCCCCACTTGGATGAAATGCCACTTTTTGCACATACCAAATTCCTATATGAATTGAATCTATTCTGATTGTCTAAGTTCCATCAATCAGTCTGTGTACCCATAAGTCTGTCATACATGTGATTACAGTAGCTATATAACATGCATATTATCTGATGGGGTAGTTCCTTCTTTCCCTTCCCAGAATTTTCTTAGATCTCATATATCTTTCCTGATAAACTTCAGAATCTATTTGTATATTACCCCAAAACAAACAAATAATATCCTGATAGAATTTCCAAGGGTCCTTTAAAATATACAGTCTGGTAGGAGAGTTAGCATCTTTCTAATATTTAATCTTCCCATTCAAAAACAGAGAATGCATTTTCACTTATAAAAGCCTGCCTTCATATCCCTCAGCAATACTCACAAATTTATTCAATTAATTATGTTGTACATTCCTTCTAAAGTATATACCAAGGTCGGGCGCAGTGGCTCAAGCCTGTAATCCCAGCACTTTGGGAGGCTGAGGCGGGCGGACCACCTGAGGTCAGGAGTTCAAAACCAGCCAACCAACATGAAGAAACCCTGTTATCTACTAAAAATACAGAATTAGCCAGGCATGGTGGCACATGCCTGTAATCCCAGCTACTCGGGAGGCTGAGGCAGGAGAATCGCTTGAACCCAGAGGGAGGCTACAGTGAGCTGAGATCGCACCATTGCACTCTAGCTTGGGCAACAACAGTGAAAACTCTTGTCTCAAAAAAAATCCAAAAATTAAAATTAAAAAAAAAAAGGATATACCTACTTATTTTTTCTTTTTTGTTGCTATTGTGTATGAGGTATTTTCTTTCATCAATGTTTATAGTAATTTTTAGTCATTCTCTTGGGTGTTTTAAACATACAATCAAATCATCTGTAAACAATGATATTTTACTTTTTCTGCTTGTTTGTTTGAGACAGGGTCTTACCCTGTCGCTCAGGCTGGAGTGCAGTGGCGCCATCTCAGCTCACTGCTGCCTTAACCTTCCAGGCTCAAGCGATCTTCCCACCTTTGCCTCTCGAGTAGCTGGGACTACAGGTGCATGCCACCATACCTGAATAATTTCTTTTTTATTTGTAGAGATGGGGTTTCACTGTGTTGCCCAGACTGGTCTCGAACTCTTAAGCTCAAACAATACACCTGCCTTGGCCTTCCAAAATGTTGGGATTAACGGCCTACCTTTTCTTTTCCAGTGATAAATATTTTTTTTCTCTTACTTAAGTGCATAGTTTGCATCCTTTTCCAGGTCCTGACATTAATAGGAACGCTTACACTTTTTCCCTATTAAGCATCAACTTGGTTTTTGAGTTGAGACATACATATTTTATCATGTTACATTAAAGAAGTAACCATCTAATCTTACACAATTAAGAGTTTCAAAAAACTCAGACAAAACTCTGTATTTTCTTCTCAATGCCTGCTGATGTCTTAAGTATCACTAAATTTGTACAAAAATAATTTTTATAAACACTATTAAGGGCTGGACACAGTGACTGATGCCTATAATTCCAGCACTTTAGGAGGCTGAGGCAGGAAGATCTCTCAAGGCCAGGAGTTCAAGACCAGGCTGGGCAACATAACAAGACCCAGTCTCCACAAAAAATTTAAAAATCAGCCAGCTGCAGTGGTGTATGTGTGCAGTCCTAGCTACTCACGAAGCTGAGGCAGGAGGATTGCTTGAACCACTACAAAAATAGTAAGTAATCGTTTAACTATTTAAATTAATGCCCTTTTCAAAAACAAAAACAAAAACAAAAACACAAATGAAGATTTATCACTACTTCTTTGTAAGGAATCTAATTCTTACCTAAAATATGGCCAGTGGGACAGTGACATTTTCCTTTGGCAGTTAAGCCACTAGGGCAAGAAATGCAGTTCCAGCCATCTTCTGTAACACCTTTCTAAATTAAAAGAAAAAAAAAAAGGCTTTCTCTTTTCTAATTAACTTTCTTCTTCATAATCATGTAAGTTCAAAATGCCATAACAGTATGTAACTGCAGTGAACATTCAAAAAAATCATACATATATGAGCCACATAAAAATTCCCTGGAGAGATAATTCATGCTTATATTCCAAAATTAAGCTCTATATTATTACTATGTCCTGACAACTATTAAAGGATTAACTCTGGATAACAGTTCTCTCTTCTTCAGGATCTTTAATTCAAATGGATGCCTACTTTCATAATTATTCGTCATTTCGTTTTTCCGTTTACAAATATAAAACACAACACAACACAAAAAGATTGAATCAATAGTCAGTTAATAGGTTAATCTCACCTGTTCTAAAACATTATTCTAATTTTTAAAAATTCAAATACATAAAAAATGTAGTCCAGGCACGGTGGCTCACATCTGTAATTTCAGCACTTTGGGAGGTCAAGGTGGGTGGATTACTTGAGGCCAAAAGTTTGAGGCTAGCCTGGCCAACGTGGTGAAACCTCGTCTCTACTAAAAATACAAAAATTAGCTGGGTGTGGTGGTGTACGCCTATAATCCTACTTGGGAGGCTGAGGCACCAGA
>NW_012114710.1:3413113-3450766 GCF_000951035.1 Colobus angolensis palliatus
ATAATCCTACTTGGGAGGCTGAGGCACCAGAATGGCTTGAACCAGAAAGGTGGAGGTTGCAGTGAGCTGAGATCATGCCACTGCGTCCAGCCTGGGCAACAGTAATACTCTGTCTCAAAAAAAAAAAAAAAAATTCATTTATGATTCAAAATGGGTAAATTTTATGAAATATAAATTATACACAGTTGTTGAAATTGATTCATGAGAATATTTTCTTCTATCCATTTATGGCTTGTACTAGTACACTTTTTTTTTTTTTTTTGAGACAGTCTTCGCTCTGTCACCAGGCTGGAGTGCAGTGGCACGATCTTGGCTCACTGCAAGCTCCGCCTCCCGGGTTCAAGCGATTCTCCTGCCTCAGTCTCCCAAGTAGCTGGGACTACAGGCACATGCCACCATGTCCAGCTAATTTTTGTATTTTTAGTAGAGATGGGGTTTCACCATGTTTGCCAGGATGGTCTTGATCTCCTGACCTCGTGATCCGCCTGCCTCGGCCTCTCAAAGTGCTGGGATTACAGGCGTGAGCCACTGCGCCCAGCCTAGTAAAGGTTTTTGATAAAGTATGACAGCATTCAAAATTGGGCTTATTATAGTATATGGTTTAGGAAAAGCCTGGGGTAGAAAACACAATAATTACAAACACCGTCGTACCCAAAGTTTATAAAGAACAAAAACAATGCCACAAATTATTTTAAATTTTGGTTGAAAAGACTGAATTTATCAAGAAATACTCCTATTTTGCAATATATTTATATAGGACTATTTATTTATTTATTATTTATTTATTTATTTATTTTTGAGAGAGAGTCTCACTTTGTCACCCAGGCTGGAGTGCAATGGTGTGATCTTGGCTCACTGTAACCTCCGCCTCCTGGGTTCAAGTGATTCTCCTGCCTCAGCCTCCCAAGCAGCTGGGACTACAGGCACACGCCACCATGCCCAGCTTATTTTTGTATTTTTAGTAGAGATAGGGTTTCACCATATTGGCCAGGCTGGTCTCCCGAGCTCATGATCCATCGGCCTCAGCCTCCCAAATTGCGGGGATTACAGGCGTGAGCCACTGTGCCTGGCCTATATAGGACAATTTAAAGATTATAATAACTTAAACAATATCACTGAAAAACAAATCTGCTGTGAGACCACTTTTTATTAGCAGCATTTTATCATGGGTAATTCAGGTAGGATCAACATTTGCAAAGATATAAAATAAATGGTAATCTATTATAAAAATATAAAATAAATGGTAATATAAAAAATGGTAATCAGACCTACAAGTAATACAGATAGCTGTAAATTGGGACAATTGATAACTTCATATTAAATTCCCAGAATTAATATTTTTTATATGACAATGAGAAGAAACATTACTGTAAATGTCAGAACTGTTACACAGACTTTTAATTATCCAACATGATTGAAAAATATATTTGTTAATTGAGAATTATCATATATAGTAACTATTTACTAATTTTTCAAAAATTACAATATAATGAAATTACTAACAAAACAGAAACAGACATTATTTAACCTATTTATTAATGCAATTGGTATTTCATGAAATAATTACACCTCAGATATCATTATGAACATCAATAATCATATAAACTGTTGACATGGTAGGTCTAAGACAACTCCATTTGCATCAGTCAAAGAATATACACATCCCAAATTGCACACATCCCAAACTGCTCTATATATTCCTTATTCATCTAATTTTCTTCATAATCGAGTTATTCTATGAGTAAAAACAAAAACTTAAAATTTTTACAGCTTTGTGGTTTTTGGGATTTCAGATTTTAAAAGAAATACATTACTGCTTTCTCCAAGTTTGCATAAAATTTCGCTGATTTCCCAAAACTTACTCTAGTAAAAATAAAGTTAGCATAGTAATTTTAAAGTTTGTGGGGAAACATTAAACATTAAATTATAGTTTGAAAAATAAAGATATTTAACTTATTACTTTTACAGTTAAGTTATTTTAAAATAAATTATGCATACCATGTTTTCTGGGCACTTTTTACAAATAACAGCAGGTCCTCCATTATTAGAGATCATCTGAAATCCTGGTAGACATACACATGAAGTTCCTAAAAAAAAAAAAAGCCAACTTTATCCTTGATAAATAAAAATAAAGTTCCAAGATAGTGAAACTTTTAATAAGTCTGAAGATCTTGAGAAGCAGTATAGTGATTAACAGCAGGATTCTGGAGCCAGTACTGCCTGGGTTCAAATCCAGAAACATACTTCTTGAGTTCCAAACTTAGTACTCCTACTCGGTTGCACGACCTTGAACAAGTTACTAAACTCTCTGCCTTGGCTTCCTCTACAATAAAAAGGAGAAAAAAAATCGGTACCTACCTCATAGTATTAGTATGAGTATAAAATTAGTTATTATACGTAAAGGTCTTAGACTGTCACACAGCTGGTATTGTGTTGCTACCATTTTAAGTGCAAGTATAACTAAACTATTAAACTACTTAACTGCTGCTGGAAATTTTACATTTCTACGTCACTAAACAATATATATGTATTCGGGCCAGGCGCGGTGGCTCACGCCTGTAATCCCAGCACTTTGGGAGGCAGAGGCGGGTGGATCACTTCAGGTCAGAAGTTCGAGACTAGACTGATCAACATGATGAAACTCCATCTCCAGAGACTAGGGGTCGACCAAGGCGGGAGTGTTACTTTTGCCAGGGCCCACCTCAAACCGTCTTACCTCGGGCATCCTGCCTCTGGTTAGCTCCACACGGAACACAGGAGAGCGCGGAGATATCAAAATACTGGTTGTTGTCGCACTTCTCCGGCTGCTGGAAAGGGAAAGAGAAGGTCTGGGCCTGTAAGAAGCGAGGGAGGGACAACAGGAGGAAGACGGTCACTACCCGGGCGGATAAGAGGGACCCAGTCGCCATTGCCACCTCAGCCCCACCGCGCGTCGCCATGGTACCGACGCTGTAAGCCTCACAGGCGTCAGCCCCCCATCAGCCTCTGCGGCAGCTCCGCTGAGCTGATTGGACAACCCAAGTCTGGGTACCGGAAGTCACTGCTGGTGTTTCTTGGTTGCTAGGTTACCAACCCTGCGCGAAGTTCGCAGGTCCAGTAAAGAGTGGGTTAGAGGCCGGCTAACCCTGAAGCCCAGCGGTATTTTCAAAAGTGTATAGAGTTCCTCTACTTACGATAGGGCTGCCCCCTCCCCTCAATAAACCCATCGTAAGTTGAAAATATCATAATTTGTCGAGTTATATTTACATCAGAATTTATTCAGACTAGGTAATTTTCACGTTAAACGAAACATGACTTGTAGTTTAACAATTTGATGTCAAAAAAAAACTCACTGTCTTAAAACTCAGTGAAGGATTACTATAGCTCAAGCACTGAAAAAATAAAAAATCTTTCCTGCCAGGTTTGAGCATAGGAAATCATGTATGTGAGACAAAGTAGGAAACGGAAGAAACCATGTTTGCTCATTCTGTTGCCAGCGGAATTTCACAAAGCCCCCGACTCAGTGACTGAACACAGTCCTCCAGAAGAATGCCCTGAAGACAGTAAGAGGATAGAGCACAGGTTTCCAAAACTGTTGCTTGAATCACTTCATTTTCTAAAAAGACACGTTCAGTGATCATAGCTCTTGCCTCTTCCTGTAGGTAAGATAACGTCTGACGGGATTAAAGATTATGCCTCTGTAACCTATAATCAGATGTACTCTCCAACCAAAACTTTGATGAGATTTTGCTCCAGTGTAACTTCTGAGCATGTTTAATGTAACTTTTAAGCACATGCAGAACTCCATCCCTTGATAATAGAAACTGTGGGCAGAACCGCTGCTTTGGAGCAGTATAACATAAACTCTTTGAACGACTCCCCAGTGTTGCATTCCTCAGTAAGACTCCGAATAAAACTAACTTTGAGTCTTTAAAAGCCTTATTTTTTTCTTTAGTTGACATGTATATAAAATGAGATCACCTTTACACCTCTTGTGAATAAAAGAATCTAAGCCTGGTGCTGTGGCTCATGCCTCTAACCTTAACATTTTGGGAGGCCACCGCAGAAGGATTGTCTGAGCCCAGGAATTCAAGACCAGCCTGGGCAACATAGTGGGACTCCACCTCTACGAATAAGATTTATTTTAATTAGCTGGGTGGGTGGCACATGCCTATGGTCCCGGCTACTTGGAAGGCTGAGGCGGGAGAACCATTTCAGCCCAGGAGGTCAATGAGCCCAAAGGCTGCAATGAGCTGTGATCGTGCCACTGCACTCCAGCCTGGATGTCAGAGACCCTGTATCAAAAAAAAAAAAAAATCCTGGACAAATACATGCAAACTTTTAGAGTTAGAGACCACTTGCGAGGCTAAGGTAGAAATCTAGAGTCTAAATTGGAGCCATGGAGGAAAGGAGAGGCAGGAGAGCATGAATAAAGGAGCTATTCAGGAAGAAGAATTATAAGAATTTTATGATTTGGACATAGGAAGTAAAGAAACAGAATCAAGGATAACTTCCAGGTTTCTGATTTGGGTGGCTGGGTAGATGGTTGTGATATTAAAGGAAGATATCTGTGGCAGATAGCTTCTAAGCGAAAACTTATTGGATAAATAAAATTTTAAGGTAGAAATGAAAGTTATAGGAATATTTAACATGGGGCACTGGGGGGTAAATAATAATAGAAATAATAGGTATTAATAGCTTGTTTTTGTTATCAAGCAAATGGGCTCTGTATCCAATGTGCGCACAGAAGCCAATACTATGTGGCACAAGCTTTTGAGGAAAAAAAGGCTTTATTTGCACAACTGTTCAGCAAGGATATAGGAGTGCATTCAAATCTGTCTCCCTGATTTGGCATCTGGGGTAAACTCATGGGCTTGGAAAGCCAAGGGAAAGGATTTACGAATGTGTCCTGGCAGGCTGATTGGAGGACTTAAAATTTGACCATTTAGAAAAAGGTACGTAGAGGCCGATTTTAGGCCCGATCCTCCAGTCAAATGAACCCATCACTTTTGAAAGAGTTCCAAGTTCAGGTTCCAGTCATGTCCTGGTCTTCTTGGTTCCAAGGAAAGGATTCATTGGTTTTGGGTGTTGTTAGAGGTCCAAGCTTTTTCTAATGTACATGCCTGGGCTACATGACTTGCAGTTTTTGGCTCTGTTATATCTAAAAGGTAACATGATATTTTGTTATCAACAGAGTAGGCCCAGTTTGGGCTAGTCCCATGGAGACACTTTTAATGTGTCCAGTATTACAATATCTCATTTGATCCTAAATTGGGACTGTTATCATCACCTTTAATTTACATGAAATAATCAAGGCTTCAAAAGTATAAGTGACTCTCTAAGGTCACACTTAATTCATGGTTCTAACCCTGTTAATTTGACACCAGAGCCCATACTTTTCTTCGGTTTGTTGTTGTTGTTGTTTTAAACTTTAATTTAGGTTCAGAGGTACATGTGCAGGTTTGTTATATAGGTAAATTGAGTGTCTCGGGGGCTTGGGGTACAGATTATTTCCTTACCCATGTGATAAGCATAGTACCCAATAGGTAGTTTTTTGATCTGTACTCTCCTTTCACCCCGCACCCTCAAGTAGCACCCAGTATCTATTGTTCCCTTCTTTGTGTCCATCTGTACCCAATGTTTAGCTCCAACTTATAAGTGAGAACACACAGTATTTTATTTTCTTTCCTGTGTTAGTTTGAGATAGGAGGTTGGCAGGACCGATTTCACAGGATAAGGTCATAAAGACCTGGCTGATAAAATAGGATACGTAAAGAAGAGGACTGAAACCTGCTAAAATCAAGATGGTGACCAAAGCGACCTCTGATCATCCTCACTGTTCATTATATGCTAATTGTAATGGATTAGCATGGTAAAAGACACTCCCACCAGCACCATGACAGTTTGCCCATGCCATGCCCACTTAGAGAAGTTACCCTATATGGTCTAACAAGGGAAGACACTCTGTTCCAGGAACTCCCCACCTTTTTCCTGGAAAACTCATGAATAATCCACCCCTTGTTTAGCATATGATCAAGGAATAACCATAAATATACTCAGTCTAGCAGCCCATGCCATTGCTCTGCCTATGAAATAGCCACTCTTTATTCCTTTACTTTCTTAACAAACTTGCTTTCACTTTATTCTGTCAGATTGCTCTTGAATTCCTTCCTGCATGAAGCTGAGAACCTACATGGCCACTCAGGCTGAACCCTAATTTTGAGGTTTGTTCTGTGACAAGTTCGCTTTGGATAATGCAGAGCCCACACTCTTAAGCCCTGTTTTTTATTGTTGCCTTTGAATCTCTGGATGTGCTTTTCTGGGCAGGAATAAAGAAAAGCTAATGGCAAGTAAGTTCAAGACAACATTAATGAATTAAAATATTACAAAGAAGGTGAAAAACAGAAGTGGAGGTTGTGCAGAAAGGGGAATTAGTGAGGTTCAGATCTTACAGCTGGGGTACTTTGTGTGGTGGACCCTGTGCTTATTCCCAATCTCCAGACACTTAGTGCCCTTTTGATTTGTTAACCTTTTGTGTGTAACTTGTTTTTTACTCACTTGAAGTCTTCAGGATGTTCCTCTCTGTGGCCCACCTTCTCATTTTTCTTAATTTTACAGTGATACATCTGGGCATGTTTCATTGTCATCTTTTGCGTGGAACACATGTTGTAATGTTGCAATCCAGCAAAGAAACTCATGACCTTTAACACTGGGAAATGATTTCTTCTATTAACTATTCCTTTGAAGACTTTCTCTCCATTTTTTTTGCCTTCCGGACACCCTATTTTTCAGATACTAGACCTCATGGACTGTTCTTCTAATTTTCTCAGATTATTTTTCCATTTTTCTTTTTTCTTTTCTTTATTTTGAGATGGAGTCTCGCTCTGTTGCCCAGGCTGGAGTGCAGTGGCGTGATCTCGGCTCACTGCAAGCTCCGCCTCCTGGGTTCATACCATTCTTCTGCCTCAGCCTCCCGAGTAGCTGGGACTACAGGCACCTGTCACCATGCCCAGCTAATTTTCTTTTTTTTTTTTTTGTATTTTTAGTAGAGATGGGATTTCACCTTATTAGCCAGATGGTCTCGATCTCCTGACCTTGTGATCTGCCCGCCTCGGCCTCCCAAAGTGCTGGGATTACAGGCGTAAGCCACTGCGCCCAGCCTCTGTGTGTGTGTGTGTGTGTGAGAGAGAGAGAGAGAGACGGAGTTTTTTTGCTCTTGTTGCCCAGGCTGGAGTGCAATGGTACTATCTCGGCTCACCACAACCTCTGCCTCCTGGGTTCAAGTGATTCTCCTGCCTCAGCCTCCCGAGTAGCTGAGATTACAAGCATGTGCCACCATGCCCGGCTAATTTTGTTATTTTTAGTAGAAACAGAGTTTCTCCATATTTGTCAGGCTGGTCTCGAACTCCTGACCTCTGGTGATCCGCCCACTTTGGCCTCCCAAAGTGCAGGGATTACAGGCACGAGCCACCAAGCTCAGGCTTCATTTTTCATTTTATTTTGTTTGATTCTACTTTCTGGAAGATTTTCATGAGCTTATCTGTCAAACATTGCATTGAACTTTTCATTTCTTCTATTATAAATTTAATTTCTAAGAGCTCTCATTTGTTTTCTGGCTATATCTTAATTATGGTATTTTTGAATTCTTCCATGCTGCAATATTTTATTTCCCGGAGTACATTACAAGTAGTGTTTTAAAGTTTTCCTCTGTTGCATAATCTGTTTCTTTGAAGTTATGTTTTGTATAAAAGGCTTTCCTCCTAAATCTTGTGATCTTTTGCCATTTACACACATACAAAAGTGGGTGGCCAGGCACGGTGGCTCATGCCTGTAATCCAGCACTTTGGGAGGCCAAAGCAGGTGGATCATCTGAGGTCAGGAGTTCGAGACCAGCCTGGCCAAAATGGTGAAACTCCATCTCTACTAAAAATACGAAAATTAGCTGGGCGTGGTGGTGCATGCCTGTAATTCCAGCTACTCAGAAGGCTGAGGAAGGAGAATTGCTTGAACCCAGGAGGTGAGGGTCGCAGTGAGCTGAGGCTGCGCCATTGCACTCCAGAACCGGCAACAAGAGCAAAACTTTGTCTCAAAAAAAAAAAAAAAAAAAAAAAGTACACTGACAAGCTAATTAGAGGCTCTACAAAGATAGGAAGGGCTTGTTGACCAGGCAACAATGTGTAGAGTGACTTGCCTGGGTAGTTTCTTAGGGCACCCCCTCATTCTTCCTGTCCCCTTTCCCTAGCCTATTGAGATGATCAAATTTCTCAGAAAGATTCTTCTAATTGGAGATTTTAATCCTGGGTGTAATATTAAGAGGGTGTGAGTTTCATCGTTCACATGATGCCCTTCTTTTACATATATTAAATAGAATCCCTGTTTGCAAATGCACTGAGAATAAACTTTCAATCTTTTGTTGGAGTGGGAGAGAGACAGGTTTCTAGGTATTGGAAGGAAAGTGCTTTGAAAGTTGATGTTCAATCACTTCTGTTTTCACTCCCCTACACAAACAGAAGATATTATTGTCTCCTAAGCGTTTGAGGACTTCTCTGGTGCATATAAGATTGCTTCTTAGCTCTTCCCACTGTTAATTTAGGATTCAGCTCTCTTGGATCCACAGAGGAAATTATCACCTATCCACTTGCTTCCTGCTTGCAAAGTTTTATTGCTGTTCCTCTTACCCTATTCTCTTTATTCTTGTTAGTTTTTGTCTTTTCAAAAGTTTCTTCTCTGTTATTTATTAGAATTTCCGGAAGGAGTGGAGATAAATACCTGTGTTTAAACTGTCACATTAAACTGGAAGTCAAAATAACCTGTTAACCTGTCTTCATGAACATACTCTTACCACTCTCTAATCTATTCTCCATACCTCAGCTGGAGTACTCTTTTGAAATGCAAGTCCTAATATATCATCTGCCTGCTGTTTTTCCGATGGAAAGATCAAAGTCCTTAACATGAATCCTAACCCTCAGCATGGTCTGACTTCTTCTTGCAGCCCTGCATTGTCCTGTGTGCTCCTGTGCTCTATACCTGCACTGGCCTTCTTTTCCTTCCCTGGATGCTGCCAAGCCTTTTCACTTCTCTGCCTGGACCACTCCCTCCCCTTCCCAGCAATTTCCTTTTATCTTTTTAACTCCTCCTTTCCAAGCAGCTCATTCATTACTTCCTCAGGGAACATCTCCCACCATTCCTGACCAGGCCAGGCTCTCCTGTGAAATTCTTTCAGAGTACCATGGACTTCTCATCCATAGCACTTATCACTGTAGTAAATTCACATTTAGTTGGGTAATTCTTTCATTAGTTTTACTTTTCGGAACTGCAGGCTTTGTGAAAGCAAGGACCGTGTGTGTGTGTGTGTGTGTGTGTGTGTGTGTGTGTGTGTGTGTGTGTGTGTGTGTGTGTGTGTGTGTTTTGGTCACCACTGCCTCCTTAGCATAGCACTGTGCTTGGCATATTGTAAGCATTTATTTCTGTCATTATTTTATTTTTATTTATTTTTGTATTTATTTTGAGAAAGGGTCTCTGTCACTCAGGCTGGAGTGCAGTGGCATGGACACAGCTCACTGTAGCCTCGGCCCCCTGGGCTCAAGCAATCCTCCCACTTCAGTCTCCTGGGTAGCTGAGACCACAGACAGGCAGTAGCATGCCCACCTAATTTGTGTATTGTTTGTAGAGAGGTTTTGGCACATTGCCTAGGCCTCAAACTCCTGGACTCAAGTGATCCTCCTACCTCAGCCTCCCAAAGTGCTGGGATTACAAATGTGAGCCACCACCCCTGGCCAATTTTATTTGGTTTTCCTATTTTTTCTTAGAGATTGGGTCTCAGACTGTCACCCCGGATGGAGTACAGTGGTGCCGTCATAGCCTACTGAAGCCTTGAACATCTGGGCTCAAGCAATCTTCCTGCCCCAGCTTCCCAAGTAGTTGAGACTACATGTGTGCACCACCACACCTGGCTATTTTATTTTTAAAATTTTTTGAGAAGCAGGGTTGGGGGTATCTCACTATGTTGCCCAGGGCTCACCTAAAACTCTTGGACTCAAACGAACCTCCTGCCTTAGCCTCCTAAGTAGTTGGGATTATTGGTGCAAGCCATCACACCTGTTTTACATTGTAAGCATTTAATAAACATTTTTTGTAGTGGAAAAAATAAAACGTGTCTCATTCCTTTCCTTTAGTTTATTGTTGACTTCCAAACTGTGAGGGGAACTTGATGTTTTCTCCTCTCATTTCATCACAAGGAAGAGGATAGAGGGCCAATATGAGTTTGGGTCCAGGACAACAGAGCCTCTGAAACTGCGTTTGCAAAGATTATGACAGTGAGAGAAATCTAACGTGGCTTCACCCCATCTTGCTTCTAGCCTCACAGGCTGGGGGTGCTCATTCCTGGGTGAAGGCCAAGCTAACTATGGGAGGAATTTAGTTTCTAGTTTAACTTGAAAGCAAGGATGATAATAGCCCTTTCCTAAAACTAACCCCTCTTGCTCAGGGCCCAAAAATTGCCCTTGTGAAACTAATGAAAGGGCACAA
The DNA here is from genome assembly GCF_000951035.1 of Colobus angolensis palliatus. NCBI lineage: Eukaryota > Metazoa > Chordata > Mammalia > Primates > Cercopithecidae > Colobus > Colobus angolensis. Next base: position 3,423,620 of record NW_012114710.1, read on the forward strand.
GATTAAGATTATGGGAGGGGCCTGAATTTTGCTAAACTGTAGATGCAGCTTCTATAATCCCTTATTGCTCAGGAGTCATGTGGCCAGAGGTCACAAGATTTGTGACTTCCTCAATTGCTCCCATAGAAAACATCACTATTGTAAAACCTAAGATTGGTCTTTTGAGATATTTTTCAGACTGACCTCACCTGGATTCATGACTCATGACTCAATTGGTCCTATGCCTGCCCCCGCAACCCCTCCCTCACACAGAGGTGTACTCAGTGCAAGAGGATTGTTTTCCAGTCCTCTATGATTTAATCCCCAACCAATCAGCTGCACCCATTCCCTAATCCCCTGTCCACCAAACTATCCTTGAAAAACCCTAACCTCCAAACCTTTGGGGTGACTGATTTGAATAATAACTCCATCTCCCACATGGCCAGTCTTGCATAATAAACTCTTTCTTTACTGCAATCCCATGGTGTCAGTGAATTGGTTTCATTTGTGCAGTGGGCAGTAGAAACTTCTCAGGCGACCACATCTCTGACCACTGTCCTAAAGGACAGAGGATTTTTTGTGTCCATATGACATGGTCTTTGTGAGACAGAGTAGGAACAGGGCACAGTTTCAGCTCACCGTCACTTAGAGTACTCTTTCTTGCATTCCCACTGATCACAAAATCCATACCACTATCACACTGCTAAGAGTCCTTTTACTTAAAGAATTCCAGGAACCGGCCTTAGGAGATAAGCAAGGTTGTGGAGTGCCCTACCTTGGGAAGGAATATTAAACAAATTATTTATAGCCTTGTTGCCTCAGGCCAATCCAGCAGGTGACCCATTACTCAAGATAAGCATTGCAACCAGTAATGCTGACCTCCATACCCTAATCCTGATGACAATTCCCATGCTTTGCCTAATAAAAAAGCCCAACTGACTCTTTTCTTTGGAGAGTCAGTCAAGGAATTCTCTCCCTCTTATGCCTTGGCATAAGCTGTCCCTCTTATACCTTGGCATAAGCTCCAGTGAAACTTTGCCTGGGAAAACTTTTTTGGCCTCATATCAATCTCTATTGCATTGAGAGCCCAAGAACCTATTGCTGTTAACATTTGAGTTTACACTTTTTGGTTTTCTTCTTATATTCTCTCTCTCTGAGAGCTTTAGGTCTTCCTCTTGCTGCTTTCTTCTGTTTTATACACCTGGGATTGGATGGTACCCAGGGGGAAAGGAAGGCTAAGCAGAAGGACATCCTGTTTTACATGGGGTCTTGCCCCATTCACTAAATGGATTCACCTGAGATTTGTGATCCAAAGCTCCAGCAGTAAACCAAGAGATTTTATCCAGTATCCTTTCTACATACCTCCTTTCTGAACCTATAACATTGATAGAGTGTCAGTCAAGACCCCAGAGACAAGACTCCCATTTAACTCAGGCAAAAAATTACCCAAGTTGGAATTTGTAGGTCCTGTTCAGTTCTATCTACGACAAATCATTTGTTAATTCTGTTGAGTCTCTTGAATCTAACTTCTGTCACACACAACTGACCAGACCAAGCTCCTTTATTTGATCAGCAGTGTCCAAATCATGCTCCAATAATCCCTAGGAGTTTTGTAGTTGCATCTCTGAGGACCACTGCAGGGGACAAGTTGGCAAAGAGCATGAGGGACATCAGAGAAACATGCTATGTGACTTTCTTGGTGCTTTACTACGTGTCTTGCTTAATGTTTATATGTATATGTGTGGGTGTGTGTATATGTGTGTATGTATGTGTATACTAATTTTATCTACACAACAACCCTATTATTATCATCTTCCTTTGATACATGAAGAAATTAAGGCACAGAGAGATTCAGCAACTAAAGTGATATAGGTGACAAGTAGCAGAGTTAGGCTTGGAACTATGATATTCTGATTTCTGAGCCAGCTTTCTTGATTTCTACTTTATACTGGAGTTTACTGTTGCTGAGGATTGTGCTGAATGTTAATGATTTCATTCATTTTTCATGACTGCCCTGTACAGTGGGTACTATTATCTTTACTCTTTTTCTTTTTGCTTTTTTTGTTTTTGTTTTTGAGACAGAGTCTTGCTCTGTCACCCAGGCTGGAGTGCAGTGGCACGATCTCAGCTCACTGCAATCTCTGCCTCCCGGGTTCAAGCGATTCTCCTGCCTCAGCCTCCTGAGTAGCTGGGACTGCAGACATGTGCCACCATGCCCGGCTAATTTTTTGTATTTTTAGTAGAGACTGGGTTTCACCATATTAGCCAGAATGGTCTTCATCTCCTGACCTCATGATTCGCCCGCCTTGGCCTCCCAAAGTGCTGGGATTACAGGCATGAACCACTGAGCCTGGCCTTATCTTTACTATTTCAATGAAGAAATATAAGGAATTTGTTCACAGTCATGGAGTGGCAGAGCTGTGTTCACACTTGGGTCTGCCTGCCCTGAGAACCCACTGACTTAATCCCATTACACACACATCTTCCTGTGTGTAATGACTAGTGGATTGTGTGTGCTTTCTCCTCTGCTAGAATGTGAGCTTTTTGAGGAAAGAGGACAATACCTTTTTATCTTTGTCTTTTAGGAGCCTTAGCAAGGTTCTTCTTCTTCTATCTTTGTCTTTCAGGAGCCTTAGCAAGGTGGCGGTTGTTTTTGTTGCTCTTTCTTCTTCTCCTTCTCCTTCTTCCTCTCCTTCTCCCTCTCCCCCTCCCCCTCCTTATTCTCTTCTTCTCCTCCTCCTTCTTCTTCCTCTCCTCCTCCTCCTTCTTCTCCTCTTCCTCTTTCTTCTTCTTCTTCTTCTTCTTCTTCTTCTCCTTCTCCTTCTCCTTCTCCTTCTCCTTCTCCTTCTCCTTCTCCTTCTCCTTCCTTCTCCTTCTCCTTCTCCTTCTCCTTCTCCTTCTTCTTCTTCTTCTTCTTCTTCTTCTTCTTCTAATGGAACTGTGGTACAGAGGACTTAGCAAGGTTCTTGACTCACAGTCAATGATGCTTAATAAATGCTAGATTTGTTACCTACACAGTGGGTGGATTTGTTAGCTTGGAAGGTGACAGTCCAATGACCACAACCAAGGAGGATTTAACGAGGTATTTCATTACTTGCAACAAGTAAAGAGGACACTGGGGATAGTTCCTAAAGCAGTGCTTCTCCGAGCAACACTGAAAACAGTGCTTTTATTGGGCTGGTTAGCTCAGTCATTGTATGTACAGGTGGAGTAAAGGCAGCAAAGACACAATTGCCGATCACGCTTCTACATAAGTTGCATGTATAGAAAATGGTGAACAAGCTCTTCCCTGGGCGGGGATTTTAGCAGGGTAGTAAAGGGAGTTCACCAAAGTTCATCTTCAACTCAGGCATTTCTGGATCCGAATGGTTTTGGTTTTTGTTTTTCTGGGGCTGAGCTTCTTCCTAGAACTTTTTTGAAACAACAAGAATGCAAGGTGAAACAGTTATAAGTGGGTACTTTTTCACAGTGCATACTCAAAACCCAGGACCTTGGGTTACAAATTGACTGGAAGTCAAGGTATGGAGGCTCTCAGAGTAGAAATCAAGGAATGAGTTGAGAAGATAAAGGTCCCAGAAGTTGAGAAGATTAAGGAACTCTGAGACCAAGTAATAAAAGGCTCTTCGTGTGGATGCTAAAGACCGAGGAAGGGCAACTGAAAACTCTCTGACACCAAAATTGTCCATGAAGGGTGGGTGGTGGTGCAGTGTGGTAAAACACCCGGAAGGCTAATTATCCAAGCAGAGTCACAGAATGGCCACAGCTCAGTGTGGTCACCATGTTTAGGGTCTAGTCTTCTGTTTCTCCATTTGAGAAACTTCATTTTCTCTCGATTTCCCAAAATGATTAGGTTTTCATGCTGACACACCAAAGGCATAAGAAACTGTTCAATAACCAGAATATCATGTGATTATGCTCAAATTACCTTGACTAGAATTTTCTTGTTCTGATTATAATGGTATGATCATCTAAGAAAGGCAAGGGGTAGACTAGAAAAGGCATTCAGGCGGGGTGTGGTGGCTCACGCCTATAATCCCAGCATTTTGGGAGATAGAGGCAGGTGGATCACTTGAAGTCAGGAGTTCAAGACCAGCCTGGGCTACATGGCGAAGCCTCGTCTCTACTGAAAATAGAGAAAAACTTAGCCAGACATGGTGGCACATGCCTGTAATCTCAGATACTAATGAAGCTGAGGCGCGAGAATCCTTTGAACCCAGTGTGCCAGGATTGTACCATTGTACTCCAGCCTGGGTGACAGAGTGAGACTCTGCCTCAAAAACATCCAAAATGGACAGACATTCAATATAGTGTCCTCGCTGGAGAAAGTCTGTGTGAATAGAAGGAGGGTGGTCAGCCCAGAACAATGAAGGAGGTCATGGGAGGCTGGCAATGCCTGTCAGAGCTTGCTCAGGGGACAGGGTCTGATCTGAGCACACTTGGTCAGGTGAGTCCTATAGTAAGTGGTCATTAAATGACAGCTGTTATTTTTGTTAAGATGAGTGAGGATGTCTCCAGGGAGCCTTAACTGAGAATCACCTTTTGAGATTAAGTAACTCTTGTTCTATTTCTTAGAGTATTGCTTCTGTATTCTTGTTTGAAGGAGTCTGCCTCTGAGGACAGAGTCCCCTTTCTGTGCAATACAGAGTAATGGCTTCTGCAGGCAAACAAGTAGGGTTCAATTTTGCCTGGCTTCTTGTGCAAGCTATGTAATCCTCCATGCCTCAGTTTACCTATTAAAATAGGAAAAATAATAGTACCTACCTCCAAAAGTAGTTGTAAAAATAAATTGAGATCATGCATATGTCCTGGCACATAATAAATTCTCAATAAATGTTAACTTTTCTTTTTCTTTTTTTTTTTTTTTGAGACAGAGCTTTGCTCTTGTCACCCAGGCTGAAGTGCAGTGGCATGGTCTCGGCTCACTGCAACCTCCTCTTCCTGGGTTCAAGAGATTCTCCTTCCTCAGCCTCCTGAGTAGCTGGGATTACAGGTGCCTGCCACCACACCCAGCTAATTTTTGTAATGTTAGTAGAGACAGGGTTTCACCATGTTGGCCAGGCTGGTCTCGAACTCCTGAACTCAGGTGATTCGCCCACCTCTGCCTCCCAAAATGCTGGGATTACAGGCGTGAGTCACCATGCCCGGCCAATAAATGTTAACTTTTAAGGTCATGTTCCTGAGACTGCAAGGCCAGGACCAAACTATGGATTACCAAGGTAAATGATATCTAGTCAATGAGCCTAGCTCTTCAGAGTGACATCCTCTGCTTCTCTATAGATGACCTTGACATTTCAAACAAGTCACAAATACTTACAATAGTCTCACTTATTTACATATATCTGAGACATACATATTTACTGAACGTTTCCCACAACCCTACTAGTAGTATCCCCATTTTACAGATGAGGAAACTGAGGCACAGAGAGGATAATTTGTCCAGTGAGTAAAAGATGGCTCTCATTTGTGTTAACCATCTTTTTATTTACTTATTAAAATACCTCTTCTTTCTTATAATCTTATCATTCAAGAATGGGTAATTCGCAGTGAGAAAGGGATCCACAACTCACTTTTTGTGTCATCTGTAACAATGTTTTTAAAATGTACTTTCTGCTTAACGAGCTTTGAATCCATCCACAAACGCATCAAGTAGCTATATAACGTGGTGGACAACTTTGTTATTTGCAAATGATAAAACCAAACACAAGGTTGTTCACCAGGTATTATGTAGCAGGTATCACAGAGTATACTTGTAATAGTGATTTTTCATTACTTAAATTTCAGTACTGGCTCATCTGTTCTCGTTTCAAAAATCCAGAAGATGGGAACAAATTTATAAAGACACTTTACAAGGTTATTAATATCTATAAAACCGACTAAGCATGCATTTATTAAACCCCCAGGTGTTGGGATTGTACTTGGTGAACATCTAAGGCAGTAAAATTACCTTTTCTGTGGTATTCTATGGTCTACAGGAACTTTTTTATTTTTATGTTTTGAGATGGAGTCTCACTCTTTTGACCAGGCTGGAGCGCAGCGGTGCGATCTCGGCTCACTGCAGCCTCCATCTCTCGGGTTCAAGCGATTCTCCTGCCTCAGCCTCCCGAGCAGCTGGGATTACAGGTGCCCGCCACCATGCCAGGCTAATTTTTTGTATTTTTAGTAGAGACGGGGTTTCGCCCTATTGGCCAGGCTGGTCTTGAACTACCGACCGCAAATGATCCGCCCGCTTCGGCCTCCCAAAGTGCTGGGATTACGGACGTAAGCCACCGCGCCCGGCCACAGGAGCTTTTTAGAAGACGCTTTACGCCACACAGTAATGCAACACTGAAAAGACAAGTCGCCTTTTCTCTGCTTCTGCATCTCTTTCCTTAACTTCTGGAAATCTTGAAAGTTTGTCCGCTGTACTTCCACAGTTGTCTACCGAAGATTCTCAGTACATCTACCATCTGATCCTTGACTGTGTCTCCGAATTTCTCCTGTTGCAAATAGAGGTCCCTGGACTGGGCACAATCTGGGCATGCGCAGAAGCTCAGCCAACTCGGGGCTCCGCCTCCCTCCCCACCCCCAGCAAGGGGAAGCGGGTGAGCGGCAGCGCGCGTGCGCAAGCGTGGTGGTGGGTTACGCCTGGAGAGCGCATGGGCAGAGAAATCTTACGTCCGTTTGTCCGGACCGGAGGGGCAGTGGGCGCCATCTTCTTCTAGGCTCACTGAGGGCTCTACGTGTTCTGGGAAGGCTGCTGCGACGAGGAGTGCCCTCAGCCTCCGGCCTTGTGTGTCCGACTCGGCAGCAGTGGTGTGTGTTTATTGCCAAGTGCGAAGCAGTTCCCCTCGGGGCGCCGGGGGCGGGGAGGGCTGGGCGACCAAGTCGGAAGAACGGGGAAAGGCGGGACCGGCGGCCGCGCCAGTATCTAGCGTAGCTCCTGCCGTTAGGGCACCCTCTTTTTTTGCTAAAACACCGACTCTCCCTTTCCCGTCAGCTTCCATGTGGTGGTGTATGTGCGCTTCCCAGGGATCTTGAGAGTGAAGATCTCGAAGGATTTCATAGGTATTTTTTTTCTTTGCTATGTCATCGTAGTTTGTAGTGGCAGAAAAGCGCTGCAGGCCTGGCTCGTTAGGCTTGAGAAGGGCAAGTGTTTTCAGTTAGATTTGGGGGCAATTCACCCTCTGGCGAGTTAGGGTGGAATGTTTGCCCTTGAGACGGCGTGACGGAAAGGCACAGAGGTTGGGCGGTCCAGGTTAATTTGAAGGCTGATTTTGGCTGAAAGTCTGGCAACAACGTCGGATCCCACGTAGCAACTTTGGCCTGGCGCGAAAGAAGGAAGCTCTGACCCCTGGGAGTTGTGGACAAAGGCTTTGGGCTGTAGAATCGATGCCTTCGGATGATTCCCGTTTGAGGATGTTGGGAGAAATCCTGTGCCGTGTGGATTCGTCTTCATTTACAGTTCTTCTTAGGGACTGTGGCTCTCATTGGTCATTCCTTTGGTTTTTATTTTAAACATCTACATTATAAAAGGTGGATCATCATAAAGAATAATTGTGGGTTGGTGTAGATTATTTTCTCCAGGGGAAACTCAAGTTTAGAGTGTGAATATGCTACATCATGACTTTGGGCTTTACGAATTAGTCGCAAAGAGTTAAAAAAATTCTCTCTCACCATATCTGGAAAATGACTTTTTCTTCGCTAGTTAAAAATCAAATGGATCTAATGAGATATTACTTATTCAAATTCTGCCTCCCTCCCGTTTCCCTCTCCGTATCCCGTTAAATCTTGATTAGAAGATACACATTACATATTGTTTAGCTATAATGGTGATTAAGTGGGATGAATCGTTGTATAAAAACAGAAGTTATTTAAAATGCGCTTTTAATTTCACTGACTTAAGTGACCTTTTAGGGGCCCACTTTCTTATTTTCATAGAAATTTTAACAGATTATTGTCTTCAAATGAACACAAAGGCACGATAATACTTTTTGCATTCATAACTAGAAAAATGCAAAATTTTAATTGCAGACTAGGGTAATTTTCGTGTTTTGCTTTTGTGTAATTTAGTGTGTTAAGAGCTGAATTTCTGGAGAATTTGCTTAAGGAAATAGCATGTTGGAACCATAGAAGTGCCCATTTTGAGAGCTGGCCTTTTATAGTTGGTCTCCAAGGTGTGTTACTGTGGAGGCATAAATGGCACATTACCCTACTGTCTCAAGGGCAGAGAGGTTTAAGCATTAGTTGTGTTTAACTGTGGCAAATGAGAGTAAGCTTTTTAAATAGTCTGCTTGAATTGGAATTCATGAGATTTGTGCTCATGAAACTACTTAGTTAAAAGATCTTACTAGAGATTTTTTTGATTTTGAGATATAATTATTCCTTGAAATGTCTCCAATTTCTCTTGTAGATGAATTTATGTTCCCAGGGTAAATCCCTTTAAATTTTTAAAAAAAGCTTAGGGGAGACAAGAATATGTATATCTTACGGTGCTTTTACCTTAACAGTAAAAGAGTAGCTAAGCCAATTTGCATAGGAAGGAGTCTTGGGACTTTAATATGGATAAGCATTCCAGAAGCCATTTATAGTTTTTGTTGAAGTGCTTGTATGGATATTGGTTTGTTGAAGAAAATAGGCTTTTTTTTGGTTGTTATTCTGCAAATACTTGTATAGCAAACCTCATTAATATTTTTCAGATGTAGAATGTGCGAAGTAATTTGATGTCTTTGCTAGTTTAGCTTCTAGTTAATCTATGGACCCTTTTTAAAGGAAAACAAACAGACCTCAGTGCAGTGAATATATCTTCAGACCCCCACTTTGGGGAACAGTGGTACTTAAGTGTAAGTACTGGATTCTCGATTAACGCAACATTTATTTGTACATTGAAAACATATAAATTACGCCAGGCGCAGTGGAGCATACCTGTAAATCCTAGCTGTGGGAGGCTGAGGCGAGCTAATTGCTTGAGCCCGGGAGTTCCCTACCAGCCTGGGCAACATGGTGAAACCCTGGCTCTACAAAAAATACAAAAATTAGCTGGGTGTGGTGGTGCACACCTGTAGTCCCAGCTACTTGAGAGGCTGAGGTGGGAGGATTGTCTGAGCCTGGGTAAGTCTGGGCTGTAGTGAGCCAAGATTGCACCACTGCACTCCAGCCTGGGTAGCAGAGCGAGAGAGACCCTGTCTCCTCCACCAAAAAAAGTGAGTGTAAATTATAATTATTATTTTGACAAGTCTTCGTGAAATAGTTTGGGTATCCCTGAAAGTATTAAACACAAACTTCTTTAAAAAAAAATACATTGAGATTTTCAGTAAACTGGTAATCCCAGTATTCTAGGTTAATTTTTACTTTTACTTTCTACATCATCATTTGGGTTTCCTTAGTAGAGTGCAGAATAGTTGTTTGAAATGGAAATCTGCTATTGGCATTACTAATAAGATAAATAGCATTTTCTGTTTGGCTGAGAAGAATTTTACCAGTTAATATTTTTGCAGTATAAGGAGTGCTACTGAGATTTTTAACTTTAGGGATATTGTAGTATTTGCCTTAATTATACTGGTATTATGAAATTTGGTTCTATGCTCAGACGTGTGAGCTGTTTATGTAGACCTTTAAATTGTATCCAAACAGTAGCCCATAGGTTTGGATTTATTGTTTTAAAAATTGATTTTTGAATTTCAGGTTTTGCTGTTTTATTCGTTTATTGTATAATTTTGAATGGTTGCCTTATTTGGAGGAGAACAGCACGAGAGTTGGATATAAATATGTACTAGAATTTGAATTTTCATGTGGCAAAATGATTGAAGGTCTTTTTTTTTTTTTTTTAACTTTTGGTATTGAGATTTTACTTGTAGAACAGTTTTTTGAAGTAGATGTAAAACTTGTGTACAGCAAAATGTATAGACCATAAGGATAGAATTCAGTAAACCTTGATAAATTTATACACCCGTGTAACTACTACTACATTCAAAATATATAACATTTCAGTCACTCCTTTTTTCATGCTACTTCCAATCAAGGAGCAGTTGTTCAATTTTCAGCAAATTTTAAATTTTTAAATAATTTTTATATGTCTATTTGGATATTGTATCTCCTTTTTGCAGAAGGATGATTAATTTCCCCTTGGAACAAAATACTTTGTAACACCTGTAATTGTGGTTCCTTATACTGCTTCACTTTTGATAGGTAATTCTGAAATGGATATCCTAATCTGGCGTTGTTTAAGATAAATTACAGGGTTCGAGGATTAATTATATTTCATTTTCTTTCCACAGTTAAGTTGCTTTTACAGAATTAACAGGTCTCCAAGAAATTGTAAAAAAGGTAAGATATCCAGAGTTTAAGGCTTTTTACAGAGGCTTGACAAAAAACATGTGAAATAGAATAGTACATCTAGGTACCCATGGCTTCTGTTCCCTTTTTTTTTTAAAGACAGGGCCTCACTCTGTCACCCAGGCTGGAGTGCAGTGGCACAGTTGCAATCCATTGTATCCTGAAAATTTCAAATTGGGCTCAGGCAGTCTTCCTGCCTCAGCCTCCTGAGTAGCTGGGACTACAGGTGCATGCCACCCTGCCTGGCTAATTTTTTCTTTTTAGAGACAGGCTCTTGCTCTGTTGCCGAGGCTGGTCTTGAACTCCTGGCCTCAAGCAATCCTCTTGCCTTGGCCTTCCAAAGCCTGGAATTATAGGCGTGAGCTATCATGCTGGCCCTGACTTTTGTTCTCTGTGTCTGGCCAGTGGTAGGCAATTTATTATCATGAGCAGAAATTACATACTAACCATAGATGACTTTTCTAAATATGTAAAATTCATTGCAGTTGATAAAATAATCTACAAAGCTGTCATGTTTCAGTAGAAGATAAGATTCTAAATGAGTCTGAAAGTAGTTTCGTCTTCTTGTGAAGCAGCATTTGGCAGACTTACAAAGGAAGATTTGATATTTTTGATGTTCCTATTGTATAGAATAGGTGATACAAAATGTTTCTTCAAGGTAGTTGGTTTATTTGTATTTTTAGATGGGAGAAAGTTTTCTTTAATAATTAGATATGATCAGTATTTTTGTGAACTTGTATCTTGTTTTCATTTATAAATGTTGAAGGAAGCAGGAACCAGGTAATTATTAAGCTTAGTTTGGGCTAAGGTACTTTAAAAATAAGACTTGCTATTATGTGTACCTTTTTGTCTGCAGGTCATTATTGCTGTGGTTTGAACTCAGCATGGCTGTAGTCATCCGTTTACTGGGGCTTCCTTTTATTGCGGGGCCTGTGGATATTCGTCACTTCTTCACGGGATTGACTATTCCTGATGGAGGAGTGCATATAATTGGAGGGGAAATTGGGGAGGCTTTTATTATTTTTGCAACAGATGAAGATGCAAGACGTGCCATAAGTCGTTCAGGAGGGTTTATCAAGGATTCATCTGTAGAGCTCTTTCTTAGTAGCAAGGCAGAAATGCAGAAGACTATAGAAATGAAAAGGACTGATCGTGTAGGAAGAGGGCGTCCAGGATCTGGGACTTCAGGGGTTGGCAGCCTGTCTAATTTTATTGAGTCTGTTAAGGAAGAAGCAAGTAATTCTGGATATGGCTCTTCAATTAATCAAGATGCTGGGTTTCATACTAATGGTACAGGACATGGTAATTTAAGGCCAAGAAAGACAAGGCCATTGAAGGCCGAGAATCCTTTCTTGTTTCTACGGGGTTTGCCTTACCTAGTAAATGAAGATGATGTACGTGTCTTTTTCTCTGGTTTGTGCGTGGATGGAGTAATTTTCTTAAAACATCATGATGGCCGAAATAATGGTGATGCCATAGTAAAATTTGCTTCATGTGTTGATGCTTCAGGAGGTCTTAAATGTCATAGAAGTTTTATGGGTTCAAGATTTATAGAAGTAATGCAAGGATCAGAACAACAGTGGATTGAGTTTGGTGGTAATGCAGTTAAGGAGGGTGACGTTCTTAGGAGATCTGAAGAACATTCTCCACCAAGAGGAATTAATGATAGACATTTTCGAAAACGGTCTCATTCAAAATCTCCCAGAAGAACACGTTCTCGTTCCCCTCTTGGATTTTACGTTCACCTAAAAAATCTGTCCCTCAGTATTGATGAAAGAGATTTAAGAAATTTCTTTAGAGGTACTGATCTGACTGATGAACAGATTAGGTTTTTATATAAAGATGAAAACAGAACAAGATATGCCTTTGTGATGTTCAAGACTCTGAAAGACTATAATACTGCTCTGAGTTTACATAAAACTGTTTTACAGTATCGTCCAGTTCATATTGATCCAATTTCTAGAAAACAAATGTTGAAGTTCATTGCACGTTATGAAAAGAAGAGATCAGGGTCAGTAGAGAGAGATAGGCCTGGACATGTTTCACAAAAATACTCTCAAGAAGGTAACTCTGGCCAAAAGCTGTGCATCTATATAAGAAATTTTCCATTTGATGTTACAAAAGTTGAAGTGCAGAAGTTCTTTGCAGACTTTCTTCTTGCTGAGGATGACATTTACTTGCTTTATGATGACAAAGGTGTTGGTCTGGGAGAAGCATTAGTGAAATTTAAATCAGAAGAACAGGCCATGAAAGCTGAACGTTTAAACCGACGAAGATTCTTAGGGACAGAGGTATTATTAAGACTTATATCTGAGGCACAAATGCAGGAGTTTGGTGTAAATTTTTCCTTGATGTCCAGTGAAAAAATGCCAGCTCGCTCAGAGTCACATGAGCGAGGTGACCATTCTCATTTATTTGACTCAAAAGACCCACCAATATACTCAGTTGGTGCTTTTGAAAACTTTAGACATCAGCTAGAGGACTTGAGGCAACTGGATAACTTCAAGCATCCCCAGAGGGATTTCCGGCAGCCTGACAGGCACCCTCCAGAAGACTTCCGACACTCCTCAGAGGACTTTAGGTTCCCCCCAGAGGATTTCAGGCACTCCCCAGAGGACTTCAGGCGACCTCGGGAGGAAGACTTCAGGCGGCCTTCTGAGGAGGACTTCAGGCGTCCTTGGGAGGAACATTTCAGGCGCCCTCCGGAGGATGACTTCAGGCACCCTAGGGAGGAGGACTGGAGGAGGCCCCTTGAGGAGGATTGGAGGCGGCCGCCGGAGGAGGATTTCAGGCGGTCTCCCACGGAGGACTTCAGGCAGCTCCCCGAGGAGGACTTCAGGCAACCCCCTGAGGAGGACTTCAGGTGGCTCCCAGAGGAAGATTTCAGGCAGCCACCTGAGGAGGACTGGAGACGGCCCCCAGAGGAGGACTTTAGGCGGCCTCTTCAGGGAGAATGGAGGCGACCACCCGAGGATGACTTCAGGCGGCCCCCAGAGGAGGATTTCAGGCATTCCCCTGAGGAAGACTTCAGGCAGTCGCCCCAGGAGCATTTCCGGAGGCCACCTCAGGAGCATTTTCGTCGGCCACCCCCAGAGCATTTCCGGAGACCACCTCCAGAGCATTTTAGGCGGCCTCCCCCAGAGCACTTCCGGCGGCCACCCCCAGAGCATTTCAGGCGCCCACCCCCAGAACATTTCAGGCGCCCACCCCCAGAGCACTTCCGGAGACCGCCCCAGGAGCATTTCAGGCGGCCGCCTCAGGAGCATTTCAGGCGCTCCCGAGAGGAAGATTTCAGGCACCCACCAGATGAAGATTTCAGGGGCCCTCCTGATGAAGACTTTAGGCACCTTCCTGATGAGGACTTCAGGAGCCCCCAGGAAGAAGATTTTAGATGCCCTTCTGATGAGGACTTCAGGCAGCTCCCAGAGGAAGACCTTAGGGAAGCTCCGGAGGAGGACCCTAGACTTCCTGACAATTTTAGACCTCCTGGTGAGGATTTTAGGAGCCCGCCTGATGATTTTAGAAGTCACCGCCCTTTTGTGAATTTTGGTCGTCCAGAAGGTGGCAAGTTTGATTTTGGAAAGCATAATATGGGAAGTTTTCCTGAGGGGAGATTTATGCCTGATCCAAAGATAAATTGTGGTTCAGGTAGAGTAACTCCTATTAAGATAATGAATCTTCCATTTAAAGCTAATGTTAATGAAATTTTAGACTTTTTCCATGGTTACAGAATCATACCTGATTCAGTTTCAATACAGTATAATGAGCAAGGCTTACCTACAGGGGAAGCCATTGTTGCTATGATAAACTATAACGAAGCTATGGCTGCTATTAAAGATCTAAACGATAGGCCAGTTGGGCCCCGAAAAGTTAAGTTAACTTTGCTGTAGAGAGAGAGCATTTCTAAATTCACTTATCTTCCTTGCAGTATTGATGGAGTAAAATACATTTGTTTTAAAAAGTGTGTTTTTTTTAAAATTATCTAATGAAATATTTTATTTTTGACCTGTGAATAGAACAAATGTAAATAGTAGAATGTGAATCTGGTTTTCTTTTGCTTGCAAATTGCCATTAATTTTTTTTCTAATTTAAAATTACATATGCTGTTTTTTCTTTGATGGGGAGAAATAACTAATTCCCTGAGTTCGTTCATTTTTGTTGATATCATGGGTAAGCTTCAAGACTTACTGAAGTTGAGTTGTATTTGGGGAAGATACATTTTGTATTCACTTTTTTTTTTTTTTTCATTCTGTAGTCTACATCGTTTACTCAAACTGTATAAGGAAATAGTGACTGTTCAGGTTTGGCATTCTCATTGCTACTTGCCTGCAGAATTAATGCCCTCTTCCTTGTCTGAGATATTACTGTGTTAAGTGTCCTGTTAATTATAAATAGTTCAAAATGGACAGACTGTCAACTTGAAATTTACTTATGTAAAAAGCTTAGGTGATTCTTAGGGTTTCCATGTTCATAACTTTACAAAGTTTTATAACAATAAAATTGCAACTTAATAGAACAACTAATTAACTTGTATTTGTATAAAAAGAAAAAAGAATTGCAGCTTGATACTGTGAAGTTTTTCAGTAACTTCATTAAACTATATTTATGATGGGAGGGACCAGACATTCTATAGTAATATTGTATAGTGCTGTGTATAATTCCATGGTTTCTTCAACATCTTATCAACCAAATAAGATTAATACAACATATGCAAAAGACAGTAAAATAAGAATCTAATTATAGGTGCAAGAGGACTCAGGCTTATGCTGGGAAGAATCTGACAAATGGTATAGTTTTCCTAGGAAGAATTTACTGATGAGTCACATAACTTGCATGTAATATTAGGTTCTCATTTTTTAGCTTCAAAACTTTGTGTCCATGCAAAGACTCCATAACTGTTAAGACTTGTGTGGTTGAATTTTGACTTCTTTGATATTCAGCATTTAGTGCATACATTTTGCAAATAGGGAATTTGATTTTCTGTACCCATAATAATATCTATGGCTAACATTTATTAGGCACTTACTATGTGCTAGGCACTGTAAGCACTTTACATGCATAATCTCAGTATTCCCTATGAGTACAGGGTTAATTATTTACCTCTATTTCACAAATGAGATAATGAAGTGGGAGGTTAAGCAACTTGCTTGAAGTCACAGGTAATAAATCAGGGGGCCAGTTTTAACCCAGACAGACCACTGACTCCAGTTCATGTTTTTGCTGCCTCACTTTTTTAAGTAGTATTTTTAATTAGGAAGACCATGCTAAAGATACTTTCAAGGATAAGTGATATATTTTCTCACTTCGGTTGTTGGTTTAAAATTAGCATAAAAAGGTAAAACCAGCATGCTCAAACATTAAGCTCAAACATTAACATTATTAATAAAAAAAACCCGAGTGACTTTAAAAGTTTCTTTCTATCCAGGATTTCTCTTGGGATACTCACATTGTATATTACTGGCTTATATTTCACAATTGTTCATTTTATTCAACATGATTGACTCTGGTTGGCCTTTTATAATTTTCATAAAACATAATTTTCCTCAGTTCTGTAATCCAGATTTTCCCCATTGAGTAAATAAGAATACAATTGAATTTGCATAGGGTAAATTAGACATTTAATAGGATATTGCATAGGTAGAATACTTTGTCAGTACTTAGTTACTACCTATATGTATTTTTGTGTTACTTTTCAGTGATTTAAAGAAATCTAACAAATCTGCTTAAATTTGTTTTAAATAGTGAATATCCTGCTCACTATGGAATGAATAAACAGGTAAATTTGATACAAAAAAGCACCGCAGTATTATTCTTTAAGCTTGTAAGTAGCTAGGATAACGTTAAATTGTTTGGAATATCCAAACCAAGCACAATAAAGAAAGTAGAAAGAAATATTTTTAATTGAGCAGAGATTGTATAGATGGTTCATTTGGTCATCCATCTTGAATATATGGAAAGTTAAAAAATACTTCTCAAATACAAAGGAATAAAGCTAAGATGAAGCTTAACGCGAGGGATTACTTACTGTGGAATTGCTTTTCAAACTAGGCTGAGGTGGGATGGTGGTGGTAGGTAAGAGGCCAGCTATAATAAACATAAGCTTTGTAGTTTTATTATTTTAAGAGCCAGAGTCTTGTTCTGTTGGCCAGGCTGGAGTGCAGTGGTCTGATAATGTTTCACTGCAGCTTCCAACTCCTGGGCTCAAGCTGTCTTCCTGCCTCAGCCTCCGGAGAGCTGGGACTACAGGTGTGTGCTATCTTGTCTGGCTAACTTTTTTATTATTTGTAGAGACAGGGTCTCACTGTGTTGCCCAGGCTGTTCTCAAATTTCTGGTCTCCTGGCCTCAAGTAATCCATCCTTGGTCTCCCAGAATGTGTTGGGTTTACAGGTGTGAGCCACTGTGCCCAGCCTTGTATTTTGATTTTTAAATTATGTGAATATTTCATTTTACTCCATAATGTATCAGGGCTTAATATTTTTAAACTTCATTATAAAACATTTATTACAGAAGTGATGTCTTCTAGTTGGGAGCCATCTTTGCACATCTCTCTCCAACTCTGCCTTTAGTGATATGTCAATAACAAATTGGCGATGACAGGAGTATTTTACACCATGGAAATTGATAAATGCAGCAAATCAAGGAATTCCCCTTCCGTTGTCCCCTCAGAGAGCCAGCTTCCCAGCACCTCATCAATTTCAATTATAAAAAAAGAATAGTAAATTTTCATGTACACATCACTCAGCTTCAGTAATTGTCATCTCATAGCCAGTTTTTCCTCTCCTATCCTCAAAGTATACCAGGTACACTGGAGGTGTATTCTCTAGTCTGATATCCAGTGGCATTTGTCTTCAACATTTTTGTCTAGAAAGTATCTTAAAAAAATGTAGATCATGTCTAGAAAGTCAATCCCACAACCAAGAGATAGGTAAAAATCATATTAGGAATGCATTTCTATTAATTTACTGACATCACTGTTAAGAGCAGTGGTTCTTGATCCATATATCACCTGTTAAATAGTGACCTTGCTGCCTCTGTTTTTGCAGTAAATAATAGCTGTTGTTTATTGAGGTGTATTAGATACTATATGATGTATAATTATGTATGAATTAACTATCATTTAATTCTGATAATCCTAGTAAATGTACTACAGATCGAGTATTCCTGATCTGGAAATTTGAAATTTCAAATGCTCCGAAAATTGCAAACTTTTTGAGTGCCAACATGATGCTCAAAGAAAATGCTCATTGCAGCATTTAAGATTTCAGATTTTTGGGTTAGGAATGTTGAACTGTATAATGCAGATACTCCAAAATCTGAAGAAATCCAAAGTCTTAAATACTTCTGGTCCCAAGCACTTCAGATAAAGGATACTCAATTTGTATTCCTATTTTGGAGATAAGAGATGGAGACTTACAGGCTGGGTTGGTTGGATTGGTTGCCTGTTTTTTGTTGTTGTTGCAGTGGGAAACTAGGAATGGTTTTTTACATTTTTAAGTGAAGTCTTAAATGGTTACATAAGTACCCATATAATAGTCTTGAATTTGCCTCAACCCACAAAGAGTAAAAATGTTTACTATCTGGCCCTTTAAGAAGTTTGCCAACCTAGGTCTGGTCTAAATAATGAAAATTTTACATTAATGAAAGTATTTTCATGGATAGTATTCCTTTTGTTCTTAGAATATTTCTTTGAGGTAGGCAGAATGTATGTTTTATTCTAGAATTATTGGTTTATGCAGTTTTAACTTTACAAATAAGGCAAATGATGCTCAAGAGAAGTTGCTGTTTAGTAAACAGCAAATAATAACTGTTTTCCCCCGAACTATAACCAAATTTAAATAGTGAGGGAGCAGTAAATATCCAATGATAACCTTGAGTTTCTTAATATCAATTTATTTAGGGTTTTAAAATGTTTTAAATATTTTACAAAAAAGTACTGAAATAACTTTGTCACTTAGGACTATTCTCAGGAAGGAGTGCTTTGTTAAGAGTCATGAATGACAAAGTCAAAAGCTTTCTAGAAATCTTTATTTTTCTGTTATGAATAATTGCATTTTCTAATTATCCCAAATGATTTTATAAATTCCCTAACTTTTATATGCCTGCCTGGGATCCATGAAATAAAAGTATAATTCCTTACCAAAAGAGAAGCATCAGAGACACTGAAAGGCTCCAATTGTTTTATATTTTCAGAAATAAAAGTGATTGTATACCCTTTTATTAACTGCATGGTAGCTTGGTAAAATTTTTATAGAATTTTTAATGATTTATGGTGTTCTGTGAAGAGGCAACATTCCACTAAATTAGCCTTCCAAAAGTTGCAGTATCATGTATAAGTATGACAGCAGTTTTGTTTTAAAACCAGAGTCAGATTGAATGTGGCTTTTTTTACAGCTGAAATTTATGCCTTATGTGTATTCATAAAACACTGATATCTTAGTGTCACATTATCTTTACTCTTTGATTATACTCTTGAAAAGTAAATTTACTTATCAAATGATAAAGTTTTAAGGGAAAGTAAAAAAAATATTTTTTCTTAAGGCTTCATGGAATAGAATTACATGTAATCAGAATGACTACATAGGACCCTTTTCTGGTCATGAAAGCATGGAGTCTTAACCCAAAAAGCTAAGCAGAACTGTTAGATCTTTTGGTTTCTGTCATAATGTACTATTGGAACTTCAAGTAGATATAGTACATTCATATGAAATACTTTGAAATATAGCATCTTTGAAAAAAAAAGGTACTTACACAAAAATCACCTAACACTAGGTAGGATGTTGAAATGACTGGTATGTAATATTTTTTAAAGCCTTCATTTTTGGTCAGCATAAGTTTCCTTTAATTGTTTTTCTGTTTCCAGTTGGACTTCACTTTGAGGCTTAACATATCAAAGTGAGTATAAAGTTCTATAGTTTAGTCATTGTGGATTCCATGTCATTTATGATGAAAATGGAAATGTTTACTTAAGAAAATTTTCTTCTTCTGTGACATCTAACTCTTCATCCTCATCATCATCTGCTTGTTGATCCTTTCTTAGTCGACAAGTGGATACCTGTTAAAAGTCAACACACTTTTTAAAATAAAAATACTAACTTAAAAAAATTTTACATGCTTGGTATCTTTTTATGCTATTAAAGAAAAGGGCACACAACAAATATTTCAAAAAAATGTCCATGTCATAATTTTTAATAGTGACAATTCCCTATGAATTTTAAGGTCAGAGGCCAGTTTTTTCATTCATGATATTTTTTGAATAAAAATGTGTAATTAGCCGTTTGATTTTAGTTGGATAGCCGTCAATACTTCAGAAACACTGCTTTAAAAGTATAGACTTAGTATATTATGAATGTTAAAAATAAATTTCGGGTCACAAAAACAGCATTTGAGAATCATAAAATGAATGGCAAAAATAGAAGGATACTTCAGGTAGGCAGTGGGACAGAAATACTGATGTAAAAGTAGTGTGATTTAAATGGAATGACTTGAGAATCTGAACTCACCAGTTTTAAGTTGCCTGACTGCTGCCACATAGGGCATGTTGCTTAAAACTTCTCTGAGAGTGATTATATCTAAACCAGAGAACATTTGGGAATGTCTAGAGACACTGTTGTTTGTCACTATTGGGGCTGTGTGTTTATGTGTGCTGCTGGCATGTTGTGGGTAGAGGCTGGGATGCTAATATCTGCCTAATATTGTCACAATATACAGGACAGTATTCCATCCCCTTCTTCCTTCCTGGTGGGCCCAATTATTTGTCCCAAAGTCAGCAGTGTTGAGGTTGAGAAACCTGGGATAATGCATTCTAAAGTGCTATACAAGTGTTAGCTAAGGTAACATTATTAGTTGTAGTCAAAACTTTTTTTTTTTTTTTTAGATGGAGTCTTGCTCTGTTGCTCAGGCTAGAGTGCAGTGGCCCAATCTTGGCTCACTGCAGCCTCCGCCTCCCGGGTTAACGCCCTTCTCCTGCCTCAGCCTCCCGAGTAGCTGGGACTACAGGCGCCTGCCACCATGCCCGGCTAATTTTTTTTTTTTTCATTTTTAATAGAGATGGGGTTTCACCATGTTAGCCAGGATTGTCTCGATCTCCTGACCTCGTGATCTGCCCACCTCGGCCTCCCAAAGTGCTGGGATTGCAAGCGTGAGCCACTGTGCCTGGCAAAACTTTATATGGACTATAAAAGTAAATTTATAGAATTTATGTTCAAAGCACTTAATGCTGGAATAATAAAAATATAATTGGGTTGGGGGAGGGATACATACATATAAAACAAAATAAATGCTTAGAGGAGAATCAAATGAAAATAGAAGGTATGAAATTTACCTAAAAGTTGTATTTTGAAAATAGTTTGTTGAGTTTCATATTCTGAAGGCTAGATATGAAAAGGGCACAGCTCTCTAGATCAGGGTTTGGCAAGTTATGGCTCAGCCAGCCTCCTGCTTTTGTAAATAGAATTTTATTAGAACACAATCATACTGCTTTATGTGTTACTTCTCGTTGTTATTTATAGTTGTTGGGGTAGAAACCATATGGCCCACAAAGCCTAAGACACTTAGTCTCCACATCTTACAGAAAAAGTTTGTCAGCCCCTGCTCTAGATACTGGGAAACTCAGGCTTTCTGGATGTAGACAAAAATGATTTCTGTGTTCAGTAAAAGCCCTTTTTCGGTATAATTTGGTATTTAACTTTATAATTTAATCAGATCCACTGAGTCTTGATAGTCAGATTTAAACCTAAGTTTGACTTCAGAATCTATGCTCTTCATATTATAGCAAATAACACATCTGCATGAGCATTCTTCTGTCTTTTCCACTTCTGCTCTGAAGTGTTATGCTTTAGAGAGTAATATGTAATTACAGTATAAAAGATACTTAAGAAATAACAGAGCTGCAACTTAGTGCAATCTTCTGTCATTATAGAAGAGGAAATAGGTCCAGGGGAAGGTAAATTACCTGAGGTGGTATGACTGAGGGGAAACATTTTTAGAACTCAACAATTCCAAAGGCAGCAGCTCAAATTCCTTTAAGAGTATGGTTTCTTGCTCACCTGTCCTGTTCCAGATACACACTTAGCTGACAGTGATCTCTGAAGAGGTGACTTTGAATTTGCTCGTACAATATCTAAACGAGATGAATAATCTGGTGCATACAGAGAATTTCGGAAAACCTATTATAATGATAAAATAGCATTATAAACTAGATGCTAAACAAAAGACAGTCAAATTAAGTTCCTTAGTTTTTTTTTTTATTTAAAAACAACTGCCCCCAAATGGACAAAATTCCAATTACTGTAAATGTAAAAGAAAAAACAAAAATAAGCTAGAAAGATGAAAGCTAAAAATTCTATTTGAACTATGCAAGATGATGACAGATATTAAACTAATTAGTCATGAAACAACCATTTAAATGCTTTTGCCAGGAGAACTGCGAAAGTGGAGACCTTCCAAGAGCATGCAAGCTAGTAGGGAGGCTGCGACTCATGCCTTTGAATCTTTCTGTTCTGCATATTCTCAACTCCTACCAATTTAACTCTGCAGTACTGCTATGAAAATTACATAAGACTAAATTGGAACCGCTATGATGTATGGATTCCAACCTTACTAGGATCTGGAATGCCAAGACTTGTCAGTTCTCTTTCCTTAAGGCACTATTTCCAAATGTTACCACTCTCAAGCCTTTCTAGCTCCATCTTTTCTACCCTATCCCCACCACTTCTCTAATAGACTAATTAGGTAAGGTTATCAGACATGAATCTCTTCAACTTTCCTCCTTTCCCTTCTCTCTTTTTAAAAATACCATTCTCATTTATTTCCAGTGTGCATTTTTTCCTTTAACTAAAACTTCAAACCCAACCAGCAAACAAAAGCTTCTGTTGTCCACAGGTTCTCTCTCCTAGAAAACAAGCTCAAGATCAGTCTCTCTTTTTTTTAAGTTATCTCAAGGTATAACTTCTTAAATTTTCTAGAATATTCGACTTCCATCTCCATTTTTTCTTTTTAAAAAAATTTCTATTTAGTTATCAACAAACTACAATTGAGCTTTTCACCTTCCACTAAAATTGCTCTTGCTCACATCACCAAGGTCTTTTTTTCCTCTTCATCTTCACTGACCCCCTTCCTGAAACTTAAATGCTACCAAGCTCTTTCATTGTCCTAGCTTCTCTATTTCTTTACATGTCCTTTTCTACTATTTATACCTAAAATATTTTTAAAGGGTTCCCGTTAGGCTACTTTTTATATATAAAAACAATGCTGCTGTGCACAGTGGCTCATGCCTATAATCCCAGCGCTTTGGGAGGCCAAGGCAGGAGGATCACTTGAGCCTAGGAGTTTGAGACCAGCCTGGGCAACATGGCGAAACTCCATCTCTCCAAACAATTAAAAAAGCAATCAGCCAGGGGTGGTGGTGCATGCCTGTAGTCCCAGCTACTTGGGAGGCTGAGGCAGGAGAATCACTTGAGCCTGGGAGGCAGAGGTTGCAGTGAGCCAACATCACACCACTGCACTCCATCCTGGCAACAGAGCGAGACCCTGTCTCAGAATTTCTCTGCAAGATCTTATCTACACTGTTAATGACGGTACCCTTCAACTAATCCCCTGACAAGCATACCCTGTGATAGCTGTATTCATGCTCCCAATTATATCCTGCTCTAGACCAGCACTGTCCAGTAGAACTTTCTGAGATGATGGAAATGCTTGCTGTACTGTACAAAAACGTAGCCACTGGCCATGTGTGGCTACTAAGTACTTGAAATGTGGTTCATGTGGCTGAGGAGCTGAATTTTTAAATTGAACTTTAAATAGTTATATATGCCTAATGGCTACTGAACAGTGTAGCTCTAGATTAATCAGCTATTACAATAAAAGACATTATCTTTTACCTAGAAGACCAAGCTATAAGCCTGGGCACTCTCTCTGAATTTCTCACCTGACACTTTGGGAGGCTGACGCAGGTGGATCGCTTGAGCCCTAGGAGTTCAAGACCAGCCTGGGCAACATGGCGAAACTCCATCTCTACAAAAAATACGAAAATTAGCCAGGCATAGTGGGACGTGCCTATAATTCCAGCTACTTGGGAAGCCGAGGTGGGAGGATCACCTAAGCTCAGAGGTCAAGGCTGCAGTGAGCGGTGATTGTGCCATTGCACGCCAGCATGGGCAATAGGATGAGACCCTGTCTCAAAAAAAAAATTCATATATATATAAAACTTATAAATTTTCTCACCTGAGGCACTTCTCTTTTATTGACTCTACATACTATGCCTTTATAGCTTACTTTTAATTTAATGCCAAAATGTGTTATTGCTGTCTTTTTAGACAGGGACCCCTCTGCCACTCAGGCTTAAATGCAGTAGTGCAGTCATAGCTCGCTGTAGCCTCGAACTCCTGGGCTCAAGTGATTCTCCTGCTTCAGCTTCCTGAGTAGCTGGGGCCACAGGTGTACTCTGGCTAATTTTTACAGTTTTTGTGCAGACAGTGTCTTGCTATGTTGCCCAGGCAGTCTCAAACTCCTGGCCACAAACCACCTGCTTTAGCCTCCTATAATGCTGAGATTACAAGTGTGAGCCACCATGCTTGGCCTCTTTCTCTATTCTAAAACTTTTTGTGATTCTTGACTGTAAATGCAGAACCTAAGTTATACTATGCCTTTGCAATGCTGGTTCCTTAGCCTAGAATTACAGCAAACTGTCCTTCAAGAATTACTTGTCCTTCAAGAACAGTGTAAAACGCCATCTTTCTTCTACATTCCCCTATTGTCTGAGTAGCTCCTACTGTTCATACTCTCAAGTATGGCTTTTAACTCAGTGTTTTGTAATTGATTACATATCTGTCTCAAGTTCTCTCTTAAGCAAGGGAGCCCTGTTTTACCTATGCATCTCCCCCCTGGCAAATAGAAGATGTTAATTAAATTCACTTTTGCCAAATGAATGATGTTAACCGTTAAGTTGCAAACATAGTTAACATCATTCATTTGGCAAAAGTGAATTTAATTAACATCTTCTATGGGGGGGAAAAGGAGACCTAAATTAGGGGATGGCTATACATTCCTTTAAATCTCAGAGAACTGCAGGACACGGAAGGAATCAAGGATAAAACATAGGAGGTGAGACTTGTGTTTTAAAGTAATTCAGGGGTGCTAATTAGGTTAACAGGTTACCAAGGACCAAATTCAATTTTGGTGCCAGACATGGACCACTGACATCCTGGTATGATATAAAAATGCAATGACTTAGGCCGGGCGCGGTGGCTCACACCTGCAGTCCCAGCACTTTGGGAGGCTGAGGCGGGCGGATCACGAGGTCAGGAGATCGAGACCATCTAGGCTAACACGATGAAACCCCACCTCTACTAAAAATACAAAAAATTAGCTGGGTGAGGTGGTGGGTGCCTGTAGTCCCAGCTACGTGGGAGGCTGAAGCAGGAGAATGGCGTGAACCCGGGAGGCGGAGGTTGCAGTGAGCCGAGATCGTGCCACTGCACTCCAGCCTGGGCAACAGAGTGAAACTCCATCTCAAAAAAAAAAAAATGCAATGACTCATTAAACAACTGGTATTTGGAGGAGAAACATTTTTCTTAAAAACATTCCTTTAACTTTTCTAGCAAAGATGGAATTTAAAGTGGGAAATGGAAAACAGTATGTAACCCTTGGGATACAAGTCTATACCAGTTAAATATTTATTAAAATTAACATTTTACTCCAATTTATTGGCAATAATGCATTTTCCAACATGGTCCAATATTTCTTCTAAGAGCAGTTCTCAAGATCTGAATGTGCTCTGAAGTTAATACAGAGGTGACCTGACAATACTTTTTTTTTCCCGTGAGATGGAGTCTCACCCTTTCACCCAGGCTGGAGTGCAATGGCACAATCTTGGCTCACTGCAGCCTCTGCCTCCCAGGGTCAAGTGATTCTTCCATCTCAGCCTCCCAAGTAGTTGGGATCACAGGCACGCGCCACCACGCCTGGCTAATTTTTTATATTTTTAGTAGAGACGAGTTTCACCATATTGGCCAGGATGGTCTCGAACTCCTGACCTCATGATCCGCCTGCCTCAGCCTCCCAAAGTGTTGGGATTACAGGCCTGAGCCACCATGCCTGGCTGACAATACTTTCTATGTGAAAAACAATTAAGATGGTTTGTGATACAACTAGAGGAGCCTAACTACAAAACACTGGCTGCAGATGGAATAAATCTCAGCGGTTCTTACAAAGCATGGACTATCTGGAAGAATAGCAAGTTATTTCTCAGTCTTTTTCTGCATGTTTTCTTTGCTTCTTTCCAAGAAACCTTCTATTTACAGGATCCTTCCTCTTGGTAGGTACCTGTTTGATATTGTATCATTTACATGAATTAGTTGCTTCCCCTGGTCCCACAATTCTCTCCAGACTGTTCTCTTCACAATTGCTATATGGCATAATAATAAATAGTTTATGCCCGTGGTTCATTGAACATGTGCTCGTGCCCTATACTGTGCTGTTTTGCTTTTGTTTTTTTCCATGACATGCCATGATTCTCAACTGTATTGTTTTAAATACACTTCTTTCTTCACAACAGTCCTGCCGCAGGACCTCTGTATGTGTATCTATGCACTCTCCCTGAAAGTTTTTGCCAGGCACCCTCCTATGCATCTCTCAAGATTCTAAGAAATCACTCTGATTCTTCCGACTATTTGTAACCCTCCATCACACACAGCACACTTTCTTTTTTCCCTTTATAGGACTGGTCATATTATTAAAAAATGGTTAGTTATTTTTTAAATGTCTGAATTCCCTGGTAGATTTAAAGTTACTGCTTTGACAACTTGGACTGTTTCTAATTTAGAATGCTAAATCCTTCACACTTAGAATGGTGCTTGGTGCATATGAGGTGCTCAATAAATAGTTGTTGAACAAACACAACATGAGGTAAGTACTACAGTATCTCCATTTTAGAAAGGAGGAAGCTGAAGAGCAAGTAAGTTAACTTGCTCAGTATTTCTTCACTAGAAAGTAGGGGAGTTGATAGTAAAAAAAAAAATCTACCACATATTCCTGAGACCTTTAGTTTTACATAGAGCTCTTTTCCCACAAACTACTTAGATGGCTGATTAAGAGTAGTGGGAAGTTATAAAGGAAGTGGTGTAACAAAAAAATACCTAGGACCTCTGGGATAAGAAGGAAAACCTTGGGGACTGAAGGGCTTGAAGGAACTTTAAGGTCAGTTAACAAATGGCATGTCAAATGTATTATACAAAGAAGAATGAAAATACTTATAAAGTGGACTACAGTCTTGAAGAAGAATTGGGAGATCACTTTTGAACCTGCCACTAAATGCAGTGTTATTTCTTGCAGGAAATGATTAATGTCACTCAGCAAGAACCATACTTCTGGAAGTCTAATGTAGAGAGGATTAAAGCATAATGGGCCTTGTAGTCAGACTTCCGGATCAGACTTTCAGCTCTGCTACTTAGTAGCTATGAGATCTCTGGGAAGTTACTTAACCTCACTATGCTTCCGTTTTCTCATCCACAGAAATCAGAAATAAGTACTTTCATCAAAGTTATTGAGAGGATTAAAATAATATAGTTAAAATGCAAAATATTACTCACTGTAATATGTAAACATTTGCTATTTTATTATTTTATAAATGACAGATGAAAGCTTGATAATCAATTTTTTTGGGGGATGGAGTTTCTGTTGCCAGGCTGGAGTGCAATGGCGTGATCTTGGCTCACTGCAACCTCCGACTCCCAGATTCAAGCGATTCTCCTGCCTCAGCCTCCCAAGTAGCTGGGATTACAGGCGCCTGCCACCAAGCCTGGCTAATTTTTGAGACGGGGTTTCACCACGTTGACCAGGATGGTCTCAATATCCTGACC
>NW_012114710.1:3451546-3471799 GCF_000951035.1 Colobus angolensis palliatus
ACCTGTAATCCCGGCTACTAGGGAGGCTGAGGCAGGAGAATCACTTGAACCTGGGAGGTGGAGGTTGCAGTGAGCCGAGATCGCACCGCTGCACTCCAGACTTGGTGACAGAGCAAGACTCCGTCTTGGAGGCAGGGGGAAGATACAAAAAAAAATTGGGGGGAATCTTCAAATTTGTTAAGTGGTAGACACTTCCATATTAATACAGAATTCTTGTTATATGTTGGGATTACATGGCTTTTTTCACTTCTGTATTAGAGATGAGATGGGGAAAGTATGTCTTGAACAGTTTACTTCAGCATAAATACTTTTGTACCTTTATTTTTTCCTTTTGGAAGGTAAGAGGGTTGGATATTTACAGAATTGCTCATTGAGGACCAGGCTTTGATATTTACTTGCTCTAATGTTAGTTGGCCAATCAGAATCATCTGCATTTAACTAAAACCATTAGCATAAAGCAAGCTTACATAACCTACATTTATTTCATAGCTTAGTGATGACATTACATAGTCAGTCAGAATCCTGATTCTGCTATTTACTAGCTAAGTGGCCACAAATAAGTTATTTAAATACTCTCAGCCTGTTTCTGTAGTTGTAAAATGAGAGTTACAGCAGCACCTACCACCTAAGATTTTGAGGTTTGAATGAGAAAATGCATGTAAAGCTTTGGGTATTGTGCATGATGTAAACACTCAAATGTTACTGAAGCCACTAAATGTTAGTTTTTTTTAGCACACTTCAGTGGGCTTATATCACCAGTCAAAATGATACACAGTATTTTATTTAATGGCTTTATGTAAATTGTATTTTACTAGCTATTAATAAATTAACTCCTGGAACTTTTGCCATGGTTAATTTGAAAAGTTGAAAATAAATGGAAAATCATAAAAATTCATCTGTTTTGGATTACACATAATAACCACTGTAGTGTTCAAATTTAAGATATTAATCATGGCTGGGCACGGTGGTTCATGCCTGTAATCCCAGCACTTTGGGAGGCCGAGATGGGCGCATCACTTGAGATCAGGAGTTCAAGACCAGCCTGGCCAACATGGTGAAACCCCGTCTCGACTAAAAATACAAAAATTAGCTGGGCATGGTGGTGGGCACCTGTAATCCAAGCTAGTTGGGAGGCTGAGGCAGGAGAATGGCTTAAACCCACAAGGCGGAAGTTGCAGTGAGCTGAGATCACACTACTGCACTCCTACCTGGGCAACAGAGTGAGACTCTGTCTCAAAAAAAAAAAAAAAGATACTAATCACATACAAACTAATGTTCTCCTTTAAATATTTCCACATTAACAGAAGAACTGAGCTTAGATAGACATAGTCCTACCTCTAAATCTTCATCTTCATCAATGTTTTGTATATTCTGGTAGGCAGCAGTGTAGACCTCTAAAGCTTTGCTGTGAAATAACATTTCGATTGTGATAAATTCAGAAAATATAGTCTAAAAAAAAAACCAAAGAATTGAATTTAAACAATGATTTAAATTTCTTTATGAATATAGTAACTTTATTCCTCACTATAGTCTTGGTATTTTATAAAATACAGAAGTATCTGTTTTTCTACAGGGCAAATAAAGTACAAAAGATAACTGAAAGAGAAACAGTTGTGAAGACCTTTTGCTGCCAAACCTTCAAATTATACAAAGTATTTCCTTTATCACCATTCACTTCCATCTTATTTTTTATTTTAGTTAGTTCTCTTTATACTTAGTAACTGACATTTATAATAACAGAAGATCTGAATAAAATGTATGCTACTGTATACTTTTAATACCATATACTTACTAAGTATTAGAGCAGTTCAGTTATGAAGCCGGTGTTTTAGCAATTCCAACTCATGTTTAAACAGTAGAACATTTTTTCAACAGGAATTAGGTTCCACACTATATGCTACTTGTATTCTCTAAACATAAAGGAGTTACTTGGTAGTAATGACACTCCTGCCACTGATGATAATACCATATATTTGCATAGAGCGTTCCAGTTTACAGATATTGACTTGCCCAGTGTTGCTCTCAGATAAAACTCTTTAGACACAGATCTGATTCTAAGGCTATAAGGTTATAGCTCATTTAAGGTTATTTTGCTATTGCCCACTGAACTGTGCTGTTCTTGCCAGAATCAACAATTTCCTTCACAGATAAACTGTGCAGGTAACCTCTATATAAGCATGATGGAAACTTATGACAAGGAAGATCATTAACAAAAAGTATGAGTGAAGATGTGCATGTTGATCTAAGCAGGGGATGAGGTAATCAGTAGATAGGGAAAAGATGGAAACCAGGCAAGTTTTTAATAAACATGATCGTATCATCTTGTTAATTATAACAAAATAAGCAATGTAGAGAGAACTGGGCTGAATAAGAACAAGGCAGAAAATACTGAAGCATGGATTATATTAGAAGGCTAGTCAAATACACATTTCCCTTCATCCCTGCTCTCCTAAGATAACCCAGAAAAGAGTGGTCATATAGGACAGCCATATAGATAATTATCAGTGGCCTGTGATTCTTCCCTCCAGCCCCATTCTTTCCTTAGAAAAACACTTAAGGGAGCATTAAGAGGCTTTGATTGCTACTCAGTGATTTATGTCATTCTAACTGAGAGGACAGGGCCTAGGTTAAAAGAGACTTGTAACTATGATTCACAATCACCCTTATTGTCACTTCATTAAGTTAGAGAGGGCTCAGGTATACCAGGCTGGCAACTGACTGATAAACGGCCTTATGCTAAAATACAATTTTGGATTTCATATTAAAGTATCTCTACATACCCAGGAATACTTTAGAGGACGAATGGCTTCTGACCAGGGCTGGGACCTACTCTTAGTTGTTAGTGTTCTTATGATAGTTGCAAACCAGAAAGGAGTCAGGTTTTCTTGAGTGTGGAAACTCCTAGAGGGAAAACTGAACTAAGAGTTGATGACAAGCCAAAACACCCATTTTTAATGCTCAAGAAGTAAACTAGTCAGGCACAATGGCATGTGCCTATAATCCCAGCTACTTGGCAGGCTGAGGCAGGAGGTTCCCTTGGGTCCAGGTGCCCCAGACCAGCTTGGCAACATTTGGAGACTTCTGTCTCAACAACAACAAAGTCAACTAGCTAAATTGGACGTAGTGACTAACAGTAAAGCCTCTACCTTGTTTGATTAACAAAAGAGATCTTTAATGAAAAGGTTTTAAGAACATTTTGGCAAAGAGGAAATGACAGCTCTCCAGAGTATAGGATATTCAATAAAGGATGTCAGGAGAACTGTCTACCCATCTGAAAATTAAAGTTATATATCCATGTCATAACACTGCAAAACACAGCTGCCAGCTCAATATTTAATGTTTAAAATATTTTAAAAATCAAGAAAATATAAGCAATACTTATATAACCTAGGGGATGAAAACCTTTCTAAGCATGACACCAAGGAAGAAACCAAAAAGAAGACAGATAGATCTGGCAATAAAAAGAAAACTTAAGAGGTGGCAAAAACACTGTAAGCAGTAAAATGAGAAAATACATTTGCAACATACTTTCTCTTTCATTTGAAGGGCTAATTGTCTCCATATAAATAATTTTTAGAAATTAGTAAGAAATTCCAACATCCAACAGAAATATAGGTTAAGGAAAAATATAATTTATTAAAGAAATGTATTGCTAAATACATTTAAAAAGCTCAGCAGTAATAATGCAAGTGATACTGATTTTTTACCTATCGTCTTATTGAAAATACTGCAACTTATGGTGTCAACATTGTCATATAAAACAAAAAACACACCAGGTGCAGTGGCTCATGCCTGTAATCCCAGCACTTTGGGAGGCCGAGGCAGGTGGATCACCTGAGGTCAGCAGTTCTAGACTACCCTGGCCAACATGGTGAAACCCCATCTACTAAAAATACGAAAATTAGCTGGGCTTGGTGGTACACGCCTGTAATCCCAGCTACTCGGGAGGCTGAGGCAGAAGAATCACTTGAATCCAGGAGGCAGAGGTTGCAGTAAGCCAAGATCATGCCACCATACTACAGCCTGTGTGACAGAGCGAGACTCCGTCTCAAAACAACAACAACAAAAAAACCAAACAAACTCATCATTGTACCTGTGCTTATGCAAGGTTTAGTAGGAATGTAAACTGGTTTAACCTTTGTGGACAGAAGTTTTAAAAATATATATTAACATTAAAAGTGTATGCTCTGAAGGAGGAGCTCCACATCTGGTAATTTATCTCAAGAAAATAACTGGGCTAGCAGTTAAGGCTGCTGTTTAATGATGTGTAATGATGCAGTGACAGCTACAATTGCAAAAATAACCTAGACATTCACCAATGAGGACTGGTTAAATGAACCAGTATAACCATACTGCAGAATATCATAAAGATAACAAAAAATGATATGGATCTGTTTCTTGGCATAAATATAAATACATCCATAAGTTTTAAGAAGAGATGCTATATATACGGTGGTCCCATTAATGTATAACTGTCAGGGCTAAAAATAGTACCTTCCTCATAATGATGTTTTGAGGAATTAATGAGTTTATTCATGCAAAATGCTTAGAATGGTACCTGGCACACAGTCAATGTTTAAGAAATGTTTGTTATTGTTATTACCATGTCTCTGTATATATGCATAGGAAAAATCTGGAAGAGTAAAATAAAAAATGGTGAATATTTTTGGGTGGTAAGACTAAATTTTTCTCTATAATTTTATGGATAAGTTTTATGATTTATATTTATAATAAAAATAAAGCTATAAAAATTAATTATGATGTTTCTTGCTTATGTCAGCTATTTCACTACATACTGAGTTCCTATCCCCGTTTGTGACAGGAGTAACTCCTGGTTAAGTACCTTTTTTTGTAATTGTGAAATTCCCTTGACATTCATCATATACTGATGACTTTTCCTAATACATGGAAACAAATGGGATTGTGATTTTTTCTCTCATTTTGTACACTAAGTTCTGTAACAGCCTATTTCAGAGAGATACTCTGCAAAGTTCCTATGAAAAGTCTATCAAAAATGTATTACTTTGCTGTTTAATTCCAATACCAAAATTCAAATGGACTTATCAATTAAACTCACCTCAAACACAGTAATGCACACACAGTTATGAGCAGTGCTCACTACTGCCAATCATTTCTGCTTCCAGAGTGGTTAAAGGAGCCACAAACTCTGCCCTTATCAGAAGCAGTAGCCTGATAACAGGTAGGAATAGGAATGTTTTGTCTGTTTCTCCCCAAATTAAGAGTGGTATCAATAATCTGACTTTTCCAAGTATTCTTCTCACAGAAATGTTTATGAGACATGCTAAGATCAACATGGCAATATGTGAATATTGTTATTAGAAATAAGGGGGCCAGCCAGGCATGGTAGCTCACGCCTGTAATCCCAGCACCTGGGGAGGTCGAGGTGGGAGGACTGCTTGAGCCCAGGAGTTTGAGACCAGCCTGGGCAACACAGGGAGACACCAGCTCTTAAAAAAAAAAAAAAAAAAAAAGCTGTAATGTAACCCTTTTGACTGATCTTTGAGGCAACCTTGTGAGATTTCTACATCCCTCTTTATCATAAAAGATCCCAAATGTGGCCTTACTTGGAAAGGAAGCAATTTGACAGTAATGAGGAATGATGTGCAGAATGGAGATTGAGAACCCTAACAGACTCTGGTATTGATAATCTGGTGCTCATGTTTCTGGGAGTTTGCTAGGGTTATGGGAGTTTGCATTTAAATTGTAGGTTGTTGCAGAAAACAAAATTTATATGTGGAAAATCTAATTTATCTCAGTTTATTAAATTTATCTCAATTTAACCAATCTACTAAAAAACTATTAGAACTAATAATCAAGTTTGGCAAGGTTGTAAGACGTAAGTCAGTATGCAAAAATCAACCGTCTTTCTATACATTTGTGACAAGCAATCTGAAAATGAAATCAGGAAAACAAACCCATTTACGATAGCAACAGGAAGTATAAAATAGGAAGAAGTTTAACAAAAGATGCACAATTTATATTCTGAAAACTACAAATAGTGCTTAAAGAAATTAAAGAATATTAAAATAAATGGAAAAACATCCCATGTTCATGGACAGGAAGAATTACTCTTAAGATGTCAATACTCCTGAAATTAATCTACATATGTGATACAATCCTTGTAAGAACCCGAACTGACTTCTTTGTAGAAACTGACAAACTGATTCTAAGATTCATACAGGATTGCAATAGATCCTGAATAGCCATATCAATTTTAAAAAATCTGAAGAAAGTATGAAGACTCACATTACCTGATTTAAAAGCATACCATAAAGCAATGTTAGGACAGTGTGGTACTGGCATAAGGATAGACACATAGATTAATGAAAAGGAACGGGAGCCCAGAAGTAAAACCACGTCAACTGATTTTCAACAAAGATGCCAAGACCATTCAATTGAGGAAAGAATAGTCTCTTCAACAAATGGTGCTGCAACAACTAGACAGTCACATGCAAAATAATGAAATTTAACCTTTACAAAATTTAACCATATATAAAAATTAATTCAAATGGATCAAAGACATATAAGAGCTGAAACTATAAAACTGTTAGAGAACATAGGAATAAATATTCATGACCTTGGATTTGGCAGTGGATTCTTAGTTATAACATCAAAGCACAAGTAAGAAGAGAGAGAAATTGGATTTCATCGAAATTAAAAACTTGTGCTTCAAAGACACTATCAAGAAAGTGACAAGGCAACCCACAGAATGGGAAAAACTGCAGATTATCTGATAAGGGACTTCTATCTAGAATATATAAAAATCTCTCACAACTCAGAAATAAGACAATCCAGTTAAAATAAGGGTAAAGGAGCCGGGCATGGTGGCTCACGCCTGTAATCCCAGAGCTTTGGGAGGTGGAGGTGCACAGATCACCTGAGATCAGGAGTTCACATCCAGCCTGGCCAACATGGCAAAACCCCATCTCTACTAAAAATACAAAAATTAGCCAGGTGTGGCGGTGCATGCCTGTAATCCCAGCTACTTGGGAGGCTGAGGCAGGAGAATCACTTGAATCTGGGAGGTGGAGGTTGCAGTGGGCTGAGATCGCGCCACTGCACTCCAGCCTGGGCGACAGAGTGAGAATCCGTCTCAAAAAAAAAAAAACGAAAAGGAGAAAAAAAGGGTAAAGGATCTCAATAGCCATTTGTTCAAGGCAGATGACACAGATGGCCAAAAAGCATCATCAGGCAAGGCACAGTGACTCACGCCTGTAAATGCCAGCACTTTGGCAGGCTGAAGTGGGAGGATCACTTGAGACCAGGAGTTCAAAACCAGCCTGGGCAACATAGTGAGACCTTGTCTCTATTTTAAAAAAAGAAAAAAAATGCATCATCATGGAATGCAAATCAAAACTATAATGAGATGACTACTACAATGAAACTACTACTTCAAACCCACTAGGAGGGCT
This sequence comes from Colobus angolensis palliatus, assembly GCF_000951035.1. Taxonomy (NCBI): domain Eukaryota; kingdom Metazoa; phylum Chordata; class Mammalia; order Primates; family Cercopithecidae; genus Colobus; species Colobus angolensis. The sequence continues at coordinate 3,458,980 of NW_012114710.1, forward strand.
ACAATCAACAAGTCTGATGAATAGCAAGTACTGAGGATGCAGAGAAGTTGTAACCCTCATATACTGCTGGTGGGCAAACACAATGGTGCGTTCACTTTAGAAAATAGTCTGGCACTTCCTCAAATGCTTAAGCATAAAGTTACCAATAATCCAGCAATTCCACTCCTGGGTATATATCCAAAAGAAATGAAAATATATGTCTACATAAACACTTGTACATAAATGTTTATATTAGTATTCACAATAGCCAAAAGGTGGAAACAACTGAAATGTCCTTGAAATGAGTAAACAAAATGTGGTATATCCATACAATGGAATATTAGTTGGTCAAAAAAAGGAATGAAGTACTGACACATCCTACAACATGGATATGCCTTGAAAGTAGGCTAAGTGAAAGAAGTCAGTCATAGAAGTCAGTGTATTTGATGATTCCATTCTATGAAATGTGCAGAATAGCTCGATCCATAGAGATGAAGATTAGTGGTGGTTGCTTAGGGTTGGGAAGCAGACGGGGGCAAAAGCTAAACTGTACAAGGTTGAAGTGACGACAATGTTCTAACATGGAGTGGAGAGACATATATATATATATATCTGTGTATACACTCAAAACCACAGTTGCACAGTGAATTATAGCTCAATGTTTTTAAAGTGTAGGTTTCTTGCTGTCTTTTTAAAATTTTCTTCTGTGACCAAGAGACTTCCTGAAATCAAGAGACTTCCCTCTTTTGGGGGCATAATAGAGAAAAGCTTAGAAGCTCTTTTCTTCTCTGTGCACCCTCCACCGTACAGCACCTTACTCCCATCTCCTGTTGCTTCAGGAAATCCCAGGTAGCAGGAATTGTAGCTGGGAATGCTGCACTCACTTTCTCTGCAGGGTTTGGTACTCTAATGCTCAGGGAATTAAAACCAGCATCCAGGCAGAACACAGAAGTGAGCCCAAAGATCAGAGTAGAGACAAATTTCCATGTGTAAATGAAAAATTTGCAGGTCTGAGCAACAGCGATGGAGCAAGGAATCAGTTCCCCATCACTAAAGAAGCCTTTACCCAACAGTGGAATCAGGCATAGCTCAACAAGTCTCCATTCCCATTTTTCAGGTTAAGGTTAATTAATTATCTTAATAATTCTCCTTCCTCCCTCAGTTTAAGAGGGGATGTCAGCAATTATAAAACTTTATACCCTGACCATACTCTCCTAGCTTGGTAAAGGAATTTGTCTCGGGACAGCCCCCTGAGATGTTCTTCTGTGGGTAGCAATCTACTATTACACAGAAGAGTACAGAGCCTGTGACTAAATTGAGAAGCTCAGAAATCCTTTGAAACTATGACAGGAAATTAAAGAAAATAAAAGATGTAAATGAATACTGTTTGATGGATTTCAGAGATAAATAATTAAGTGGCAGATAATGCTTATTTTATTGAAAGAATATAGCTTATGAAGGAAGATTTGTCAATAGAAGTAAAACAAATATTTAAAGCTTGTTACAGGAAAATCTTCAGTGAGCCAAAAAGAGCCTTAGATGAGTTTTAAAGTCTGTAAGATGGTCATAAGAGGTCCTTCAAGTGTTTCCACGATGGTTATCAAAAAGACCTGCTGAATTTCATGATCCCCAAGAAAGTTTCAAATCTACGAATGTGTTAGAATAAGGCAATTCTTGTGATTTTGTTGACTAAGATACCATATAGCAGATGCAAATTTATGTGGTTGGCTACTATTATCCTGTTTACTTATTTGATAATATGTAGTTGCTACAAAGTATTAAGCTATAAAAAATTAATGACTGTATTATAACAGAAATCACACATTAAAAAATTGGTTTATAGCTCCTATTTCTGGCTATTGTACTTTGGGTAAAATATTTATGTCTCTGCTTAATTTCTTTTTTTTTTTTTTTTTGAGTCAGAGTCTCGTTCTGTCACCCAGGCTGGAATGCAGTGGCATGCTCTTCCTGGCTCACTGCAACCTCCACCTCCTGGGTTCAAGTGATTCTCCTGCCTCAGCCTCCCGGGTAGCTGGGATTACAGGTGCATGCCATCATGCCTAATTTTTTTATTTTTAGTAGAGATGGAGTTTCACCATGTTGGCCAGGCTGGTCTCAAACTCCTGACCTCAAGTGATCTGCCCGCCTTAGCTTCCCAAAGTGCTGGGATTACAGGTGTGAGCCACTGCGCCTGGCTGCTTAATTTCTTAATAACGCCACCTCATCCTCATGGAGTTGCTGTGAAGACTGCAAGAATTTATATAAAGTGCCTGTTGTAGCGCCTGGTATATAAAAACACAATAAATCTTAGTTCCCCTTGATTAAATAGTATTTGTTATAAAAAGCTGAATATCTGGCTACTGTTTGGAAATGTTGGTCTTTTATATACCACTGTTTCCATTTAAAAAAAAACAAAAACCCATGATATATTTTATTTATAATATTTTTTGCTTTTTCTGTTTTCTTTTTGTTGTTGTTGGGGGGTGGGGTGGGCAGGGTCTGGCTCTGTTGCCCAGGCTGGAACGCAGGGAGTGCAGTGGCGCAGTCATGGTTCACTGCTGCTTTAACCTCCCCAGGCTCAGGTGATCCTCCTGCCTCAGCCCCCTAAGAAGCTGGGTCTACAAGCATGTGCCACCATACCTGGCTAGTTTTTTGTAGAGATGCGGTTTTTCCATGTTGCCCAGGCTCGTCCCAAACTCCTGGCCTCAACTGATCCACCTGCCTAGACCTCCCAAAGTGCTAGGATTACAGGCATGAGCCACTGTGCCCGGCCCCTTATTTATCATATTTTCTTTATAAGCAGTATTTATGGGCTAAAAAATAGAGAGTAATTTAAATTTTTCATGAGTTTAAAGTAAAAAATAAGGTTAAAAACACATTTTGAACCCTAACAATTACTTTATTACCTTTATATCCTTCATTTTCTGCCTTTCAAAGTTGTTAATAGTTTCCTCCAGATGACGACTTGTTCGGCTAGCATCCATTGCAGCTCTCTGTAATTCCGTTTCTGCCTACAAAAGTATTCCCCAACCAAAGATATAAAAAAATCAAATGAGAATTCATTCAGTTGAGCTTACTGGTAAATTCTACCATTGTGCAGTACTGGCTTTTTGGCATAACAGTGTAAATTGTTAATATTATATTTTACCATATATAATAAAATGATCTATGTAAGCACATGCAGAATAAAAAGCTTTATTTAGTGACTTGATTCACAATCTAGAAAAAAAAACCCCAAGGACAAAAACTACCCCCAAATCCTTCCCTTTCTGTCTACAAAATCATTTTTTTTTTCCAGACACCCTTGGATAACCTACTGTAAAATCATGTCCCATATTTTCTACTGCTTCCCTCTATTTCACTACCTGTGCCATTTATCAAAAATTATTTTTCTTTTGTCTCTCTCTCCGTTAGCCATTTCTCCCCTGAAAAGGACCTATGACTTAGTAAAGATTATTTCAATTCTCTCAATTACAGATTATCTCTTATTTTTGTTTTTGATAGAGTTTTCCTCTTGTTGCCCAGGCTAGAGTGCAGTGGCGCAATCTCGGCTCACCGCAACCTCTGCCTCCTGGATTCAAGTAATTCTTCTCACTCAACCTCCTGAGTAGCTAGGATTATAGGCGCATGCCACCATGCCCAGCTAATTTTGTGTATTTTCAGAAGAGATGGGGCACCCGCCTCAGCCTCCCAAAGTGCAGGGATTACAAGTGTAAGCCACCGCGCCCGGCCTATTATCTCTTACTCTTTATGCTTATCTCATAGGACTACTGTATGGATTACATGAAATCATCTTTGGAAAGGACTAAGGAGAGTGGCACACAGTAGAGAGACCTACAGCTATGACAAGTTCTACCACTGAGAGTTTGATCTTTAAAATGTACAACATTGAGGTATTTTGGGTTAGCAGGTATATAACCAAGACTCTTTCTACCTTGCTTGCTTCTACTTGTTCTCCAAATGCATTAAATATTCCTAACTCTATAATATCCTCATCAGGTGGAATATAATATACACTACAAAATATTTCAGCATGGGATTTCTACTTGTAGATTCTTCTTTACAAGACAACCATGTTACACTGCTTCTATTTAGTTAATGCTTATTACAAAAAAATAAATACACTAGTAACTAATGAATTAGATGGCAAGTCTAACACATTTGGACATGTACTCATATTATCTGATCTGTACCGTCCAATCAGTATGGTAGCCACTAGCCATATGGGGCTATTTTCATTAAAACTAATTAAAATTAAATAAAAAATTAAAAACTAGCTCCAAAGTTACTCTAGTTGTATTTCAAGAACTCAATAGCCATATAGATCCAGTGGATATAGTACTGTCAAGTGCAGAATATTTCTAATCTAATCGTGTATCTCTCTTTAAGCATCTCCTCTGCTAGAACAAAAGTTGCCCAAAAATATTTAAGATTTTTTCTTAAACAGTAACACAGAAATTTAAAAAGGCACAGCCCAATTTTCGGATTAAATTCTTCCTAATAAAGTTTTGTTTCTTGTGCTAATATTATATTTACTCAAAAGTCACATATCTCATCATTTAATAATTAATCATAGAAAAAGTTTGCATTTGTTGTCAAAGTTCTGTGATAAGTAATACCGTGACATTTAGCTTTTGCTTTCTTTTTCAAGAAAATGTATAAATTGAAACAAATAAAAGGGTTTACTATAAGGATCCATTTCTTGACACACCACTTTATTACCCACCTGTGACTGAAATTTTTCATAAAGGAAAAAATACATTTCAAAGAGAGTATAACAATTCTTTCAATAAATTTATATACCCACAGAATTATACACACTTACAATTAGGTTATATATTAATTGTAACCATATATCAATTATGGTTACTTTTGTAATTAGGTTCATTCAACTATACATTTTCAAGATACTAAGTACTTAAAATTATATTCATTTATACCTCTCTGTATTTGTATATACATTTACCATATGGGTTTTATGGTTTTATGGGTTTAAAAACTGCAGAGTTTTTAAAAATCATACCAACTTTCAACTTATTCATAACCAGGAATCAAAAACAATTCTCTATATTTCTGTGTTTGAGATTCTTTAAACTCCAACTTCATTACAGGAAATTCAAAGATAAAATAGAGCTCCTCTGAAGACTTACTACTATGAAAAAATCTCTAACAGTTACTTGATACACGTTAACCTTGTGCTAGTGAGAATATTCAAGCAGACTAATTCCTAATACTGTTTATTACACATGACTGCTGCAGCTCTTTACTTGTGACTACTTCCTTTTGACTCATGTCTTTACCCTCCTCATTTACTGATATTTTCATTTTAAAATTTAGAAGGGTAAGTAGAGTTGGCTAAATCAGGAAAGCATGGGGAAACAGAAGCCATAGCTGGGATATGTGTAGCTGCACCTTCTATCACCCTCCAGCAACTACTATTTATTTCTGAAAGTCTCAAATCCCTTTACTTGAGCATAGCAACTCACCCAAAGTAACACATCCATTTTTAGCAAAGAGAATATAGATTTCTAATATTTCTTCTTTTCACTGAAAATTCTTCAAAATTCTGTAATATACCAACTTGAATAGGAAATGCTTTGGATTAAAATACTAAGATACAACTCCATGAATAAAGATATTCGTATATTAAATGGAATTAGTTAAGAGTTTAAAATGATTTTTAAAAGGGTAAGCCAGATTGGTATTTGTCACACTGCATTACAGGAAGCTTGTTTAGAAGCCACCCGGAGTCCTACTTTGGGGGTGAGCAGGCAGAGCCCTGGAATTCTTCTTTTCCCTATCCTCTCTATCAGAGTGACTCTATCTTATCTTACATATCAAACTTAAACATACTTCTACATAGATGAATTTTAAGAGTTTATCCTGGGAAATATTCCATGATACTATGATTGAATATTTGTATACTTATATTGACTACATTTGTATGTAGATTGTCCTTCATGTTTTGGTCTCAGGTTGTCAAAATACACAAGTTGCAGATCTTACCCAGTAAGCACGTTGATTCACCTGTGGCAATAACCTCTTAGGTTGTATTTATCTCCCCACCATGTGAACCCACAGACCTGCTTCATCTATGCTCTAAGATTGTCTCCCTTCCACAGCAGTTTACAGCACAGCATCCAAGTCAGAAAAATGTCTTAGGAATAGATTCGTTTCTGTGTTTAGTGTAGACACCAGTACTCCTGATTCAATCTTGCCAACTACTCAGGATTCCAGATGTCTTCATATATCACCACCTCCCCCACTCCAGTCCACAAAGAACAAAACAAAACAAAAAATTTTGATCCCTAGCTTAATTCTTAAACACTGGTGAACCCCCCCGCCCCAACCCACAGCCTCTGCCTTGATCTCTAGTTATCAGTCATAAATTTTCCAGCATTCTCTGGTTTGTCTGACTTGCTTAAAACACAGATTCTATCATCTCCATTTGCAGATCTATGACCATCTAGATGTTTCTGTCCCAGTCTCCAGTGGGCACTCCACTCCCAGCCCTATGGCTGCCCATTTTTGTTTAGTACAAAGTTGGGCTTCTGTACCTTTGGTCCAAAGGAAGAAGGACCAAGCAATTGGTGCAGCCCCAAATCGCTGCTCAAGGGACTCCCCTCAGGAATGGAGGTGTTCTGGAACCTCAAATGCTCTCAAAGAGCCACTCCTCATGTGGTTTCTGGCTGAGCTGGGCAGTAACAACCTTAAGGAAGTAGGAAGGAGACACATAGAAGGAATGGAAAAAAGAGGCAGTAGGGATGTTAGTGCTTTTTCTTTTTTCTTTTTTTTTTTGAGACAGAGTTTCACTTTGTTTTCCAGGCTGTAGTGCAGTGGTGTGATCTCAGCTCACCACAACCTCCATCTCCCAGTTCAAGCGATTCTCTTGCCTCAGCCTCCTAAGTAGCTGAGACTACAGGCACGTGCTACCGTGCCTGGCTAATTTTTGTATTTTTAGTAGAGACGGCGTTTCACTATGTTGGTCAGGATGGTCTCGAACTCCTGACCTCATGATCTGCCCGCCTCGGCCTCCCAAAGTGCTGGGATTACAAGCATAAGCCAATGCGCCCGGCCAGATGTTAGTGCTTTCTACACAGTCCTACCTATCTTAGTTGCTGGCAGTTAGGCACTATTTTGTATGCTTTTGCTTAGTAATGAACAACGCACATTGTAGTTTAAGAAATAGTCATGTTTAACAGAAGAACCTTGTTACAGTAGACAGTCGTATCTAGGTTTGTGTCCAACTTGGATCTTAATTATACTCTTAAGTCTCCCTCCTGAGGTTAACTGGCTGGAAGTCATGATTCACATAGTTGTTTTATTTTTTTTATTTTTTTTTTTTTTGAGACGAGTCTGGCTCTGTCGCCCAGGCTGGAGTGCAGTGGCGCAATCTCGGCTCACTGCAAGCTCCGCCTCCCAGGTTCATGCCATTCTCCTGCCTCAGCCTCCCGAGTAGTTACGACTACAGGCGCCCGCCACCACGCCCAGCTAATTTTTTGTATTTTTAGCAGAGATGGGGTTTCACTGTGTTAGCCAGGATGGTCTCGATCTTCTGACCTTGTGGTCCGCCTGCCTCAGCCTCCCAAAGTGCTGGGATTACAGGGGTGAGCTACTACGCCTGACCCACATAATTGTTTTATTTCTAAAAGATGAAGGAAATTAAATGGGAAAATTTTCTTTCCTTTTCTCAAAACAGGGCATAGAGGACACTGGTATATTAGGATTAACGATAGATCTTTAAGTTAATTGTAGAATTAATATTTAGTCATCACCATGTGAAAATAAAATTCAGAAATCTGAATTTACTCTTTATAAAAACATCTGAATTTTTTGTTTGTTCATTTGCAAAGTCTACTGTGTAAAACGATATAAGGGGATTTGAATTAGGTGGTGTAACCTCTTTAAAATTAGACAATTTCTATACTGAGAATTTCTAAATGCATTTCTTTTCAATCTTTATATTCAAATTCTCTACTCATTTAAAAGTAAAAATGCACAATTTCTATATACATTTACTTTTGTACTCCATACCTTAAACATTTTTTTAAAGACCCAAATTCAAAGGATACAATAACATGTCGATCAGGTGGGTTTCGCTGACGTGTTCTTTCTAACTGAGTTAACTGCTTAGCTTCTCGATTCCTTGCTGTGAATGTTGCCTTGAGGTCATCCTGCAAATTGGCATTTTTTTGTTAGTAAAAATGTCTGACTTAAGAAAATTCACACACTCTGTTTTAAGAATGGAAGAATACTTCTTGTGTGATCCTAGTACCATTACCACAGGAATTACAAGTATTACATAATTAGTGTCTATGTATGTGAGAATGTGTTAATATTCTCTCAAAATAATGACACAATTTCAGTGCAAAACTATTAACCATAATAGATAATATATATAAATGTGTAATTTTGATGGTGGTAGTGGTTACATGGGTATAAACATTTGTCAAAACTCAATGATCACTTAAAATGGAAGAATTTTATTGCACATAAATCAGGGGCTCCCAACTCCCAGGTCTATTAGGAACTGGGCCAGCACAGCAGGTGAGCGGGGGGCGAGCTAGTATTAAGGCCTGAGCTCTGCCTCTTGTTAGATCAGAGGCAGCATTAGATGCTCATAGGAGTGCAAACCCTATTGTGAACTAAAGAAAAATTGTCTTCCACAAAACCGGTCCCTGGTGCCAAAAAGGTTGGGGACTGCTGATGTAAATTACACTTCAATAAAGTTAGTTTTAAAAATAGAACTCTCTCACACATTTTAAAAGTCTAAATGCTATCATCTGCTTTAAACAAAAACTTATATTCATATAGTAAAGCAATTTCTGTCCTTATATTTTTCATGATTATAATTATTTTAAAGTTTCCATAATAATGTCTATGTTGTCTATGTTGCTACAGTATACTTAATAAGCTCACTAAAAATATTTCATTATTCTTAAAGAGCTAAGGGATCTTTCAGAGTAAAAAGAATGACTATATACTAGTTTGTATTTCTTTTTTTTTTTTTTTTGAGACAGAGTCTCGCACTGTCGCCCAGGCTGGAGTGCAGTGGCACTATCTTAGCTCACTGCAACCTCTGCTTCCCGGGTTCAAGTGATTTTCTTGCCTCAGCCTCCTGAGTAGCTGGGATTACAGGTGCACGTCACCACACCCAGCTAATTTTTTTGTATTTTTAGTAGAGACAGGGTTCCACTATGTTGGCCAGGATGGTCTCAAACTCCTGACCTCGTGATCCGCCCTCCTTGGCCTCCCCAGGTGCTGAGATTACAGGCATGAGCCACCACTCCTGGCCACTACTTTGTATTTCTTATTAAAAAAACAATTGGAAACCTCATACTCTTTGCCAGAGTAACTCATAGTAAGTGAGAAAATGGATTTACTTACCTGTTTCATTTTCACAATGGTCCCATAAGTTTTCAAGGGTTCAACTACTTTGGCTTCAAGTCTTTCAACCTATTGAAAATTATTAAAATTTTAAATTAGAATGCTTAACCTTTTAGCCTATAAATAAAAGGCTAATCACTAGAAATTAATAAGACTCAGAATCTAAACTCAAACACATTAAAAACTGTTAAGCTGCACAGTAATAGTAAAAGTAGAAAAGCATCTGGTAAGCAAAATGACAGGAAAATGTCTCAGGTTTCCCAGGAGCTCATCCTGGCCACATCATCATCTTAGGATTACTTTGTTACCTTAAAGTAGTAGTTTAAGGGTGTTAAGACAGCTCAAATTTTAATACAGCTAACATTTTCAGTGTGTTCAGCACAGTACTGGATACTTTAGGTATATTATCTCTGAACTGTAATAGCTCAACTTTTCAGAAAAGAAAATCAAAGCTGAAAGAGCATCTTGGAAACATTTAAAGCAACATAACCTTCAAAAGCAAAAAAGCTTAGAGATCACTGTATTTGCTGCATTTTTTTTTCCTGAGAAGCCATTTGTGAATTATCAAAGCCTACAGAACAAGATAAATGGTCTGAGTTGCTGAGCTGTCAAACTGTATGTCTCATCTCTGTTTCATTTAGAATTAAATAGTTTTTCTTAAACGTTATAGGTTTTTAAATCACATTTTGAGTAATTACTTCTTTTACAAGTAGCACTAGTGGAAGGCACTGAAGAGACAGATTTTTTTTTTTAAGGCAAGTATTTAAATACAGCATAGGAAAAATAACTCTCTTGGACATTAAAATTTTTTCTCTCAAGATAGGTGACATGTATTCAATTGCTTAAAATGAACATGTCATATTTTAATAGCAGGAAAAGGGCTTTTTAATGATACATATTTATATAATTGACAAATACACTTAATTTCATATTGATTTTTCTTCAGTTTCTGTAAACAAAATGTATATGACTGTTTCATTTTAAAATGTTAGGAAAATAAAAATCAACTTTCCATTAAGTATTCAAATATTAGAAATCCTAAAATCATGGATATTCAGGACAGTTTGGTTTACACCATTTCTTATAATCCATACTGATTATTCAACTTAAGGATTATCTAAGTCTTTTTTCTGTTCTCCTTTTTGTTGCCTACCTTTTTGTCATTGTTCATTAGGACCTCCACCATTTGGTAAGCAAGGGAAATAAAAGGAGAACAAATGCAAATCAATTCACTTTGCTATTTGATAAATAGCATAAAGGTTTTCTACAAAGGGGCACTGAAATTATTGGCTAAAATAAGATTTTAGGATTACCTGTGAATATAAATTATCTTTGAAACATTAAGTTCCCAGTTAGATGTAACTGAGAGTTACTTGTTTATTACAAAAGAAGTTTCATGACAAGAACTCAACATTTTTCTAAAAGTACCTCCAAACATGATTACTCTTCAAATTTGCATGGATAGCAATGATGAGTTCAATTTTTTTTATACTTATTCTATTTTTTGAAAATTGAAATTCCATTTTAGGTTCTGATGAGAAAAGTACAAAAAAGCAACAAATTTCTAAATGGGCAACTTCTGATAAGTTCACCTATGTTGTGAAACTGAAAATAAATACAAGTAAAAGTGCTCATTAAGTATTTAAAGGAAAAAAATGGGCTTTTAGAAAGAAAACAATCACAAGGACACCTCTCCTGCTACCCAGAGCAAAAAGTCCACACGGTGTCTCAGTATTGGTTTGCTTTCATATAATTCATAGCATTTTGTTGTTGTTGTTGTTGTTGTTGTTGTTGTTAGTAAACCATTGGTCAGTTTTCCAATTGGATGCAGCAATGATCTCTTGCCCATTTATTAATAATGTATCCATCCACATTACCATTCCCAACATTTCCATCTCTAGTCATTCTTTAAAATGTACTTACGTGCCACACAAGACATTAAGTTATGCTTATTTTCTTCCCCCTGCGTACTATTCCCACTACCCTCCAGTAAACAGCCACCCCTTGGCCAAAAGTTGGCAAATAAAGTGGGGAAATTCAAGACTTCAGGATTCCCTAAAATTTAGCTTGAAAACGGTAAAATAAAACACCGAAAGCTTCTCTTTTTTTTGAGACAGAGTCTCGCTCTGTCACCCAGGCTGGAGTGCAGTGGCGTGATCTCGGCTCACTGCGAGCTCTGCCTCCCGGGTTCATGCCATTCTCCTGCTTCAGCCTCCCAAGTAGCTGGGACTACAGGAGACCCGCCACCTCGCCCGGCTAATTTTTTTGTAGTTTTAGTAGAGACAGGGTTTCGTCGTGTTAGCCCGGATGGTCTCGATCTCCTGACCTCGTGATCTGCCCGCCTCGGCCTCCCAAAGTGCTGGGATTACAGGCGTGAGCCACTGCGCCCGGCCGAAAGCTTCTCTTTAATAGATTCACGCAGTGTTATAGACATGAAAATGTAGGTTTCATCAAGTTTGTATCCACCTCTGCAGTTAGGTAGATTACAAGTGAAAGTTCCCACGGTTCCTTCATCCACTACTTCATGGCTCATTCATAACAATGACACTGTGATCTCACTCCATACCTCTGCTTGTCGATAATCCTGAAGTTTGGCAAACTCATCAGCAAAGTTCATCAGGCCCAGCTTTAAATGTGGGGTCTCTGTAGCAGCATACGCGTTGATTTCATTCACCAGGAGGTCGGCTTTGTCTCTCAGCCTGGCAGTTTTCCGCACATAGGCAGCGAAGATTTGGCACAGTTCTCCAAAATGCTTCTCCACATTTGAGACAGCTGTTTGCAGTTGTTTCGTTTGAGCGTTCCTAGAGAAAAAGGTGACACAAAAGGCAAAATACTCTCGTTAGAGATGAGAAGGCTTCACGTTAATGTAACATGCAAACATTCCCCGGGCATTCTGCAGCTTTGAAGGCACAAACCCACCGTCTCCCGGCGCGGACTGCTCTCCATGGGGTCCTGACCTCACTATCCGGGCAGTGTAGGCACAGGAAGAGGCACAGGAAGAGGCCCAGGCCGGGTGGGCCTGGCCTTAACTGGGGAGGTGGCTGCTCTGGCTGCTCCGCGCAGCGCGGCCTGGGAGCCCGGCTGCCTCCTAGGCTTCTGCACTGCCCACGGCAGTGTGGGGACCCGAGACCCGGAGGCGTGGGTGGGTGGCAGCCGGCCGGGCCCCGGGCTCCCCTTCGCCGTCGGCGCTCGCTGCAGCCCAGGGAATTAGGCCCCAGGCCACAGCTGGGACCGTGCAGCCTGCCGCCCAGGGTCGGAATTCGGCGCAGAGGCCCCACGGACAGAGGCTCCACTTCCCTCACCCCAGCCCTCCAGTGTGGGCGGCCCTGGGCAGCTGGGCTCGGGCTCTTACCGGTTTTCCAGGGTGCGCCTCATCATGCTGCCTCGCGCACGGCAGGGGACCTTGCGGGGGCCCAAGGACGGGGACTCCAAGGCGCCTGGGCGCGCGCTGGGG
>NW_012114710.1:3472000-3539924 GCF_000951035.1 Colobus angolensis palliatus
CAGAGCCGCCTGCGCGGTCGTCCCGCGCGTCCCTGCCGGCGAAGCGTGTGGGAAGCACCGCGGGGCTGCGGCTCCTCCATCCTCTCTAACAGCCGCGCTTACCAGACACCCAGCCTCCAGGGCTGCTCGGCTACTCGGAGCAGAGAAAAGACGCCGGTCCGCCGGGAACTAGGAGGGAGATGTGAAACCAGAGGCCCGGGGGCCGCGTCTCCGCCTGTACTACTTGTAGTCTCGTACCAGACACGTCCACTTCGCTATTTAATCTGAAAACGTGGGCTCTTGAGAGCTGCCCTTGGAAGGAGCGGTGCTTACTGCCTAACTTTTCATTTGTTCAGCAAATACGTATCAAGTTCCGACTTCGCGGAAGAGATTGTGTTAGACACTGGGAATAACAGACACATAATTAAGAAGCAGGGGTCCCGGACCTGAAGGGCCTGAGCGTCGGATGAGGAGGCAACGCTTACACCGAACCTGTGCTGAGATAAATAACGAACAGTTCTGGCTCTCGGGGTTGGCCTGGGGCAACAAAAATTCAAAAAGACTAAAACCCCAAACAAACAGGAGGCTCTCCTTTGTCCTTTGAACGCCTCTGTCCCTTTGACCCTCCTGGCCTTCCGTGTGCTGCTTTTCCCAGTAAACACTGCAAGGACTCCATTCAGACTTTATTTATTTATATGTATTTTTGAGATGGAGTCTTGCTCTGTTGCCCAGACTGGAGTGTAGTGACGCAATCTTGGCTCACTGCAACCTCCACCTCCTGGGTTCAAGCGATTCTGCTGCCTCAGCCTCCCAGATAGCTGGGATTATAGGCGTGCACCACTATGCTGGCCTAATTTTTAGTATTTTTAGTAGATACGGGGTTGCGCCATGTTGGCCAGGCTGGTCTTGAACTCTTGGCTACAAGTGATCTGCCCCCCTTCACTTCCCAAAGTGCTGGGATTACACGCATGAGCCTCAATTCAGACTTTATCTGCTTCGAGAAACCTCTCTGGAATCCTCCCACACTTCGCTTTTTCAGGCAACGTTAGGGCCTGGTCCTAACGCTTTGGGACAGGGCCCTAATACTGTCTGAAGGAGCGAAGTGCAAAGTGTTGGAATGCTAAAACAGTACACTTTGTTGATTTTGTACTGTCCCCTATACTCTAGACTTTGAGCCCTTTGAGACAGAGGAAATGTGATTTTGGTCTCGTATTCCTCGCTGCCCTGTGCTGCTGATTAAAAGTTTTTATTTTGGACAAATAGATGTCTGCCGTCCTTTGTTTTCAACTTCCCCTATTCGCTTGAGTTACAATGTGTACCTCTCTTTGCTCCTTGCGTTCACTCAGCATGTTATTGGTTGGATGCCTGGTGTGTTCCAGGTATTATGCTCGGCTTTGAGGTTGGCACAGTAACCTAAGATCGGAATAGTCTATGCTTTTAGAGAGCTCACAGTCATGTGACAGGGATCGAAGCTAATCAAACAAAGATGTGTAAAATTGCCACTGAGGTATGTGCTACTGTATCCACTTCTGCGGTGTAACAAATCACCACAAAACTTAGTGACTTTTTACAATTGTTTGGCTAGCTTGGGATTCTGAGTGGGCTGGGTGATTCTTTTACCTTGGTTCTGCTCAGATGGGCTCTTACTCACCTTTCTGGTCAGCTGGTGGGTGGATGATCTAGGGGGCCTGACTCCTGTGTCATGGCATTGGCAGGTCGTCAGCAGGGGCCACATGTTTCTCATTGTCTAGCACGTCAGTCAAGCTTCTTTCCATGCTTTCAGAGTTCCAAAATAGTGGAGCAGGACAAGTCAACTGCCCAAGTGCCTTTCAAGTCTCTGCCTGTGTTATGTTTGCTGATACCCTATTGGCAGATGCAAGCCACGTGGCCTAGACTGGAGGGATCAGAGTGAGAGGGAAGTGGAAATGCTATGGATGGTGTGGTTGCTAGAGGAATTGGTGGCTACTTTTCCAGGCTACTATTAGGGGAAACTACATGGCAGCAATTGAGCATATACTTAATATAGAGCTTTAGTTTGAACTTGTCAGGGGAGGACTTCATTGAGAAAGTGACATTTGAGCTAAGATCCAAAGAATAAGAAGGAGTCAACTAGGTGAAGAGGGGGTGAAAAACAGTCCCAAGAGAAGGACAGTATGGGCAGTTTGCCGGCTTGCCTCTTCCAGCCCCATTCCCATCCCTACCCAGAATTTCGTATCTCAGAAAATAGTACTATTGTCCAGCTGATTGTTAAGTCAAAAACCTAGGAGTTACCCTTTCTTTTCTCCAGCCACATGGGCAGTTCCTATCTGTTCCATCTCCAAAATATATCCTGAATCATTCCTTCTTCATTTTTTTCTACATCCCCATAATCCAAGCTATGACCACCAGTCATCCTTACTGCAATCCTCCCTTACTAGTCTCCCCATGTCCACTGTTAAACATTGCAGTGTGAAATCAAACGTGTAAATCAGATGATGTCAACCCTCCAAAGCCTCTCAGTGTGCTTCAAATAAAAATTTAAATCCTATTCTGGCTGCTAAGGCTTTATCTCATTTCTGTTTACCCATCTACCTTCTCTTGCTGCCCCACTGTCCTATAGACACATGTCATAGATATGTGTATATATATCTACACACGCACACATATATATGTGTGTATACATACACATATATATACACACACACACATATATATAAGCTTCTCTCTCTGTGTCTATCTATAGATAAACTTATCTCAGAGTTAGTTCTGTGTTTGTATTTCTCTCTGCCTGGAATGCTCCTTCTTCAAGTCTTCACATGGATGGCCCCTTCGTATAAAATGGTGCTTAAAAAGCACCTATGAGTGGGGTTTTCTCTGATCATCAAATGATTCTATCACCCTGTTTTGTTTCCTTTGAAGCACATGTCATGTCCTGAAATTAACCTATTTATTTACATGCTATTTCTGTCTTCTCCCATCCATGTACTAACCAGGTTGGACCCCACTTAGCTTCCAAGATCAGGCAGGTTCAGGTATGGCCGTAGATCTATTTCTGTCTTCTGTGACTAGAATATATTCTCCATGAAACTAGCCATGTTGTTACCTGTTCACTTTATATTCCCAGTACCACCTCAGTGCTTGACTCATAGTAGAAATTCAATAATTAGTTGAGTTTATCAAAGAATAAATACATAAATGAGTGAAAACCCCATGATAGGGAACACAGTATGTGTGAGGACATGGAAGAAAGCTGATGAGGGTGGAGTGGAGGAGGTGGCATCATGTTCTGTCTGAGATTTAGTTGGAGGGGTAGTTGGGGACCAGGTCATATAAGGCGTTTTGGCCATTCTAAGGAGTTTAGAGATTGGTTCTTGTATTAGTCAAGGTTCTTTAGAGAAACAGAACCAATAGTCTGTGTTTGTAAATATAATATGATATAATATAATAATATATAATATATTGTATAATTTTATTATACAATAAAATTACATTGTATAATATAATACACAATTATATAATATTATATATAATTATATATATATAATTACTCCATAATTACTTGAGTAATTATGGAGGCTGAGAAGTCCCCAAATAATTATGGAGGCTGAGAAGTCCCCAAATCTGCAGTTCACAAGCTGGAGACCCAGGGGAGCCAATATGTTATTTCAGTTCAAGTCCAAAGGCTGGAGAACCAGAAGAGCTGATGGTTTATTTCCCATCTGAAAGCAAGCAGGGTGGAGACCCAGGGAGAACAGATGACTGAGTCCTAGAGGGAAGGCTGGAAAAGATGACGTCCCAAGTCAAGCAGTCTGGTGGGAGCAGTTTCCTCCTACTGAGACTTTTTCCTATTCAGGCCTTCGAGTGACTGGATGAGGCCTGCCCACATTAGGGAGGGCACCCTCCTTTATGCAAATGTTAATCTCATCCATAAACACCCTCACAGACACATGCAGAATTATGTTTGTTGGAATGCCTGGGCACCTGTGGCTCAATCATAATCACACATAAAATTAACCATCACAGTCATTGTCTGTGTATCAATGTGAAGCTATTGATGTGTTAAAGCAAGTTATTTATTGTGTAGCTCTTTTTTTTTTTTTTTTCTTTGAGATGGAGTTTTGCTCTTGTTGCCCAGGTTGGAGTACAATGATGCAATCTCAGCTCACTGCAACCTCCTCCTCCCGGGTTCAAGCAATTCTCCTGCCTCAGCCTCGTGAGTTGCTGGGATTACAGGCATGTGCCACCACTCCCAGCTAATTTTGTATTTTTAGTGGAGATGGGTTTCTTCATGTTGGTCAGGCTGGTGAGAAGCTCCCGACCTCAGGTGGGAGGTCTATTGTGTAACTCTTAAAGCTGTTAGCAGATGCTTGGTAAATGGTGTCATAATTGTTGAACAGACGCATATTGAATTATCCCTCTTCAATCTGCACTCAATATATGGAAATGAAAGTGCTCAAGGAAACTTCCTCCTGAGATATGGGCTCTTGATCTTACTCTTCTGTCAGCAGATACCTAAAAATCATGCATTAACACAATCGTTCTCAAGTCTTTTTACTACTTGCAGGCATGCTCTTTCTTACAGGCTACACTTTTTCCAGGGACACATTATCTCATCAAAGAGGAGCTGGGAGCCTGGGAGGACAAGTGCCTTGGCCAGGGTTGTGAGCAGAAGAGCTGGAACTGAATCTTTGTCTTCTTTCTTCAGTGTTCTTTCTAGAGTACCAGGATCTCTTTCTCTCTTAAAAGTAATTTATTTTTATTTTTATTTTTTTGCAAATCAAAGCCACAATGCATTACCACCTTACTCCTGCAAGAATGGCCATAATCAAAAAAATTGAAAAATGATAGATGTTGGCGTGGATGTGGTGAAGAGAGAACACTTTTACACTGCTGATGGGAATGTAAACTAGTACAACCACTGTGGAAAACAATGTGGAGGTTCCTTAAAGAACTAGAGGTAGATCTACCACTTGATCCAGCAATCCCACTCCTGGTTATCTACCCAGAGGAAAAGAAGTCATTATACAAAAAAGATACTTGTACATGCATGTTTATAGCAGCACAATTCACAATTGCAGAAATATGGAACCAGCTCAAATGTCCATCAGTCAATGAGTGGATAAAGAAAATATGTATATATACCATGGAATATGAGTGAATTATACTCAGCCATGGAAAGGAACAAAATAATGGCATTTGCAGCAACCTGAATGGAACTGGAGACTATTATTCTAAGTGAAGTAACTCAGCAATAGAAATCCAAACATCAGATGTTCTCACTCACATGTAGGAGCTAAGCTATGAGGTCACAAAAGCATAATAATGACACAATGGACTTTGGGGACTTGGGGGAAAAAGTGGGAGGGGGAGACGAGGAATAAAAGACTACACATTGGGCACAGTGTACATTGCTCAGGTGATGGGTGCACCAAAATCTTAGAAATCACCACTAAAGAACTTATTCATGTAACCAAACACTGCCTGTTCCCCAAACACCTATTGAAATAGAAAATTAAATAAAATAACAAAAAAGTGTTTTTTTTTTTTTGCAAAGATCGTAAACACATTGAAACATTTGAATGTCATTCCATATTTGGAAGAAGGAGGGTGTGTGTCATAGGATCCATCTATCCCTGAGTAAGGCATTTCAAAATCTCTGGAAATTGTTGTTCCAGGTTAGAAGCATTATAAGGTCTGACTTTTCTGAACTACTATGTGATATTTATATATTTATTGTGAAAACAACACAGTATTATTTTGTATAACATTGAATGAACTCCAATTTATTTAGCATGTTTTAAGGGGGGTCTAGTGGAGGCAGAGAGTTGCATTAGCTTTATTTACATATTTATTCAGCATTACTTGCTGAGAACGTGCCACGTACTAGGTGCTGAATTTAACATTCCTGAACTCATTTCTCAGAGCAAGGTGGAAGGAGATACTATAGAGGCAACTGGCTAATTTTGTTGAATTCTTTTCCAGTCTTATTTAATCAGGAATTTAGAGATGATGATGTAGTTTAAACTAGATTATTTTTATTTAAAGTATATTGTTATTTTGCTAATTGGAGTTTCCTCCTTCCCTTCTCCAGTTCTGTTTTAGAAATAAGAAAGATGTTAAGTGACCAATCATAGTATATTGTATTTATTTGTTAAAAGTAGATTTGTGCCTAACAATATAACTCCAGATGCAGCTGTTCCATGTTAAGTAGCTTAAACAAATTGTTTTAACGATGATACATATAAATCAAATTTTTTTTTCCAGCAAAAGATTGAGTGTGTGTTTATTTACACGCTCTTAAAAGGTTCAGCATTTGAGGAATGTCGGTACTCCCTCTAGTGGTAAATTTAATACTTAAAGTTACTTGGTCAAGCACTGGAAGACAAAGGGAATAGAATGAAATTGCCCTGGATTACTATCTCTTTTATGACCGGTTTTTAAGTAGAAATTACCTATTACTGGTTTTCTTCTTAGTATAATAGGGAGGGAGTACAATTAAGTAATTAAGCACAAGGGCTTTGATGGGCTCTGATGTCTAATATCTGGATTTAAAGTCTGGCTCCACCACTCTTTCAAGCATTAGCAAGAATTACTTGCAGGACATGTTAAAATACAGTTTTCTAGGCCCCAGCCCCGGAGTTTCTCATTCAGGAGGTCTGAGGTGAGGATCAAGAATATGCCTTTATAACAAATTCTCAGTTGATACTGAACCTGCTGGTCCCTACCACACCTTGGGAACCACTGACCTAGACTCCTGGAGTGCCTCACATTCCTCAGGGGTTAGCTCTGGGGTTGTGAAGATTAAGCGGAGTATTAGATGTTAAGTGCTTAGTATGGTACCTGAAATAGTAAGTGGTCCACAAAGGTTAGCACCTACTAATATCATAGATTTGTCAGTGTTTCTCTAACTTGGAGAATTCAAAAGGGGAGAACTTTGTAATAATATTGTTGTTGAGCTCATATTGTTAGCTAAGTTATATCAGCAGTCTTATCATTAAGGTCTTTGTGCCTAACACTACATAAGCACTGTTAATATACCTATTGCATCAGTCTAATTATTAATATATTCATCTTTTTGTGAATTGATTTGAAAAATTGATACAGAACAAAAGAAAAAACACACATGGGAGGGTATGTTAAGGAGACATAGGAGTCAATTAAAAGAGCCTCTGGATGGCCAAAGCTCCAACAATTTGAGCAAGAAAATAAAGTAGTAATGGATGGTAACCCAAAGTAAAAAATTACATATTCCTGAGTCCATGCTGAGATTAAATTAATGAATGAATGGAGAAGAAGAGACAAATCTCCCACAGAATAATTCCAAATAATTTATGTAGCTTCTTCATCCTCAAGGAGGTGGAGTAAAAGTCCTGTCTCCTTAAGTGTGGGCTGCACTTAGTGACCTCTTTCCAAAGAGCACAGTATGGAAGGAGGAAAAAAAAAAAGTAATTTTCCGGTAGAGAAACATGACAAACACTACCTCAGTCAGGTGATCAAGGTCATTATCAATAGCTATGGGTTATGTTCCTAGTATGTACCCTTTTTATGACATGATGGAAATGGTGTCTTACACCTGTGGTTTTCCACCTCCAAATTCATGACCCCAGTGTAATTTTGAGAAAAATGTCAGATAAATTCCAATAGGGGGAGATTTTACAAAATACTTGACTAGTACACCTCAAAACTGTCAAGGTCATCAAAAACAAGGATAATTTGAGAGACCATTATAGTTAAGAGGGACCTAAGGAGACATAAACTTCTACTAAGTGTAATGTGGCAACCCAGAACAGAAAATGAGCATCAGGTAAAAACTAAAGAAATCCGAATAAAATATGGAGAAAAATAAAGCAAACTTTTTTTCTTTTAATTAATTAGTTAATTGATTTCGAGACAGGGTCTCATTCTGTCACCCAGGCTGGTGTGTAGTGGCATGGTCATGGCTCCTTGCAGCCTCTACCTCCTGGCCCCAAGTGATCCTCCCACCTCAACCCTCCAAGTACTAGGACCACAGGCAAGTACCACCACACCTGGCTAATTTTTTGTGTAATTTTAAAAATTTTTTGAGACAGAGTCTTACTCTGTTGCCCAGGCTAGAGTGAAGTGGCATAATCTCAGCTCACTGGGACCTCTGCCTCCTGGGTTCAAGCAATTCTTGTGCCTCAGCCTCCTGAGTAGCTGAGACTACAGGTGCACACCACCATGCCTGGCTAATTTTTGTATTTTTAGTAGAGACAGGGTTTCACCATGTTGGCCAGGCTGATCTCAAACTCCTGACCTCAGGAGATCTGCCAGCCTTGGCCTCCCAAAGTGTTGGGATTACAGATGTGAGCCACCATGCCCGGTAATTTTAAAAAATTTTTATAGAAGTGATATCTCCCTATGTTGCCCAGGCTGGTCTCAAACTCCGCAGCTCAAGTGATCCTCCTGTTTCGGCCCCCCAGGGTGTTGGGATTATAGGTGTGAGCTACAGCACCTAGCCTTTTTGTCTTTTAGAAAAAATATTGATACATGATCACTATTAGAAGTTTCATTAATACTGAGAAGTATAGTATAAGAAAAAATACCAATATTTTTATTATAAAATGTCAATATTAGGTGAACATTTTTCTAGATCTATCTATTTATCTGGAAGGTCTTTACCTTATAAGGTAGAACTTATATATACGTAAGTTATGTATATGTTATATACGTGTATTTATAATGAGAGGAATATATAAATAAATAAAAAGACAAAAAGCTTTGCTTTTTCGTTTTTCCATATTTTATTCAGATAAAATTCTGATAAGATATATCCTCCCATGAAGATCACTTGAACCCAGGAGTTTGAGACCAGCCTAGACAACATAGGGAGATCTCATCTCTACAAAATTAAAAAAACTTAGCCAGGTGTGGTGGCACTTGCATGTTTTCCTAGCTACTTGGAGGGCTGAGGTGGGAGGCTCACTTGGGCCCAGGAGGTCAAGGCTGCAATGAGCCATGATTGTGCAGTAAGTTAGATATATGTAAGTTACACACACATATGTATACATACATAACACATATAGATATGTTATATATAATATATATGTTACACACATATTTCTTCCCATCTACTTTACATATATATAACTTATATCTATATAAGTTATATAGTTATATATAGGTTATACAGGTTATGTAGTTATATTTAGAGTAGACAGGAAGATCTTATAAAAATAGGATTATAAAAATAGAATTTTTGTGTTTGATTTCTAAATTTACTTTGGGGTTTTAAAATGTTTTCACATTATGAAATATATCAAACATACAGAAAATAACAGACACCTATACATTCACTGGGGAGATTTTACTATATTTGTTTCAGAATTTTAATAATCAAAAGTTCTCATGATAAAAAGTACTCTTCGGACCAGTAGATTTTTCTCATGATAATTACTATCTTCAAGATGGTGTGTATTCTTTCCATGTCTACTTTTATACTTCTCCTTTATATATATGTATGCATTCATGATATATACATATATATATTTGTTTTTAAACTTTATATAATTGGTATAATATTTCATATATCTTTTTGAAATTTACTTTCTTAACACAACATTATATCTTAGAGATTGATCCATGTTGTTACATTTAGTGTTATATAGATTTCTGTCCTATGAATAATTCACAATTTCTTCTGATGGGTATTAGTTGTTTCCAATTTTTTCTATTGTCAAATATGCTGCAATGCATATGTACTTGATTTTCTCTAGAGAATCTATATAGAAATGGCTGGTCTTTTTATGTTGTTTGTAATAAGTTTTGCAGGACAAGAGTTTTCTTTTTTCTTTTTTGAGATGGAGTTTCACTCTTTTTGCCCAGGCTGGAGTGCAGTGGCACCATCTCAGCTCACTGCAACCTCTGCCTCCCAATTTCAAGTGATTCTTCTGCCTCAGCCTCCCGAGTAGCTGGGATTACAGGTGCACACCACCATGCCCAGCTAATTTTGTATTTTTTTTTTTTTTTCAGTAGCAACAGGGTTTTGCTATGTTGGCCAGGCTGGTCTCGAACTCCTGATCTCAGGTGATCCACCTGCCTCAGCCTCCCAAAGTGCTGCGATTACAGGCATGAGTCACCACGACTGGCCTAGGAGTTTTCAATTTTGGATTTTTAATCTAGCTGGAAATTTATTTTTGTATATACTGTGAGGTAAGGGTCTAACTTTATCTTTTTCCTTATGGGTAGTCATTTGTGCCAAATTTGTTTATTGAATTATTTATTCCCATACCAACTAATTTTATTACTGCTATTGTGATATACCAAATTTCTAGACATAGGTTAACCTTTTTCTAGGCATTCTTTTACTGGCCTATTTGTCTATTGCCGTGCCAATAATGACCCATTTTAATTAGGGATATTCTGAATAGATAAGTTACTTGAAACCATGAGAAACTTGTTTATAGATTTGTCAGATAAATCACTTTGGCTTTAACTTGAATAAATCTTTTAATGGATGCAAACATAATTTATTTTCCTAATCTGCTTTTTTGTATAGCTTTATTGAGACATAATTACTATATATTTCACATTTAAAATGTACAGTTTAATCATTTTTTGTATATTCACAGAATTGTGCAACCATCACCACAATCAATTTTAGAATGTTTTCAACACCCCAAAAAGAAACTGCGCATGTTAGCAGTCACCTCCTATTTCCCTCCAGACCTCCCAGTTCTAGGCAATCAGTAATCTCCTTTCTGTCTTTGTAGATTTGCCTCTTCTGCATGTCACACAAGTGGAATCATAAAATATGTGGTCACTTGTGATTGATATCTTTTTCTGAGCATAATGTTTTGAAGGTTCATTCATGTCATAATGTGTTTTAATACTTCATTCTTATCACTGAATAATATTGCGTTGTATGAATATTCTGGATTTGATTTATCCATTCATCAGTTGATAGATATTTGGCTTGTTTATATTTTTTAGCTATTATGAATAATGCTGCTATGAGTATTTGTGTATCACACGTTTTTGTATGGACATATGTTTGCATTTCTCTTGGATATACACTTAAGAGTGAAATTACTTTGGTTGGTTATTTACTATTGGGGGAGAAAAACAAACAAACAAAAAAGTAAAATTGCTGTATCTTATGGTAATACTATGTTTAATCTTTTGAGGAACTTCTAGACTGTGAAGTGGTGCAGCCACTTCACTTTTCTTTTTCTTTCTTTTCTTTTTTTTTTGAGACGGAGTCTCGCGCTGTCTCCCAGGCTGGAGTGCAGTGGCGTGACCTTGGCTCACTGCAACCTCTGCCTCCCAGGTTCAAATGATTCTCCTTCCTCAGCCTCCTGAGTAGCTGGGATTACAGGTGCCCACCACCACACCCGGCTAATTTTTAAATTTTTTTTAGAGACGGGGGTTTCGCCATGTTGGTCAGACTGGTCTCGAACTCCTGACCTCAGGGGATCTGCCCACCTCAGCCTCCCAAAATGCTGGTATTACAGGCGTGAGTCACCACACCTGGCTGCCACTTCACTTTTCAAAATGGCTGCACCATTTTACATTACAGTGCTCTAATAGCAGCAATATATCAGAGTTCCAATTTCCTTTTTTCCTGTTACTTTTATCTATGTTTATCTTTTTTCCTGTTACTTTTATCTATGTAGAAACTATATAGTTATGTATTGTTTTATATAGAAACATACAGTTATGTATTGTTTCTGTATCCAGTTTGATAATCTTTGCCTTTAATTGGTGTGTTTAGGCCATTTACCTTTTGTTTGTTTGTTTGTTTTTTGAAACAGGATCTTGTTATGTTGTTCAGGCTGGTCTCAAAACTCCTGGTCTCAAGTGATCCTCCTGCCTCAGCCTCCCAAAGTGTTGGGATTACAAGCATTAGCCACCACACCCAGCCTAGACCATTGATATTTAATGTAATAATGGATCTAGTAATATTAAAATCTACCATCTTTCTAGTTGTTTTTAAAATTATATTCCATGTATTATTTGTTGAAAGACCTAGGTCTTACTGCCTCTTGATGTTTTTGTTAATGTCCTGTGTCAGGCTTACTCTGTGTAATTGGAATTTATTCTATGCCTATAATGGGAGATATCTTCTGGCTCCAATTCAGCATGTGGCCATGGGAAATGACTACCACAAGGGATTGCTCTATCATAGTGGTGGTTAACTCTGCATATTCATTACCTGAAGGGCTTTTTAAAAATGCCAATGCCTGTATCCCACCAATAAAAATTATACTTTATCTGGATTGTATCCTAGCAATTGATAATTTTAAAAGCTTCCCAGATGATTCTAGTGTGCAAATAGAGTGTAGCCTCTGGGCAGATCATGAGTGAGAAGCAGAAAATTCTACTGTCATGGGTTTTCCTTGCTGTTTCTCTGAGCTGCCTACTTACTACTTTTTCTCACTTCTCTCAAAGTTTGGGGGAATTCCTGGGATTTAGTTGAACTTAACATTTTCTTCATAACCATTCCTTGGAGGAAGGTATGGGGATTAAGATCCTGTCTTGGCTGAAAGTTTTCAGTCTATAACATAATTTAGTATCTCTTACTGTGTTGATTTTTTATTGTGTTTTTTGGTTAGTTTTTTACAACCTTTATTTATTTTGTTAGATGTTGGAAGGAAAGGATTCTGTGATCTAACTTTATTCTATCATCTTTATCTGAAATTCTTTAAACTTTTTATTGTGTTGTACTCCTTTCTCTAATCCTCACAATAACCTTACGAAGTTGCTGCTACAACTACTATTATTATTGTTATTATTATTTTTTTGAGATGGAGTCTCGCTCTGTCACCCAGGCTGGAGTGCAGTGGCACAATCTCGGCTCACTGCAAGCTCCGCCTCCCGGGTTCACGCCATTCTCCTGCCTCAGCCTCCCGAGTAGCTGGGACTATGCCCGCCACCACACCCAGCTATTTTTTTTGTATTTTTAGTAGAGACAAGGGTTTACCATGTTAGCCAGGATGGTCTCTATCTCCTGACCTCGTGATCCGCCCGCCTGGGCCTCCCAAAGTGCTGGGATTACAGGCGTGAGCCACCGCGCCCGGCCACAGCTACTACTATTAATAGTAGTTATCGATTACTAGTAGTTATGGATTTTTCATTGTACAGATTCCTGTTTTCTCATTTGCAAAAAGGAGACAGTAATGGTGCCTGTCTCATGTGTGGATGTGAAGATGAAATGAAATAATGCGTGTAAGACATTTTTCATAATGCCTAGAACATAACCAGTGCTCAGTGAATGTTAACTAAGTAATTCTTCCATGTAAGGGCAGAGTATCTGTGTTCTATACATGGCCCATTAGTTTTATGTACTGGTCACACTGATTTTAAAAAAGGATAAAATTAGATATAAAAATTATTTTTTTCTGAGAAAAATGTAAAAATAAGCTACTCTATTTTGGTTCATTTTGTAAGTTTTTTTTCCTCTGTCCTTTGGACTAGAAGATTATTTTTCTCAACTAGAAAAACATGTATTAGCAATCAACTGTATTTTACATTTTAGCTTCATCGTTCTACCCACATTTGTTTTTTCTTTATTTTCAATGTTGGTATGAGTTTTCTCTTTTTCTGAGTTTTCAGAGATATTTTAAGTGAGCAGTTGAATTTTTACTTAATCAGTGTATGACAACCAATTGCAATGGTTATTCTTTCTGATGCTCCAATTATCCAAGAGTTGGCTGGTGGGAGCCCATCCAGCTGGCACTGGTGTTGACATTTTCCAGTTTTCTTAAATTTGTCCTGTGTTCTGGTACAAGATGTGTCAGGCTCACCTTGTAACTTTTCTGCTCAAGAATTGAAATCAGCCAGTTCTCTAAGGAACAGCTAGACATCATTTTAAACTGAAAACTCCAAATTCCTTATTGATCTATTCTCTCAAGATTATTTTGGGAATAGCTAGCTTGCTGAGTAGAGTTGAAAGCATCCATTTTGACTGCTAGCTGCACTGGTCACTGAAACAATATGTGTATTTTTTTCACATTAGAATATCACAGTAAGAAAAAACTGAGATAAATCTATAGCTCATTGGGCTGTTATACTTTTGACCTAAGGTAGCGAAATTCTGAAATTGTCTTTGTGAGATAATACATTTTTCTTCTGCTGGAGGCACTTTCATGCACTTTAACATATAGAATTAGCCTAATGGGAAGAAAGTAATGTTTCTTCATACCACCAGTTTTTACAAATACTTCTCATTCTAGTAGTTAGAGAATCTAATAAATACAGTGTTTACAAATACCGTGAAGTAAGAAGTTTAGTAATTTATTGGAATATGTCTAGATCTACTAACTGAAGTATTTACATAATTTTCAGAAACATTTACTTTTTAATCCAGATGATGTTATATAAAAATATATTTTTTCATTTTTAAAAATGACAGTGTACTTCAAACTTTTATTTTCTTAAAAAATTTTCCCACATATCTGTTGCTTTGTAATTACTATAAAAGTTATAATACTTAGACTGGGTGCAGTGGCTCACACCTGTAATCCCAGCAGTTTGGGAGGCCAAGGTGGATGGATAACCTGAGGTCAGGATTTCGAGACCAGCCTGGCCAACATGGTGAAACCCCGTCTCAACTGAAAATACAAAAATTAGCTAGGCGTGATGGCAGGTGCCCGTAATCCCAGCTACTCCGGGGGTCGAGGCAGGAGAATCTCCTGAACCTAGGAGGTGGAGATTGCAGTGAGCCGAGATTGCGCCATTGCACTCCAGCCTGAGGGACGAGAGTGAGACTTCATCTCAAAAAAAAAAAAAAAAAAGTTATAATATTTAAAAAAAAAACCCGAGAGGTGTAGAACCAGTGTTCTACATAATTCTCCTCTGTAGCACTGATCACAATTCTAAGTAAATATTTGATTGGTAATGAGCACTGCTTGTGCCTGTCACTCTCTAAGATTGTGGATTGCATCTCTGCATATGTGACTGCACTGTTCACCACCAGATGCCCAGAAACTAGGACACTTTTTTTTCCCCCTTTTTCAACTTTTAGTTAGATTCAGGAGGTACATGTGCAGGTTTGTTACAACGTTATATCGCATGATGCTGAGGTTTGGAGTATGCTAGCATAGTACTCAATAAGTAGTTTTTGGGTAGCTACTTACCCAGGTAGCTAGCATAGTACCCAATGAGTAGTTTTTCAACCCTTTCTTCTCCTCCCTCCTTCCTTCTTCCTTCTTGTGGTCTCCAGTGTCTTTTTTAATTTTTGAGACAGGGTCTTGCTCTTTTGTCCAGGGTGGAGTGAAGTGGTGCGATTATAGCTCATTGCAGTCTTGAACTCCTGGGCTCAAGCAATCCTACCGCCTCAACCTCCCCAGTAGCTGGGACTGTAGGCTGGTGCTATCAAACCTAGCTAATTTTTGTATTCTTTGTGGAGATGGGGTCTCACTATGTTGCTCAGGCTGGTCTCAAACTCCTGACCTCAAGTAATCCTTCTGTCTCAGCTTTGCAAAGTTTTGGGATTATAGGCATGAGCCACTGTGCCCAGGACTGGGCAGTTCTTATATGTAATAGATGGTCAGTAAATTTTTGCTGAATACATAATATTTGCTAAAATATAAAAACTCAGAAAAAGAGAAAACTCATACCAACATTGAAAATAAAGAAAAAATGAATGTGGGTAGAACGATGAAGCTAAAATGTAAAATACAGTTGATTGCTAATACAGTTTTTCTAGTTGAGAAAGATACTCTTCTAGTCCAATCCAATTTGTAATTTGCCTCTTAAATTTATGCTTTCAAACTAGCAGATAATTAAATTGATGCAGTCCATTTTAGTGGTAATATTTGTCGTTGTAATTTGCCTTTTATATTTTGAAAACACTGTTCCAAATTGATATCAGTTAAATGTTCACTTTTTCCTTCCCTATAGCATTTGTAAGGTTTTGTTTTATGCAATTAACTTTTAAATCCATCCAAAAGTTATCTTATTGTAAGTTGGGAGGGAACACTGTTGTATGATATCTCTAAATGGTAATTTCCCCCAGTACCGTTGGTTTAGTAATATATCCCTTCCCTGATAATTTGGGGCCCCATGTATAATTTCTTTCCATCCCATTAGTCTCACAGATGGGTCTCTAAAGTATAGACCTAGAAATAAGATGAAAATCCTCAATCACAAAAGTGTTTTTGACTCTATCCTGATCTTCATTTTTGCACACTTGGCTCCAGGAATGCTGGAGTTGTTAGAAACAGTGGAAATAGGCACTGAACTTCTGGTGACTTTGGACACCCAGCTAGCTCTGTGTTGTCAGGTCTGCCTTGAGAAAAGTTTTCATTTTTTAAATAGGTAATATTCTGGCATTCCTTCTTTGGGAATTGCATTCAACAGCAGATAATAGGGATGCAAGTGCCTTAGACAAGATCAAAATTTATTTTTATCTCACATCAAAGATTTACAGAGGTAGGCATTGCCTCTTTTATGGAGGCTCCACAGAGTTATCTAGAATGTAGACTTCTTTCTGTTTTGCAGCGAGATACCATTACATACAGAATTCTGGTTTCCACCAATTTTTGGAGAGGCTAAAAGCAAAAAGGGTGTTCCCTAAAGGTCTGTCCCCTTTTAAAGGAGTCTTCTAAAAGTCTCACACAACCTCAGCTTACATATCCTTGGCCAAAATTAGCCACATGGTCACACTTGGCTGCAAGGAAAGCTAGGAAATGTGGTCTTTTATCAGAGAACATTGTTTATCTGAATAAAATTGGGGTCCTATTAATAAGGAAGAAGAGGAGAATGAATCTGGCATGGACAATAGTATTTTCTGGTGCACCTACCAATTTGTAGATTCCTTAAACAGGCTTCCTGCTTCTCGAAGTATGGTAAGTGCCATGATGGGGGTGTCTTAGTCTTTCTTCTGTTGCTGTAACATAGTATCTGACGCTGGGTATTTTATAATGAACAGAAACTTATTTCTCACCGTTCTGGAGGCTAAGAAGTTCAAGAGCAAGTGCTGGCATCTGATAAGGGCCTTCTTGCTGTATCATCCTATGGTGGAAGGTGAGAGAGTGGTAGAGAAAGAGAAAAGGGGACTGAACTTGCCCTCTTGTAACGAACCCACTCCTGTGATAACGAACCCAATCCTGAAATAATGACATCAATCCATTCATGAGCATGGTGCTCCCTCCATGTCCCAAACATTTCCCATCAAGCCCCACCTCCCAACACCATCATATTGGAGATCAAGTTTCTAACACATGAACTTTGAGGGACACATTCAAACCATAGCAAGGGCACAGAAAGATGGCAGGTAACTGAAAGTGGATACACTGAAAGATATGGGAAATCAGCAAATCCACTTTCAGCTAGCAGGCTGTTGGATTCTGTATCCTGTCCTTGTGTACAAAATATCCAAGAGTCTTCATTATGTAGACTCAAACTCAGCCACTATGGCATGGATTCTTTGGCTCTATCGTTATTGCTATTTGATGATAAAAGACATCTAGAGAATTAGTACACCTTCCTATTTGTATGATAGACATTGGTGAATTCTGAATTTATGCTCCTATAAGCTCTTACAATGGATACATACCCCACTGTCAGCAATGAGCTAGTCAGTGCCTACAGGGATATTTTTTAAAAAAGTATTGAACAATTTTATTTAAGTTTCTTTTCAGAATGTATGCACATAAAATGAGATTGTGTACAATAGACAAGGCTACTTAGAGATCATATTCTTTTTTTTTTTTTCTTTGAGACAGGGTCTCACTCTGTCTCCCACGCTGGAGTGCAGTGGAGATCATGGCTCACTACAACCCTGACCTCCTGGGCTCAAGTGGTCTTCACACCTCAGCCTCCCCAGTAGCTGATCCTACAGGTATACACCACCACCACTCCCAGCTAATTTTTGTAGAGATGGGATTTTGTCATGTTGCCCAGGCTGGCCTTGAACTTCTGCACTCAAGGGATCCACCCACCTTGGCCTCCCAAAGTGTTAGGATTATAGGTCTGAGCCACCTTGCCAGGTCAGAGATCATATATTGAAGGTCAGCATGAAACGAATTCTTCCACCATCACATCCCCTTTCCACAACTTTGGAGGAGTCTCCTCTGCTTGGCTTTCCCAAAGTTGCCTGTTGTCAACATCCCTGATCTTCTGGACTTCACGCCCAGATTATTTCATTGTGAGTCATTCCACTGACCACTGCTATATGACTTACCAGCTCTGGCTCTTTGGTCTGCCCTGTTAACACTCTCTTCTGCACAATATCCTGGTACCTCAAAGAACTGTCTGCCAAATGGGCAACTTGGCTACTTTACCAGCCACTGTGTTATTATGATCATTTTTTTACATTAATATTTCATTTCTATTGGCTAGAATTTTTTAAAAAAATTTTTAATTTAATTTTTTTTTTTTTTGAGATAGGGTCTCACTCTGTCATCTAGACTGGAGTGCAGTGGTGCCATCACAGTTTGCTACAGCCTTGATCTCCCAGGCTCAATCGATTCTCTCATCTCAGCCTCCCAAGTGACTGGGACTACAGGCACTTGCCACTATGCCCAGCTAATTTTTGTATATATGTATTTTTCTTTGGAGGGATGTGGTTTTACCATATGTGTGTGTGTGTATATGTATGTGTCTGTCTATGTATCTATGTATCTATCTATGTATCTATGTATCTATCTATCTATCTGTCTATTTTTAGAAATGGGGTCTTACTATATTACCAGGCTGTTCTTGAACTCCTAGGTTCAAGTGATCCTCTGCCTCCCAAAGTTCTGGGATTACAGGTATGAGCCACCTTGCTTTACCCGCTCTCTCATATTTTAATTCACATTTCTTTGAATCGTAGTGAAGTTGAGCATCCTTTAAAATACGTGATTTCTGGTTCCTTTTAAAAACATTTTATTTGGAAATAATTTTAAACTTAGCAAAAGCTGCAAGTATAAAAAACAGTACAAGGAACATACACCCTTTACCATGGTTCCTGAATTGCTAATATTTTACCCCACTTGCTTTATCATTTGCTCTCTTTGTGTATGCATGCATAGCTGTGTGTGTGTGTGTGTGTGTGTGTGGTGTATAATTTTTACTGAACCATTTGAAGGTTACAAATATTATAGTCCTTTACTCCTAAGTATTTCCATGTGTATTTTATAAGAAAAGGAATATTCTTGCATAACCTCAATGAAGCTATCAATTTTATAAGTTTTCATTGGTATAAGACTTTTAAAATATACTTTTTCTTTTTTTGGATGAATATATCTCATCTAAAATGCAATACTTTAATCTACCATTCATATCCCAATTTTGTTCACTGACCTAATAATGTTCTTGATAGCATGTTTCCCCTCCAGCAAAAAAAATCCAGTCTAGGGTAAGTTATTGCATTTGTCATGTCTCTTCAGCCTCTTTTAATATGAAACATTTTCATAGCCTTCCTTTGTCTTTTATGTTGTTGATATTTTATAAAAATATAGTTTCTATCCTCCCCAACTGACTTTCTAATAAATAAATTTCTGTGGTAGAATTTTCATCATTTTTTCCTTGTCTGATGTTTTCTCACAACAAGTTGGAGTTACGCATTCTTGGCCAGCATTCTGCATAGTTAATGTTGTGCCATTCTCAGGATATCACATCTGGAGGCACGTGTTGTCCATCTCTCCATTATTGCTAATGGTAATCATTCTTTTTATTTTCTTGAGACAGAGTCTTGCTCTATTGCCTAGGATGGAGTGCAGTGGTGCGATCTTGGCTCACTGCAACCTCCATCTTCTGGGTTCAAACAATCCTCCCGCCTCAGCCACCCAGGTAGCTGGGATTACAAGCATGTGCCACCCCACCTTGCTAATTTTTGTATCTTTTTAGTAGAGGTAGGATTTCACCATGTTGGCCAGGCTGGTCTCAAACTCCTGGCTTCAAGTGATCCTCCTGCCTTGACCTCCCAAAGTGCTGGGATTATAGAGGTGAGTTACCATACCTGGTCCTGGCCAATAGTTCTTATTGGTGATTGTAACAGTCTTATGTCAAGTTTCTAATGAGCTTGTCCTATATGGCAGATATATGTGAAGTTCTAGGTTGAAAGATGAATAAGAGAATTTCTTTGCTAATGAGGTTATAGTCCACAGATGAAGCAAAAATGTAACAGAAAAATGACAATAGCATTGTTGAGTGCTGTAATAGAAGCACGGACAATGAAGTAACTAAATCTACCCTCAGGAGTAACTCTAGCCAGGGATATTGGGGAAGCTTCACAGGAACAAATCGTTCATGAATAGGGACCATGTTTATAGATGTTTTATCCTACATGGCACTTTGCCTTATGCTCATTAACTAAGCATTGAATAAATGAATGAAAATAAAAGTCTATGTGCCCCCCCAAAAAACTGATGTCAAAATGTGGCATGTAGATTATTTAATTTTATCTCTCTTTTTGGCTTACCGTTGATGACAGAATCTTATTCCTTTAAATGTTTTAAACACTAAGAAAATATATTTACATGCTGAGAGAAAATGCTCATAGTAAATTATGTATACGAATGTGGTATATAAGTTTATGATATAAGCTTTTCTAATACAGTTCTATATTCATTAGAGACCTTGATTATGAAATTGAAGTATGTACAGAATCATAGATCTTAATGTAGAAAACAACTTCAGAAGTGCATCCACTCCAATTCCTTCTCTTTGAGCAGAGGCCAATTTTACAGATGAGGCCTTGAGGCTCAGAGAAGTTTAATGCCTCAACCAGATCAAGGCTATGTGGTCATCTAGGACTCTATAACCCTGATTCAATGCCAAGCCTCTTCTTGGCAATAACTGGTACTCAATCCGTATTTGCGGAGTGAATGATACTCTTTCCTCCTAGTATATTGTGATTTCCACTATCCATGCTGAACTTTTAGGAAGCTTTAGGAACTTTTAGGAAGTCACAGCTAATCCTCTAAGCCATATACTGAAGTTCCAATTTCTGTTGGTGTGAATCATGTAAAATAGAAGATGCTGGCAAGGTTTTGGAAAAAGGGAACACTTATACACTGCTGGTGGGAATGTAAATTAGCTCAGCCACTGTGGAAAGCAGGCTGGAGATTTCTCAAAGAACTTAAAATGGAGCTACCATTTGAGTCAGCAATCCCATTAGTGGGTGTATACCCAAAGGAATAGAAATCATTCTACCATAAAGACACACATACACGAATGTTCATTGCAGCACTATTCACAATAGCAAAGACGTGGAATCAACCTAGATGCCCATCAGTGGTGGACTGGATAAAGAAACTGTGGTACATATACACCACGGAATACTACACAGCCATAAAAACGAATGAAATAATGTCTTTTTCAGCAACACGGATGGTGGTGGAGGTCATTATCCTAAGCAAATTAATGCAGAAACAAAAAACCAAATGCTGCATGTTCTCGCTTATAAGTGGGAGTTAAACATAGACACAAAGAAAGGGACAATAGACACCAGGGCCTACCTGAGGATAGAGGATAGGAGGAGGGTGAGGATGGAAAACCAGCTATTGGGTACTATGCTGATTACCTGGATGATAAAATTATCTGTACCCCAAACCTCTGTAACACACAATTTACCTATGTAACAAACCTGCACATGTACCTGCTGAACCTACAATAAAAGTTGAAAAGAAAAAAACAATAGCTCTGTCTGAGAGAACTATAACATGAACCATGATTGTAGTTATACATTTTGTAGTAGTCATATTACAAAAAAGAGTCAAATTAATTTTGCTAATACATTTTAGCTAATAAATATATCAAAAAGTTTAGCATTTAAAAATGTAAGCAATATAAAATTATCGAGATATTTTATATTATTTTTTCATACTGTCTTATGAATTTGGTGTGTATTTTACAGCGCATTTCAATTTTGACTATCCAAATTTCAAGTGCTCAATATCTGCACGTGGCTACTGGCTACTGCATGGTCCAATATTCAGTGTGTATAATGGACAGTGCAGATTTAGAATGACCCTTGATAATCCATCATCTTTGTGCTTTGCATTATTCAATATCAAATGCCATAAGGCAAATGACCCAGAGAAGGGTTTCTTCTCTCCACCTGACTGTGACATAATCTCAGCGTTGTGGGTACAAACCTTTACTTAGAACTGCAGAATTTTGGAGATGGATGAGACAACGTAGTAGTACTTTAATAAAAACATACACATATAACTACTTGCTTCTCATGCTTATGGTATCAACAACTAGTTGTGATGTTTTCAAAATTTGATCATGGATAATATGTTTATCTAAATTGACTTCCATATCTCTTATATAGATTGATATAATACAACTTCAAAATAAAATTGCTCACTCCTAGATTTGAGTAGGGGAAGAAGAAAGGTAGCTTTGGTGAAAATGACATTCAGATTTTTTTTTTTTTTTTTTGAGACGGAGTCTCGGAAAGATTATTATTATTATTATTTTTTTTTTTTTTTTGAGACGGAGTCTCACACTGTCCCCCCAGGCTGGAGTGCAATGGTGTGATCTCAGCTTACTGCAACCTCCACCTTCCAGGTTCATGCGATTCTCCTGCCTCAGCCTCCTGAGTAGCTGGGATTACAGGTGCATGCCACCATGCCCAGCTAATTTTTTGTAGTTTCAGTAGAGACGGGGTTTCCCTATGTTGGCCAGACTGGTCTCAAACTCCTGACCTCGTGATCCGCCCACCTTGGCCTCCCAAAGTGCTGGGATTACAAGCGTGAGCCACCACACCCAGCCTGACATTCAGAGTTTAAATTCTTTATTAAATATGTCAATAGGGAACATTTTTCTTGGCTGCTATAAAAGGTAGAAGCCTTTAATAAGAAAATGTTTTAAATTAGTGGGTAAAGACAATATAATTAAGAAATTATCTTGGGACAAGTGAGCACTCATAATGTGGACCTGTAAAATAATAAAATTGGATCTCAGCCGGGCGGGGTGGCTCAAGCCTGTAATCCCAGCACTTTGGGAGGCCGAGACGGGCGGATCACGAGGTCAGGAGATCGAGACCATCCTGGCTAACACGGTGAAACCCCATCTCTACTAAAAAATACAAAAACTAGCCGGGCGAGGTGGTGGGCGCCTGTAGTCCCAGCTACTCCGGAGGCTGAGGCAGGAGAATGGCGTGAACCCGGGAGGCGGAGCTTGCAGTGAGCCGAGATCCGGCCACTGCACTCCAGCCCAGGCGACAGAGCGAGACTCCGCCTCAAAAAATAAAATAAAATAAAATAAAATTGGATCTCAAATTTTCTTCTATACCAACATAGTGCCATGTGGAACTAGAACATCTTTTCTCATACATTGTTGGAGGGGTATGCAAAATTGGAGGGAATTTTGTCAATATTGAGGAGACTTGTATGCTTGCAATTTTATGAATTTATTCAACACGCATATTTGACTGACTCATGCCTGTAATCCTAAGACTTTAGGAGGGTGAGGTGGGAGCATCGCTTGGGGCCAGAAGTTTGAGACCAGGCTGGGTAACATAGTGTGACCTTTTCTCTACAGGAAAAAAAAACCAGTCATGGTGGTGCCCATTGAGCACTATCCAAATTTGAAGTGCTCAATATCCATGTGTGGCAATTGCATGGTTCAATATTCGGGAGACTGAGGTAGGAGGATCACTTGAATCCAGGGGTTCAAGGATGGAGGGAATTGTGATTGCCTCACTGCACTTCAGCCTGGGTGACAGAAGGAGACCCCATCTCTTTTTTCGTTTTTTGTGATGGGGTCTCCCTCTTTCACCTAGGCTGGAGTGCAGTGGCACGATCTTGGCTCCCTGCAATCTCTGCTTCCTGGGCTCTAGAAATCCTCCCACCTCAGCCTCCTGAGTAGCTGGGACTACAGGTGCGAGCCACCATGCTCTGCTAATTTTTGTATTTTCAGTAGAGACAGAGTTTCACCATGTTGGCCAGGCTGGTCTGGAACTCCTGGACTCAAGCAATCTGCACACTTAGGCCTCTCAAAGTGTTGGGATTACACGCGTAAGGCACCGCGCCCTGCCAAGAACCCATATCTGAGAAAAACAATAAAACATATATATTCATACATGTGAACACAGAAATATGTAAAATGTAATTCACTGTAGCAAATACTTACAATAATAAAAAACTGGAAAACAATGAAAACGTCCGTCATTATAGGATTGGCTACATACATAAATCATGATACATCCATATAGTATCTTACTATATATTTCTTTAAAAATGAGACCTCTCTAATGTCCTGATATAAAATTTACTTTAAGATATATTGTTAAGACAGGCTGGGCACCGTGGCTCATGCCTGTAATCCTAGCACTTTGGGAGGCCCAGGTGGGTGGATCACGAGGTCAGGAGATTAAGACATAATCTCAGGGTTGTGGGTACAAATCTTTACATAGAACTGCAGAATTTTGCAGATGGATGGGACAACATAGTAGCACTTTAATAAAAACATACACATGTAACTACTTGCTTCTCATGCTTATGGTATCAACAACTAGTTGTGATGTTTTCAAAATTAGATCATGGATAATATGTTTATCTAAATTGATTTTCATATCCCTTATATGCCACCCCTGGATAACACGGTGAAACCCCGTCTCTACTAAAAATAAAAAAAAATTAGCCATGCCTGATGGCGGCCACCTGTAGTCCCAGCTACTCGGGAGGCTGAGGCAGGAGAAGGGCGTAAATCCAGAAGGCGGAGCTTGCAGTGAGCTGAGATCGTGCCACTGCACTCTAGCCTGGGCAACAGAGCGAAACTCCGTCTCAAAAAAAAAAAAAGATATATTGTTAAGACAGAAAAACATGACACATGATCTAGATTAGGAGTTGGCAAACAATCAAATTGCTGCCTGTTTTTGTAAATAAAGGTTTATTGGAACACAGCCTCTTCTCTGACATATTGTCCATGGTTGGTTTTGTGCTGTGATGTCTGAGTTGGGTAGTTGCTGTAGAGATCATATGGGCTGAAAACCAGAAAACAGTTACTATTTGGCCCTTTACAAGATATTGTGCTTGGCCCTGTATGCTACTATCTGCATTATACAACTTTTACTAGTTTTAGAAGAATAGGAAATAATTGCAAACTACATACATCATTTTGCAATTGTAAACCTGAAAATATTCTTAATGGTGTGTTTGTTGAAATGCCCTGCCTTTAAGAAACTTGGCATAAAGATCATCAAGGATAAATATAAACATGATTTTTAATATGATCCATTCCATTTTCCTATGAAAATGATCATATTATAGATTCACTCTTGCCAACAAAAGCAATTATGAAGATGGAAAAATTAATCAACCAATTCATTATTTTGTATACAAAGTACTGGTTTGAAGTTTGAAGTTTTAAAAAATTTTTTTGTTTTCCGGAACTCACTAAAACAACTGCCTGGTCTTGCTCGAGACAAGGTAGCAGTGTAGTAAGAGTTACTAGTTAGCCGGGTAATGAACATCACAAGGTCCCAGAGTGAGAAGGCTGGACACGATGCTCATTAAAGCCCAGTGCTAGCCTACCACTGAATTATTCTGTGATTCAATAAACTCTGGCCTTCTTGTTACTGTGTTGTCAGCAGACTCACTTGGCTTTCAGTGCATTGCCAGCCCTTTGAAGGGGATGGTACTGCGCCTAGTCAGGGATAGTCTGAAGTTTGCTGGTTTGCTCTCTCTGAACACTAAGATGGTGACTGCAATGATAAGTTCACTCAGTTCAGGCTCCCCTTTTTAATAATAGAAGAGACTGTTTAACCTGAGATTTCAGAAATGTCAGAATGATTTATTAAGAAAAATTGTATTCACATTGTAGAAATGAGTTATACTTAGATAACTAGGTGATGTAAGTATTAAAAAATATAAAACAAGGTTATGATAATATCCAGCCATAACAGTGGGGGTGGTGCTGGATTAACAGGAAAAATCCTCTTCAATGTGGTTGCTCTTGTGGGGCTACTTAGCTAGGTTCTCCTCTGGCCCAAGACTCCTCTGCTTTTCTTCTGAAGTTATCCCAGCTTTGGCCAGTCTGGTTGTTCTGACAGACCCATAAACATTTTCTTTCTTCTTCCATAAAACACTTTTATATTTCTTTGGACTCCCACACAAAAGAGAGCCATTGTCATCTCCTTGATATCTGATCCAGGATTTCCTCTGACTCTCATTTCTTTGTATTTGCTGAGTTCTGATCTTGTGTACCTGCTGCTGACAGTCTGGCCTCTGTTTGCATGGTCCCAGCCCCTCATTGATATCCCATCTCTCAGTGTTTAGTCATGCCTGGTTGAAACCAAACCATACCAATCTTTGTTAATGCCTATAATCACAAACATGGTCCTTGCAGAACTGAGGACATCTCAGCCAATAATCACGCTAATAAATCTTCCCCATCATGAGCTCCCTACACTGCTCTATGTCTCCTAGACACACTGTGTTGTTTCCTGGTTCTGCTTCATGCTGTTGCCATGCTTGACTGTACCCTGCACTCTCTACCTGGGAACACCTCTTATCCCAGCTCAGTCGTCTCTGACTCTCCTGGAGAGAT
This sequence comes from Colobus angolensis palliatus, assembly GCF_000951035.1. Classification (NCBI taxonomy): domain Eukaryota; kingdom Metazoa; phylum Chordata; class Mammalia; order Primates; family Cercopithecidae; genus Colobus; species Colobus angolensis. Next base: position 3,498,410 of record NW_012114710.1, read on the forward strand.
TTACACTCTGTCCTTTTCAATCCTCATTTTGTTCTTAAATCTATTACTGTTTATTGTATTGAAAGGCTTCATTTTTGTGCTTGGCTTGCTCCTTGATCACAAACTGTGCATTAGTCATTTTGTATATCAGGTGCCTTGTACACCAGTCACAGAATATGTCTTTGACACGAGGTTATTGAATGAATGTGCTGTCCTCTAAAATTTCTGGCAATCTTAAGAGTTGAAGTTTCTACAAATGTCAAGGAAATTATGACAGCAAATTTATTCTCTACCAAATATTTGTTAAGTACCTACTATGTGCCAGACTCTGATAAACTGCTTGGCACATGTCCGTGAACAAAACAAAGATCTCTGTACTCTTGGAGTGATGAATGCAGGCAAAGAATAATAAATACAATAAATAATTCAATTCTACAATATATTAGAAGGAAAGAGGTGCTACAACAAAAGAAAAATAATGAGGAGCGCTGTATCATGGTGGGCAATTTCGAGTCCCCCCATTATTGCTTTCTAAGTACAGTATCCAGTAAAATCTAACAGTTGAGCCAAACAGTCTAAGCACTTTCTGAGCTCATTTAATTCTCTTACTAGTCACAATAGCCACACGGGATAAACATTAATCATCTTGTTCTCATTATACAGATTAGGAAATGAAGAGAAGAGAGATTCAGCAACTTGACCAAGGTCACATATGGTACAATTGGGATTTGAACCCAGGCAGTCTGATCTAAAAGTTCAGGTTCTTAATTAGTGTTAATTGGCACCTGAATATCTATGGGAGGTGATAAATTCCCTAAATTCTTCACATCACTTAAAAAATTTAATGAAAAAATTAATGAAATATCACCCTGATATTTACAATATCCAGTGAAAACACACTGTGATATTAATGAAATATCACTCGATATTTATAATATCCAGTGTTCACAATTTGTGATATTGACGACATATTGCTCTGATATTTGTAATTACACGCAGTGTTTACATACTGTGATATTGGTGATACATTGCTCCCTTGCTCAGATATTTGTAATTATGAAAAGTGTTTACACACAGTGATATTGATGGTATTATCGCTCTGATATTTGTAATTACACGCAGTGTTTACACATTATGGTACTGATGACATATCGCTCTGATATTTGTAATTTCTCACAGTGTTTACACACGGTGATACTGACGATATATTGCTCTGATATTTGTAATTACACGCAGTGTTTACACATTATGGTACTGACGACATATCGCTCTGATATTTGTAATTTCTCACAGTGTTTACACACGGTGATACTGACGATATATTGCTCTGATATTTGTAAATACACGCAGTGTTTACACACTGATACTGATGACATATCGTTCCGATATTTGTAATTATTCACAGTGTTTACACACTGTGATACTGGTGATATATCACTCTGATATTTGTAATTATGTGCAGTGTTTACACACTGTGATATTGCTGACGTATCACTCTGATATTTGTAATCACACGCAGTGTTTACACACTGTGATACTGGTGATGTATCGCTCTGATATTTGTAATTATGTGCAGCATTTACACACTGTGATATTCAAGACATATCTCTCTGATATTTGTAATTATGCACAGTGTTTACACACTATGATATTCACGACATATCTCTCTGATATTTGTAATTATGCACAGTGTTTACATACTATGATATTCACGACATATCGCTCTGATATTTGTAATTACGCAGTGTTTGCACACTGATATTCATGACATATTGCTATATTTGAAATTACATGCAGTGTTTACACACTGTGATACTGACGATATATCGCTCTGATATTTGTAATTATGCATGGTGTCTACACACTGTGATATTCACGACATATCGCTCTGATATTTGTAATTATGCGCAGTGTTTACACACTGTGATATTCATGACATATCTCTCTGATATTTGTAATTACGTGCAGTGTTTACACACTGCGATACTGGCGATGTATCGCTTTGATATTTGTAATTACGTGCAGTGTCTACACACTGTGATGCTGACGACATATCGCTCCGATACTTGTAATTATGTGCAGTGTTTACATACTGTGATACTGACCACATATCACTCTGATATTTGTAATTACGCGCAGTGTTTGCGCACTATGATACTGATGATATATCGCTCTGATATTTGTAATTTGCACAGTGTTTATGCACTGCAATACTGACGACATATCGCTCTGATATTTGTAATCATGCACACTGTTTACACACTGTGATACTGGCGGTATATTGCTCTGATATTCGTAATTACGTGCAGCAACATTGCGATACTGATGACATATCGCTCTGATATTTATAATCACGCACAGTGTTTATAAACTGTGATACTGACAACATACCGCTCTGATATTTGTAATTCGCACAGTGTTTACGCACTGTGATACTGGCAATATCTTGCTCTGATATTTGTAATTAAGCACAGTGTTTACACACTGATATTTTTGACATATCGCTCTGATATTTATAATATCCAGTGTTTACACACTGTGATATTGATGACATATTGCTCTGATATTTGTAATTACACGTAGTGTAATTACAGTGTTGACACTGTACAGTGTAAATACAGTGTTGACACACTGTGATATTAATGAAATATTGCTCTGATAATTATAATAGCCAGAGTTTACACACAGTGTTTACACAATGTGATATTAATGAAATATCACTCAGATAATTATAATATTCAGTGTTTACACACTGTGACATTAATGAAATATCTCTCTAATGATAGTTATCATATCACAGTGTTTACAAAGAGTGTTTACACACTGTGATATTAATGAACTATCTGTCTGATGATGGTAATGATATCACAGTGTTTACACAGAGAGTTGACACACTGTGATATGATAAACATCAGAGCGATATTTCATAAATATCAGTGTTTACACAGAGAGTTTACACACGGTGATATTAACACAATATTGCTGTGATATTTATCATATCACAGTGTGTACACTGTATATGTGTATGTACATATCACAGTGTGTATACACTGTGATATTAATGAAATATTGCTCCAATAGCACAGTGTGTACACATTGTGATATTAATGAAATATCACTCTGATATTCATCATTTCACACTGGTTACACAGAGTGTACACACTGTGATAGTAATTAATGAAATATAGCTCTGATATTCATCATCTGTGTACATGCTGGGATATGAATGAAATGTCGCTATGATATTCATCATATCACAGTGTGCACACAGAGTGTACACAGACTCAAAATATCAGTCTGATAATCATCATATCACAGTGTGTACACGCTGTGATACTTCATTAATATCACAGCGTGTACACACAGTGTGAATGAAATATCGCTCAAATATTCATCATATCATAGTGTTTGCACACTGTGATATTAAAGAAATATCACTCTGATATTCATCATATCATAGTGTGTACAGAGAGTGTGTACTCACTGTGATATTAATGAAACATGACTCGGATATTCATCATATCATAGTGTTTTTATACTGTGATATTAATAAAATATCCTTCTGATATTCATACCATGTCACAGTGTTTACGCACTGTGATACTAATGAAATGTTACTCCAATAGTCATATCATCTCACAATGTTAACACGGAGTGTTTACAAACTGTGATATGAATGAAAGAAATTCTCTCGGATGTTTATCAATCATCTCACAGTGTTTACACAGAGTGTTTACTCACTGTGATATGAAAGAAAGAAATATCCCTTGGATGTTCATCAGTCATCTCACAGTGTTTACACAGAGTGTTTACTCACTGTGATATGAATGAAAGAAATATTGCTCGGGTGTTTATCAATTATCTCACAGTGATAGCAGGAATATAAAAGATATGCTAAATAATATCACAGTGGGTGTACACCCTGTATATATCCAAGATAGTCTGGGTAATATCACCAGGTTTACACACAGGGTGTGCACCCACTGTGATATTAGCAAAAGTATCTATTCAGTATATTCTGACAAATATCACACACTCTGTGTACACCCACTGTGATATTAGCAGGAGTATCTATCCAAGATATTCTGACTGATATCACCAGGTATACACACAGGGTGGACACTCACTGTGTTATTAGCAGGAGTATCAATGCAAGATATTCTGAGTAATATCACCCAGTTTAAACCGAGGGTGAACACCCACTGTGATATTAGCAGAAGTATCTATCCAAGATATTCTGACTAATATCAGTGGGTGTACACCTTGTGTGTACACACTGTGTGATGTTAGCAAAAATATCTATCCAAGATATTCTGAATAATATCACAGGGTTTACACACAGGGTTTACACCAACTGTGGTATTAGCAGGAATATCAAAGATATTCTAAATAATACACAGGGTGTACACCCACTGTGTTATGAGCAGGAATGTCAAAGATATATCCTGCATAATATCATAGAGTGTACAACCACTACGATATTAGCAGGAGTATCAGTTTTCTGTATAATGTCACAGTGGGTGTGCAAACACTGTGATATTAGCAGGAATATAGACTCTATATTCTGCATAATATCACATGGTGTACACACAGGGTGTACACCCTTTGTGATATTAGCAGGAATATTGAAGATATATTCTTTACACACTGGGTGTGTACAACCAATGTGATATTAACAGGAATATCAAAGATATATGCTGCATAATATCACAGAGTGTACACCCACAGTGATATTAGCAGGAATATTGAAGGTATATTCTGTGTAATACCACCCAGTGTACAACCACTGTGACATTAACAGAAATATCAAAGATATATTCTGCATAAAATCATGGGGTGTACATCCACTGTGACATCAGCAGGAATATCGAAGATATATTCTGAATAATACCACATGCTGTACACCCATTGCGATATTAGCAGGAATATGGATGATACATTCTGCACAATATCACAGGGTGTACATCCACTATGATATTAGGAAGAATATTGAAAATATATTCTGCATAATACCACCGGGTGTACACACAGGGTGTACATCCACTGTCCTATTAGCAGGAATATCAAAGACATGTTCTGCCTAATATCAAAGGGTGTACACCCACTGTAATACAAGCAGGAATATCAGAAATACATTCTGCATAATATCATGGCGTGTACACCCACTGTGATGTTAACAGGAATATCAGAGATGTATTCTGCATAATATCACAGGGTGTGCACCCACTATAATCTTAGCAGGAATATCGAAGATATATTCTGCATGATATCACAAGGTGTACACACAGGGTGTATACCCACTGTGATTTTAGCAGGAATATTGAAGATATATTCTGCATAACATCACAGGGTGTACACAAACTGTGATATTAGCAGGAATATCGAAAATACATTCTGCATAATATCATAGGGTGCACACACAGGATGTACACCGACTGTGACATCAGCAGGAATATCAAAGATACATTCTGCATAATATCACATGGTGTACATCCACTGTAATACTGGCAGGAATACTGAAGACATATTCTGGATAACATCACAGGGTGTACACCCAAGGTGATGTTAGCATGAATATCGAAGATATATTCTGCATAATATCATAGGGTGCACACACACTGTGTACACCCACTGTGATATTAGCAGGAATATCAAAGATATATTCTGTATAATATCACAGAGTATAAACTCACTGTGATATTAGCAGAAATATCAAAAATATATTCTGCAAATATCACAAGATGTACACCCATTGTGATATTAGCAGGAATATTGAAGATATATCCTTCATAATATCACAGGGTATACACCCACTGTGATATTAGCAGGAATATCAGAGATGTATTCTGCATAATATCATAGAGTGTACACCCACTGTGATGTTAGCAGAAATATTGAAGATATATTCCAATGCTGAGAGAAAGGACGCTTTTCCCTTTGGGCCTGGCCTCTAGGGTATACATTCTTTTTTTTTTCATACCCATCTACACCCAGTGAGTGATTGCTATTTCTTCACTAATGAGCGTAGGAAAACTTTTGACCAAGGCTCGCTGAACATTCAGCATTTTCACTCAGGGATGTAAATTGCCCTTACTACATACCCAAAGTGCTGCATGAAAGCACTGCAAGGGGGAAAGGAAGGGATTTCAGGAAGCCAAATGGAACACCGTGAGCCCCTCTGTCATGCTCTCTGAGCCCAACAGAACCACTGGTTGATGCAGGCATGAAAGGGGTCAAGAGGTGAAGTGAGGGCTGAATGTCAGAGTAAGAACTTGTTACTGGTCCCAGTTTCCAGCTGGTAAGTTGACTCTTTGCACCTGTCTCTTTTTCTGTAGAAAATAAATGACTACCCCTCAGTGTTGCTGGGAAGACTGGTGAAGCTATGTAAAAAGAGCTCCAATCCGCCATCTTCTTGGATGAGGTAGAGAAACATTATCACCAATGTTAGGTCAAAATAACTGTCAAGGTCCAAGGCTGGAAATTCTGTCTCTAGGAAGCAAATTGATTGATTTTGATTCTTGAGGAGTAGCTAGATCAGGTTAACAATCAGTTGTTAAGCTTGGCATGGTGGCTCACGCCTATAATCCCAGCACTTTGGGAGATCAAAGCCGGTGGATCACTTAAGTCCAGAAGTTCAAGACCAGCCTGGCCAACATGGCAAAACCTCATCTCTACTAAACATACAAAAATTAGCTGGGTGTGGTGGTGTACGCCTATAATCCCAGCTACTCAGTAGGCTGAGGCAGAAGAATCGCTTGAGCCTGGGAGGCAGAGGTTGCAGTGGGCTGGGATAATGCTACTGCACTCCAGCCTGGGTGACAGAGCAGAACTCTGTCTCAAAATAATAACAATTAATAATAATAATAATAATCAACTTTTATTCTGAACTCAGAAAAGTAGCAGTGGGCTAGTTAAAGACAAATCAAGGAACTCATGTTGCTTAAACGGAAGGATTTTCTTGGGCAAAAGATTAAGATCTTGGAGGCCAAACCTGTCTCTACTAAAAATACAAAAATTAGCTTGGTATGGTGGTACACACCTGTAATCCCAGCTGCTTTGGAGGCTGAGGCAAGAGAATCTCTTGATTCTGAGAAGAACAGGGTCTCATGGAGCAAACTGGAATTGCTCTTGTTGTGATAGAAAGAAATGCTTGGGTGATTCCTCAATAAGGATTCCAAGCTCTCTTCTGTTTTAGGAGAAACTGAAATGTACAGGAAAAGCTGCCTCTTGAGGATTTCTGTGATGATTTTGCTTCCTAAAAAGCTAAAGTGACCAAAAATGAGTATATGCTGTACACTGTACAAATTTAATGGATCAGTCCCATCTGTCTATACTCCTATTCGAATTTACTCTTCCTCATAGCATTTATTCTTGCCAGTATTTACTTTTTTCCCAGTGTTTATATATTCGCTTGCACTCTGGCTCCAAAGTTTAACGTCAAGAATCCTATGAAAGTGACCTGTTTTGTGTACTGCTGCCTTGCCAAAGCCTATGAATACCTGGACGAGAAAGTCATCAGTTAATTCCCAGTATTTATGAGAAGGTAGCATGACACCAGTGGCATTTTAGTGTAGCTAATAGAAGTCGTCGTTTCGTAAGTGATGGAGGCAAAATGGGTTATCCATTCTGGCGAGGTTTCTAAGTACAACATACACTTTAACCACACTGATAGCAACTCTTAGACCTTCTCAAGAAACACAATACCCTTACACTCACAGCTTCAAGGGAACTAGGGATCTCTAGTCTAGAAAACCCAAATCCAAGCTCAGACACACACTTAACAGTCCCCCAAGGGTTTTTATAAAGAAGAAAGCACAATACATAAATATTTTGAAAGTAAACTGCCTGACTGCAAACCCTTGGCCTCTCTACTCCAAACTCTAAACCCAGGTCCCAGGACACAAATATTAAGAATGTGTTTACTCAGGATGTTCACTCATGGATGTGTTCACTCAGGTGAGGAACGATGCCCACAATGGCCAATATGCACAGAATAAGAATGTAAGGCCAGGTGTGGTGGCTCACACCTGTAATCCCAGCACTTGAGGCCAGAGTGGTAGGATCACTTGAGGTCAGGAGTTCGAGACCAGCCTGGCCAACATGGTGAAATCTGTCTCTACTAAAAATACAAAAATTAGCTTGGTATGGTGGTACACACCTGTAATCCCAGCTGCTTTGGAGGCTGAGGCAAGAGACTCTCTTGAATCCGGGAGGTGAAAGTTGCAGTGAGCTGAGATCATGCCATTGCACTCCAGCCTAGGCAACACAGCCAGACCCTGTCTCAAAAAAAAAAAAAAAAAAAAAAAGTAAAACCACTTAGCTAAGGAAGCTCAAAAATGAAAACGTGAAAATGGGAGAGGGCAGAAGGCTGTTGGAGAGGGAGTCTGAGGCCCTCAGAAGAACCAGTCATATAAGGAAGAACGTTAAGGAATAAATCTGTCCTTAAAGTCAAAGTCGGAGTCCACCACTCGCATGCTCCCACCCTGGAGGCACACTACATCTTCTGGTTGTGCTGAACCACAGTAGCTGCCTCTCCATGTGTCAGAAAGAGGGCTGAGCACATGTGAGGACATGGACACCATCTCCAGCAACACAGGAGTCCAGGGTCTTCACAGTCATGAGGTCCCCACTGGCCCTCCAGACTCAATCTCAGCCTCTCTATTGTGGAGCTTGGATTCCTATGTGATTGGGTTCTGCTTGCAGCAGAAGGTGGTTTGAAGACAACCTTTTAATGACACCAGACTCACTTGTCATCATGTCATGGCTGCTGATGGGTACCTGAGACATCTTCTTTTGTAGGATTTCCTTGTTCCTTAGACAGGGTTCTCGGTGGAATAATGGGAGGTAGAGGGGAGGGCATGTGTGGGGGTGTCAGTTACTGCATATTGAAGGAATCAGGCTTGGGGATGGGAGCAGAAAAACATATTGCCTTTTCTAGTTGTTACACAAGGCTGTGCACAGCTAGGCTTATTACCACTACACCTATCTCTCCCTTCACTCCTTCCTGGGTGGCCAGGGAAGGCCAGGAGGCAGTGTGTTATTGGCTTAGGGGACTGCCACATTCAGAGCAAATCCAAGCTACATTGGGGAGAAGCACCTGTTTTCCTAAGGACCTCAGACATCTAATTTTTAAGGAGTCACTAAATGGATTCAACAGATGAAAAGGATAGGAGAGTTAGTGAACTTTAAGATATATCAGTAGAAGTCATACAAACTGGAAAACAAACACATTAGAAGAATGAAACAGGAATCTCAGAGTCCTGTGGCACAACTGGAGTCCCAAAAAGAGAAAATGAGGAAGAAAACAATTTATGAAAATTCATGAGAATTGAAAGCAGGAACTCAAACAGACACTTGCAAACTAATGTCCATATTGTAGGGGCAACAAAATTTCACCTACATCATCTTAGGATCCCAGTTGGGCCCAAGAATTAAACTGACATATGATTAGGTTAATAAGATAAAAGCATATACATTTATGTGTTGTTTGTCACTGACTTCTCTTTAGATAATTATCTTAAGTTTTCAACGGTTTGACAAACAACACATTATATACAGGGGGGTATTGTTAAGAATAATGCCAACTTTTAGTCAGAAACAATGGGGGCCAGAAGACAAAGAAATGACCTCTTTGAAGCATATCCAGGCCGGGTGCAGTGGCTCATCCCTGTAACCCCAGTACTTTGGGAGTCTGAGGCAGGCAGATCATCTGGGGTCAGGAGTTTGAGACCAGCCTGGCTAACATGGTGAAACCCCGTCTCTACTAAAAATGCAAACATTTGCTGGGCATGGTGGTGCATGCCTATAATCCTAGCTACTCAGGTGGCTGAGGTGCAAGAATCATTTGAACCTGGGAGGTGGAGGTTACAGTGAACCGAGATCGTGCAACGGCACTCCGGCCTGTGTGATGGAGACTCTGTCTCAAAAAATAAAATAAAATAAAATAAAATAAAATAAAATAAAAGTCAAAGTATTTTCAAAAACTAAGGTGAAGAGACTTCCAGGTAACTAAAAACAATGGCCACTGAGTGGTAGGCAACCTCCCCAAATCTCCTCTGAAATGCTATGAAGTAACTCCACAACTATGAATCTTCTACAGAAAACTATACCTTCAACACTGCCTTTAAGACAGAGAGAATGCCAAAATTGCAAAATAGCTATGAGTAAAATGAGATAAAGCATGAAATCTTAGCACCATGGTTCCACACATGCCCACCTCAAGGCTCTATGAGGTAAACTGCAAGAAAGAGGGACAGCTGGTGGAGGCCTGAGACAGAGCTGGAGTGAGACCCTCAAACTGATCTACCCTTAATTTGAAAATGCAAAAAAACAAAACAAAAAACCCTGCCCAATCATAGGAGAACTGAGGAAATGGACTTAAAACTATGTGTCATTTACAGGACGGAGCAACTGTGTGTCTCACACGGCTAATAAACACACGCCCAAGACTTTATAAAGAGGCTTAATGGATTCACAGTTCCACATGGCTTGGGAGGCCTCACAATCACGGTGGAAGGCGAATGAGGAGCAAAGTTATGTCTTACATGGCGGCAGGCAAGAGAGCTTGTGCAGGGGAACTCCCCCCCCCTTTTTTTTTTTTTAAAAAAAAAAGACATTTATTCAGCGTCACGATCAGACAATTACATTTAGCAATCAACAGCATGGGTGCAAAAAAAAAAAAAAAAATCTACATTAAAACCCTTTGTTGGAATGCTTTACACTTTCCACAGAACAGAAACTAAAATAACCTGTTATACAATTAGTCACAAATACAGTCCTCGAGTTTTTTGCCCATACACATGAGTATTTGTCTAAAACATGTCTTCTGGCAGGGCCAAGCTGCTACAAGGAACTCCCCTTTTTAAACCATCAGATCTCGTTAGACTTACTCACTTATCACAAGAACAGCACAGGAAAGACCCGCCCCCATGATTCAGTTACCTCCCACTGGGTCCCTCCCACAACACATGGGAGCTCTGAGAGCTCAATTCAGGATGAGATTTGGGTGGGGACACAGCCAAACCATATCAAAGAGTCTTCTAAGAAGAAGGTTTCTGGAAGACAGAAGCAAAGGGAGAGGGATCCTTTGGCAATTGGGTGGTGAAGGAAAAAGAGAAAATTTGACAGTCTTCCAAGACAAACACCAAATTGAAAGACTCACAACCTCTCTCCTACCTTTGTTGAGTTTTCCCTCCAGGAGCCCAACTAGGTTCTTACTGTGAAGATTGACCTGGGGGAGGAAAGAGTATTTCTGATTTATACCCAGAGCATTCTGTTCTTGGTAAGGTCTGCCCTCAAGGGAAACTATGTTGCCAGAGCCTAAACTACTGGGGTTTTAACAAAACCTAACTGACCTAGGGGAAGAGAAATAGCCAACTCAGTCTCACTAAAGACTGAGACCTACTCCTGGTATTATAGACACTTCACTCTCTGCACTGTAACCACCACATCAGTAGGGCTCCTGTATAGTAATAGGACTACAGTTAGAAGCATTGCAAGCCTTAGCTCCTATTTCAAGTCTCTAGGAAAACTGAAAGACAACAGAGGGGATAAGAATAAAGACACTAGAGGAAATTTTAACCTTTGACACCATCACTATAGCAAGCAGTAAACAGAGGCTAACTTCTAGCCAGAACAACCACAGTGAAGGCATTTTTTACTGCTGTTCTATCACCGAATGCACCATGCCTGGCTTTCAATAACAAGCTACAAGGCACATTAAAAGGCAAGGAAACACATAAGTCTAAGCCAACAGAGAAAGCATTAGAACCAGCCTCAGATATGGCAGAGACTGTGCAATCATCAGATTCGGAGTTTAAAATAACTGTGGTTGATATACTAAGGGTTCTAACAGAAAGAGTGGACAATACGCAAGAACAGATGGGTAATCTAAGTGTGATAGGAGACAGGCGGGGCTTATTTCCTAGTCTAGACAGAATGAAATAAACTGGCAGAACCAGCAAATGGTGCTGAAGACTACTCCAGGTGCGCTCACTGCCCATCGGCACAAGACACTCACACCAGCGCCATGAGAGTTTACAACTGCCATGGCAACACCCAGAAGTTACCACTCCTTTTCTAGAGCTATCTGAATACCCCATCCCTTAATTTGCATGTAATTAAAAGTGGGTATAAATACTGCTAGCCAACAGCCCATATGCTGCTACTCTGGGCACACTGCCTATGAGTAACCACTGCTCCACAAGGGGCAGCTACTCTGCTGTGCCCTGCTGTTTCAATAAATCCAATTTCTTTTACCACCACTGGCTCTTGAATTATTTCCTGAGCAAAGCTGAGAACCACCTGGGCGAATCCCCAGTTTGGGGGCTCATCTGCCCTGCATTATCAGCAGAAAAATGGAAACTCAAAGAATCAGAAGGAAATATTAGAAATCAAAGCCACCATAAGAGAAATGGAAGAATGCCTTTGATAGGCTAATCATCTGAACATGGCCAAAGAATCAGTGAGCCTGAAGACACATACCACAGAGTGGGAGAAAATATCTACAAAACATATATCCACCCAGTGGGCTCACATGTATATAAATCAATAAGACAAGGAAGGCAACATGAGTATCTTCTTGTCTAACTCCACAAAATAGTTTGTGAGAATATAAACTGTAGAAAAGTGGCAGCATCCACTGAAAATGAACAAATGCGTCTCATATGACCCAACAATTTCTGTCCAAGGTATGTACCCAAGACAAGTACACACACCATGCACAACCAGAAATATTAACATGTGCTCATAGCAGTATTAATCACAATAAACCCAAACTGCAAAGTTCAATGGTCATCAATACAAGATGCTTAAATGAATTGTGGAATATTCAAACAAAGGGACAGAGTAAAATGTACTAGTTAGAGATACAGGAAACAATATGTATCATTTCACAAAAACATTGGGAAAATTAAGATGGACAGAAGGAAAAAAGAAAGAATACATACTGTATGGCTGCATTTGCACAGGGCTCAAAACAAAAGGTCAAACCATACTGTCAGAGTCAGAATACTGGTTACCTACACAGTAGAGAAGAGTGTGTAATTTGGAGGGAAAAAGAGGAGGTATCTGGAATACTGGGAGTATTCTTCCTTGACCTGGTGGTTATGTGGAAGTGTTCATGTGATAACTGGTTTGTATACTTATGAATTAAGCACATTTCTATATGTGTGTTATATTTCAATAAAACCTGTTTTAACACACACACACGCACATACGGTATTATTACACAACCACTGTAGAAATGACTTTGGCATTATACTGATAAGATGAACATGCAGCGACCTTACAACCCAGCAACGTCGCACTCCTTGAAAAAGTTACCAGTGCTCCAGAAGGCATGTACACCTTACAGCACCGCTGTTCATAATTGGGAAAAATGGGAAAAACAGACTGTTCATTAGCATTATAAAGCACAATAGTGGGATAACGATAAAATGATCACTGTCTGGAAGTAAAAATGAAACTCCGACTATATTAATCAATGTGGCTCTCAAACCACTCCTCCCACTACTTAATCTGTCCGCCATTACATTTCACTTGAATTCTGCAATGACCTTCTAACTGGTTTCTGTTCATATCTCATCCCTCTTTAGCCTATCAATCCAGAAACCACTGTGATCCTTTTGGAAACTGAAATTGGATAGTTGTCATTCTTCTGTTCAAGATCTAGTTAACCAGCCAGATGCCCTTGTGAACAGTCTCTGATACAGCTTTGACCTCATCATCCTCTTATGATGCCCAGGCTTGCCTCACTCCCGCACACCAGCCCCTCTGCTGTTGCAGGGCTTTCCCAGGCACAGTTCTTCTTCGTGGCCTTTGAGTTGCCAAGGGCACTCTTCCTGAGATTAAGGACACATGCTTGCAGTTCCCTGACATCTCTGCTTAAATGCAAGGCTTTCCCTACCCACCCTATAGCTTCCTTCAACCTACGTGCTCCCTCCATAGTTATTTCCATTGCATTTACCACCACCTGATACACAACATATTTACTGGTTTGTTTATCAGGTGCCCCACACCCAAGCACCACTAGGGCAAAAATCTGGAATCACTGCTATAGACCCTGGACACCACAGAGCAGTGCCTGTGCCTGGCATAAAGGAGGTATAAGCTCCAGAACCAGACACCAGGGTTCAAAGGCAAACACTGCTACCAGCTAGCAGGTTGACCTCAGACAAGTAAACCTCAGCTTTTGTGCTTCAGATTCCCTGTATGGAAAACAGAGATGCTGAAGATACCTGTCTCCTTGAACTTTTGTGAAAACCAATACACATGTTATGTATGTTGTATACATGTTATGCTCATACATTTAGGTACTAGTTATAAAACTCACCAGTGACCAGGTGTATGGGCTCCAGGCAGCATCCAGCTGAGTGTAGAGCCCCCCCCCATCAATAAATAAATTAAATAGAAAAACAAGCCAGGTGTGGTGGCACATGCCTGTATTCTCAGCTATTTAGGAGACCAAGGCAGGAAGATTCTTTGAGCCCAGGAGTTTGACTCTAGCCTAGGCAACATAGTGAGACCCCCAATTATTTCATTTTTTAAAATAAATAAATTTAAAAGGAAAACAAATATCCATAGCAGCTTAAACCAATAATCAGTTTTATTTTTTCTCATGTGATAGGAAGTCTGGAAGTAACAAGTCCAGGGCTGGTGCAGACACTCAAAGAAGCCACAGGGTAGGCCAGGGACACTGTGGGCTTTCTGCAGTCACTTCCTTACACTGTGGCTTTCATCCACATGGTCATAAGGTGGATCTTCCAATACTAGGTACTGGATGTCCTTATAAAGTGAGAAGTAGGGGATAAAGCAAAGAGCAATACATACAGGGAAGAATTCAGGTTTAAGAACGACGTCTGTTCAAGAGCTTTCTCAGAAGCCCACGCAGTGACATCCGCTGATTTGTCAGTGGCCAGGGTTGTGGGACATGGATGGTCGCAGTTGCAAGAAAACCTGTAAGAGATTTTTCAAAATAGCACACCTTACTAATCTGACAGAACCTGGATTTTCTTCATATGGGAAGAAGATGAGAGTGGACACCAGGGAAGCCACTAGAAGTATCTGCCACTCTTGGCTGGACAGTAGGCTGCAAACATACCACCACTTCATGGAGACATCATGCTCTGGTCACAATGCGTGTGAATGACGTGCCAGTAACAAACCAGTACTGAGAAATACCCACATGTAACACAGATCTACATACGTGATTGGTCAAGTAGGTTGTCCAAAAGGCAATTAGGATGTTACCAAGGATGAAGCTACAGTAAAAATACTTATATACAAACCTTTTGTGATGAGGCTTTAGGGTTATTTAGAAGAGTGTAACCTTAAAAACAAGGATGAAAAATGTATAAGTGGGGTCTGTTTTCATGATGAGAGATTAAGTGCACTCCCGAATTCACACAAAAATCCTGTTGGGGTTCTCCCCCAGTGACAATATTCACATGCACAAGTGAGGGGACCATGGCTGGAATCATTTCCACATAGGAATTGTCAGCACTGATTGTGTTTTAAAGGTTTTGTAAAAGAAATTTCTCCTAGCGTTAAGTGCTCAGAAGATTCAGAAAACTGAGTAATTGTTGCAGGTAATAATTGAGGAAAGACTGCATGATTATTTTCAACCTCAGCAACAGTGACGTTTGGGGGCACATAACTCTTTGTTGTGGGGGGCTCCTGTGCACTGGAGGGTACTCAGCAGCATCCCTGATGTCTTCCCACTACAAGTCAGGAGCACCTTCCCCTAGTTCTAACACCAAAAATGTCTCCAGACATTATCAAACGACACCTGGACAGAAAAATTGCGGCCTGGCTGAGAACCCCTGCTGCAGACAAACGGTCAGTCAAGTTTCTCCGGAAAGGGACAGATGACAGGAAGCATTTCAGACTTCGTTGGCCATGTATGTTCTCTATTACACATTCTTCCTCTTTTTTTTTTTTTGAGACGGAGTCT
Organism: Colobus angolensis palliatus; assembly: GCF_000951035.1. Taxonomy (NCBI): domain Eukaryota; kingdom Metazoa; phylum Chordata; class Mammalia; order Primates; family Cercopithecidae; genus Colobus; species Colobus angolensis. The sequence goes on from NW_012114710.1 coordinate 3,514,341, forward strand.
GGCTCTGTCGCCCAGGTTGGAGTACAGTGGCAGGATCTCAGCTCACTGCAAGCTCCGCCTCCCGGGTTTACGCCATTCTCCTGCCTCAGCCTCCCGAGTAGCTGGGACTACAGGCCCCCGCCACTTCGCTCGGCTAGTTTTTTTTGTATTTTTTTAGTAGAGACGGGGTTTCACCACGTTAGCCAGGATGGTCTCGATCTCCTGACCTAGTGATCCACCCGTCTCGGCCTCCCAAAGTGCTGGGATTACAGGCTTGAGCCACTGCGCCCGGCCACATTCTTCCTCTTTAAAGATGGACCAACTATTGTTAGCTTGCAAGCCATACGATAGACAGCCCATCATGGTTTGTGGACCTCTTCATGACCTTCCCACATTCCTTACTTCACTGATTTCTCTCTTCAGTGTGATTTCTGTCCTGAGGAATCGATTGAGACCAGGAAGGGTTTCCCCAGTCACTGCATTTACAGAGATTCTCCCTAGTGTGCTTATTACTCATGGGCCCAGAGGCTAGAGGTGGTGCTGAAGTCATTTTGACATTAAATGCCACCCTGGGATTTCTCGCCTTAAGTTCTTCTGTGATTGTTAAGAGCTGAATGTACCCTGAAGGCTTCTCCATGCTACAGATGTACATTTTCACCCCCAGCGTGAGTTCTCACAAATCTCCTATGGGATGAGAACACCTCGTCTTCCCACAGTTTTTACAGGAATTGGACTTCTCCCAAGTTACATGGATTCTTTTGCACCCAGTAAGGTGCGGGCTGAAAGAGGCTTTCTCTTACACCCGTGAGATCTGTTTCTGGTCTGAGTAATCCTGTTTCTTTAAAGCAGGCGTGCTCACTGGAGCCTTTTCCACATGGACGGACGACACAAAGAGATTCTCTCCCCGCTGAGTTTTCACGTGGCTCCTGAAGGAATAATGATCGCTGAAGGCGTTCCCGCAGACAAGGCATTCACAGGGCTGCTCCCTGGTGTGGATCCTCCTGTGCATGTTCAGGTTGGAGCTGATGCTGAAGGCTTTTCCACAGTGATCACATGCCTACGGTTTCTCCCTCATCTGGCTTTGCATGTGCGTCTTCAGCGTTGACTGGTTCCTGAAGGCTCTGCCACACTGCCTACACTCAGCGTGTTTCTTTACAAGGTGAATGCTCATGTGCCTCCGCCGGGATAAATAATCACTGAAGACTTTCCTGCAGGTGGCGCATTCGTAACGCCTCTCTTGTTTGTGTATCTTCCTGTGTGCAGTGAGGTTTGAGCTCCCTCTGAAGGCTTTCCCGCAGAGATCGCATCCATACAGTTTCTCTCCAGCCTGAGAGTTCATGTGAGTCTTCCTGGTTTTGGAAGGTTTTTCCACACTGCCGACATTCCACGGGTTTCTTGACGATGTTAATTCTCGTGTGTTTCCTCTGGGACACGAGATCGCCAAAGGATTTCCCACATTCTTTACATGCATAGGTCTTCTCCACAATGTGGTTCTTCCTGTGCAAATTAAAGTTCGACTTCCAGCGGAAGGCTTTGCCGCACTGCGTGCATGCGTAGAGCTTCTCCCGGTTGTGATTAGTCACGTGCTCTTTGAGGTGGGAGGGGTGCCGGAAAGCTTTCCCGCAGTCGTGACACTCACAGGGCCTCTCTCCGGTGTGCATTCTTTTGTGCGCAGTGAGGTGGCAGCTCCGGCCATATGCCTTCCTGCACTGATCACACTCGTAAGGGCTCTCACCAGTGTGAACGCTCATGTGGATTTTCAGGGCTGAGAGGGTCCAGAATGCATTTCCACACTGACTGCAGTCAAAGGGCTTCTCTTTGAGGTGAGTTCTTGCGTGGTCCTAAGGGCTGAATGGGCGTTGAAGGCTTTCCCGCAGTCGCTGCACTGGTAACGCTTCTCCCCGGTGTGTATTCTCCTAAACCGTTCATGAGAAATCCGCCCCCACAATCCAGCCACCTCCCACCAGGCCCCATCTCCAACACTGGGAATTACATTTCCATTTGAGATTTGCATGGGGATACACATCCAAACTATATCAGAGGGTCTCGAAGAACTGGTGGCCCTGAATACAAATGCAAGAGATTTTGGCATCTAAGTGACTCTGGCAGAATGTGGAGCAGGGAGTCTAGAACAGCTGTAGGATCCATGAACTCAGAGACGTTCTGCCCCGTTTCTATGTGATACGTGAAACAAAACCAGGGTAATTAGAATGCTGTCACCATGGATAAGTTAGAACAGATAGGTTAATTTTTCAGAGCTGTTAAGGCTGCTTAATTTCTCTTTTAATTTTCTTTACAGCATGGCAAATGCAGTTCTATTTTTCTATTTCTACAAATCTTACTCTACTCTTATTGGGATCTGTTTTTCTTCTCACCAGGGCCAAGACTGGGATGAGGCAACCCAGGCTGGTAGATAAGTGTGCAGTATTTAAGGAGGCGCTTCCAGTGCCAGTCAGACAAGCACAGGGCTGGCTCAGAGTGAGTGGCAGCTGACACTGCACTCACAGACCTCACCCTCGACCCAGCCCTGCTCCTCAGTTTTAGATCTTCCTCCTCCATCAGGTTTGTGGTCCAAAACAAATGTTGCTCCAAACGGTTCCATTATGAGCTCTCTTGTGACCATAATTCTCCCAATATTTCATTTTATCCCCATATTCAACTTAATCACAGTGTTCCAGGATATTCAAATTTGCAGATGTAAATATTACAGAGAGAATAATTCTTTTGTTACTTTTACTGACTGGTATTTCTTTCTGGGCTTACTAGGACTATTTCTACTACTGTTATTCATGTAAATATAGGCCCACCATGGTGGCTCATGCCTGTAATCCCAGCACTTTGGGGGGGCTGAGGCGGGAAGTTCAAGATCAGCCTGGCCAACATGGTAAAACCCTGTCTCTGCTAAAAATACAAAACAATTATACAAAACAATTAGCCAAACGTTGTGGTGCATGCCTGTAGTCCCAGCTATTTGGGAGGCTGAGGTGGGAGGATCACTTGAACCTGAGATGTGGAGGTTGCAGTGAGTCGAGATCATGCCACTGTACTTCCAGCCTGGGAGACAGAATGAGACCCTGTGTCAAACCCCCCCCCCTCTCTATATATAAAATATATAAATATATATAAAAATATAAATTAAAAATTTATGATTTCTAAAGGACAATTACAATTGCTAAAATAAAAGCAAAATGGAAACCCACAACAAAAGACCTAAGTAAATAGCTTTTAGATTACACACAGCCAAAAAAAAAAAAAAATTTGTTTCTTAAATACAGTCTGCTGCATAAATATACCCTGGAGCACTTTAAGTAATTCTGATACCCAGATCATATCGAAATTCAATTAAGTAAGACTCTTTGGGGTGAGCTGATGAATTAGTACTTTAACAAACTCTACATGAAATTTTTATGAAGGCTGAAGTTTAAAAGCTACTTGTAGCAATAAATGCAAGGTAAGCAGGAAAAGAATTGAGAAACATAAATACAGCTAAGAACCATGAGGGGGCAGAAGATAAAGAACTGAACCATTTCCAACTGGAGTTACCTATGAGAGACAGAGAAGGAGCCCAGGCAGTTACTGCAAAATATAGTGGCTGTAGATTTTTCATTTCAGGAGGAAAATATAAACAGATTGAAGAGATGAAAAGAAATCTTAAGCACAAGGAACCAGAGAAAACCAATGGTAAAAAGATTATCTTAGCAGCAACCAGAGGAAAAAAGACAGGTTACCTTTTAAGCAGTAGTTCTCAAACTTTAAGTTACATCAGAGTCACCTGGAGGTCTTGTTAAAACACACTGTAAATATCTCTCTATTAAGAAACAAACCAATCCTGGGCATAGTGGCTCACACCTGTAATCCCAGCATGTTGGGAGGCCAAGGTGGGTGGATCACTTGCATGCAGGAGTTTGAGACCACCCTGGACAACATAGCAAGACCCTGTTTCAAAACAAAACAAAAACCTCACATTTCTAGGCCCCATCCCCAGGTTTCTGATTCAGATCTAGGGAGTGGGGTCAAAGAGTATGTAGTTCTAACAAGTTCCCAGGTGATGCTGATGCTGCTGGTCAGGAGACCAGACCCCAAGACACACTGCTTTAAAGAAACAAACATTAGACCAACATCTGACTTCTCATTAGCAACCGTGGAAGCCAGAAGATAGTGGAACATCTTCATAGTTCTGAAATAAAATATAAAATATTATAACCACCAAAAATGTCCATGAGAAAGAGGGAAAAATAGTGTCTTTGGGCTTGCAACCCACAGAAAAGAGACATTATGAAAGACGTACTTCAGGGAGAAAGAAGTAATCCTTTGATTACTTAACCAAAGGGTGTAAGAATTACATCAGAGTGTAAGAATCAAGTAAAGCACTCAAGATGGCAAATGTGAAAGTATAATGAAACAAGAAATGACGGTATGCAGCAACAATCAAAATTTCTTCTGATATTTAAAAAAAGAACTAAATATGTGCAAGTATGATGTATCAATAAAGAAACCTGAAAATGGTTGATAAGAAAACCATGTAAATCAGGAGAGTAACATATACCTGAATCTAGATTTAATGAACAAGCATGGGTAAGAATTGTTTAGAACAACCACTGAAATAATAGAGTAAATAATTTCAAAATGTACAGAAAATAAAGCAAAATGACAAAAATATTCAAACGAAGCTAGAGAAAAGAAAAAATAGAAGACAAATGTAACATTCAAATATGCTAATACAGAAGATGTTAATGGAATTAATGCTTTAACTAAAATATTAATATTCACAGAATAGATCAATCCAATTTTGTGCTATGTACAAGAGACATCTAAAATAGAATACAGTAAGAATGTAAATAAAAGGATATATAAGGTAAGTAAAAAGAAAAGAAAGCTGCTTCGAATGTTAGTATTAAACAATAGATTAAGGCAAAAAGGCTCATAGAGAAAAATGAAGTATTACATAATAAAAAGAGTTATAAATCAAGAAAGAGGTGTGTGTGTGTGTGTTTAAAACATAGCCTCAAAAGAATGAAAAATAAATAAATAAATAAAGGGACAGAACTCTGAGGAGAACTGATGAAGCCACCACCAGAGCTCTCACAAATCCAGTTCAAGCAGGCAATTCAATAACTCCATGCAGACTGAACATGATGAAACAGCATTTCCTAACTATAATATCCAACCACACATGGGGCCATGTATGTCTCAGAAAATGCTTGACCACAGAGCAATGAAGTTAGCAAACAGTGACCAAAAGATAACCAGAAAAAAAGTCATAGAAATGAAAATGAAAAGAAAAAATTCTAAATCTGCATGCCAAAGAAGTCATGATATTCGATATTTAGACTTAAAATACAATAAAGTATGATACTGCAATTGTTTGCCAAAGTAATTTTTTTCTTTTAAAGTCAGTTTTATTGAAAGATAAGGAATCTCTTTACAGCAGGGGGCAGCAAACGATTGCTTTTGAACTATGTATTGGGCAAATGAAAATTGTAGAGGTAGCTTTTCTGTTTAATTGTAATTAATAAGCCCCCAAATAAGACAATGGAAATCTTCCTTGGTCTTTTCTTTTTTCTTTTAGAATAAAATTACTTTCAAGCTAAAAGTAAAACTTAAGAGTATTGCTTTAAAATATTAAATTTACAAAAAGAATATGTGATACCATCTTGACCTGAATCTTAATATAAATGTCTAAAAGTAAAACTTAAAAGTATTGCTTTAAAATATTAAATTTACAAAAAGAATATGTGATATCATCTTGATCTGAATCTTAATATAAATGTCAGCATCACTAATATTTTTTCATTTTGATTTCATAATATGTTAATATGCCAGGTCTTGGGTATTATTTAAAAATATTTTAATTGCTTTTATCACAACTAGAGAATGGAATAAAATGAGTATATATTTATGCCGATATATTTTTAATTAGCAATGCAATTTAAATTTCGTGGCCTGATACTATGGCTCATGCCTGTAATTGTAGCACTTTGGGAGGCTGAGGTGGGAGGATCCCTTGAGGCCAGGAGTTCGAGACTGGTCTGGGCAACATAGCAAGACCCTGTCTCTACAAAAATAAAAATAAAAATTAGCTGGACATAGTGGCACATGCCTGTAGTCCCAGCTATGCAAGAGGCTGAGGCAGGAAGATCATTTGAGCCTAGAAGTTTGAGGTTGCAGTGAGTTATGATCTTATCACTGCACTCCAGCCTGTGACAGAGCAAGACCTTGTCTCTTAAAAAAAAAAAAAAAAATCTGTGTATTGGCTGAGGATGGTGATTCATACCTGTAATCCCAGTACTTTGGGGAGGCTGAAGTGGGAAGATCACTTGAGTCCAGGAGTTCAAAACTAGCCTGGGCAATACAGCGAGACCCCTGTCTCCCTCTATAAAAAATTTCATGTATGTAAAAATATTTTTTTCAAATATTAAAGAAGTATAAAAAATGACAACCAACTTAAGTATTAATTTAGGCTTTCTAGGTTGTAAAAAAGTATGTTTGCACATACTATAAATAAAGATTTAGGGGGTACCTTTAGAGCATTTTAAAAGAGATAATACATAGAATAGTACTATCTCTGTTTTGTCTTTAAATAACTTAAAATAGCAATAAATAGCAACTTATTTTTTTTTTTTTACAAGTTTTTACTTTATTTTTATTTTTTGTGGGTGCATAGTAGGTGTATATATTCATGGGGTACATGAGATATTTTGATATGGGCATGCAATGCATAATGAACACATCAAAGTAAGGTATCCATCCTCTTAAGCATTTATTCTTTCTTGTGTTACAAACAATCCAGTTGTACTTTTAGTTACTTAAAAATGTACAATAAATTACTGTTGACTGTAGTCACCCTGTTGTGCTATCAATTACTAGATTTTATCACTAATTCTTAGATAACCTTATGGGCAAACTGAGGCTTAAATCTAATTTCCTTAAATCAAATGGAAGAATTGGAACTGAGACACAAGATCCCTAGCATTCTAAAGGACATGAATTTTAAAGTCGAGGAAATCCATAGTTCTCTATTAACCACTGTGCAGACACTAACCCAAAGTGAGGAGGGTAGGCATTACTCATGAAGAAGAGTCAGTGCTACAGGAAGGGTGGAGGGGGGCCTTAGATGAATTTTACCCTCCAGGCTGCTAGGTGATGGGAGAAGTCTAACTCCTGTAGAGGCTCTTTTTTGGGCTGGGTTATCGATGGCATGGGCATAACTAAGGCAGACTTATGCCAGGAGGGGGTCTTCTGGTACTCTCTAAAGACCTTCTTCCAAAATGTCTCCTCTCATGGGGCCACACCCGGGGTCCATTTCTCTTACTTAGAATAACTCTCATACTAGCTGTTTTTCATGATTTTAAAAGAGTAGCTACTACTCTTTAAAAATAAGAAATGTGCAAAACACCAGAAAGGAAGTCGAGAGAACCCCACTCTTAACTATCCCAGCCAAATCATTTGTCTTGAAAAAGAAGAGGCCACGTGCAGTGGCTCACGCCTATAATCCCAGCACTTTGGGAGGCCGAGGTGGGTGGATTACCTGAGGTCAGGAGTTCGAGACCAGCCTGGCCAATATGGTGAAACCCTGTGTCTATTAAAAATACAAAAATTAGCCAGGCTTGGTGGCAGGCGCCTGTAATACCAGCTACTCGGGAGGCTGAGGCAGGAGAATTGCTTGAACCCGGGAGGAGGATGTTGCAGTGAGCCGAGATTGTGCCATTGCACTCCAACCTGGATGACAAGAGTAAGACTGATTCTAAAAAAAAAGAAATAAGTAAACATGCCCGAAGGAAAATGCATTATCCTGCCATTCATTATTAACACTTTGGGAGGCTTATTTTCTTCGCCAGGCTTCTTCAGATTAGGGAAGAAGAGTTAGCCTTTCTTCCAAGGCTCATTCCCCAAGTCTTAGCTTGTAAACCCCTTGCTCCCGGGGTCTTCCTCTCTCCTCTACTATGCTTCCACAGCCCCTTAGGTGGCATCGTTGTAGTTCTGTATTGTCATTACTGTCACACCATGTTGCAGTTGCCTGTTTACTTGTCTTAGCCCCCACCTCGTTGAGGCCGATAATTATTTCTTGTTCATAATTAAATTCCCTAGACCCTAGCAAACGCCTGGCACAGACTGATAACTGAAGGGAAAGGAGTCCACAAGGGTGAGGAGGAAGAGAGGTTTTCCTGTCAAGGGAGGGAAGGTATTGATTCTAGACGTAGGAAAGGATGATTGTGGTAAAGTCAGAGGTCTAGAGCTGGTATGGAGGGAGCTATGAAAGGAGGTATAAATTTCCTGATATTGCTCAATAGTTGTCTTTGGCCAAAGGGAGAGAAAATAATTATCTGGACCCTTTTGGGTTCCAAATTAAGAGCTGGATTCCATTTTCTCTCCCCTGTTTCACTTTCCACTTATAGGACTTTATTTTTTTATTTTTTGTGAGACAGGGTCTTATCCTGTCACCCAGGCTGGAATGCCGTGGTGCAATCTCGGCTCACTGCAACCTCCACCTCCCAGGTTCAAGTGGTTCTTGTGTCTCAGCCTCCTGAGTAGCTGGGATTATAGGCGTGCACCACCGCACCCGGCTAATTTCTGTGTTTTTAATCTTGCCATGTTGGCCAGGCTGGTCTCAAACTCCTGGCCTGAAGTGATCCGCCTGCCTTGGCCTCCCAATGTGCTGGGATTACAGGGGTAAGCCACTGCACTCAGTGAGGACTTCGTATTTGACAAATAACTTTCCACCTCTTTTTCTCAATTAACAAATATAGGAAGAAGCCCTACTCATAACACATTTGAGGTACCAAGGAAAGTTCTATGCATGGGGAAATAGTATATATTTAATATATGGCCAAATTTTATATATTACATAATATTTGTATCACATATAATATGTGTACATTTTATATGTAATATAACATTTTATATGTACAATAAATATATACTACAACATTATATATGTACAATACATATTACATATTTATATTACATATAATATTTGTACATTTATATATCTGCATAATATTTAATATTTATATGTTTTTCCCTTTTTTGGTCCTGACTCTAATTGACCCCTGGGTCCCACTTCATTGGCTGACATGCTTTGTAAAGACTCCTCTCAAACTTAAGCTCCTATGGAGTATTGAAAAAACATATGAATTTTATTTTTTAACTTTGGTTTTTGAGACAGTCTTGCTCTGTTGCAGGGTGTGATTATATTTCACTGCAGCCTCAGCCTCCTGGGCTCAGGTGATCCTCCTACTTCAGTCTCCCAAGTTGCTGGGACTACAGTTATGGGTCACCAAGCCTGGCTAATTTTTACTTTTTTTGTAGAGATGGGGTCTCGCATCTCACTGTGTTGCTCAGGCTGGTCTTAACCTCCTGGGCTCAAGCGATCCTTTTGTCTCAGCCTTCCAGAGTGTTGGGATTACAGGTGTGAACCACTATGCCAGGCCCCTCTCTGGAGTGTTTTTAACTCCAAACCCCACCTTGCCCTACCAGCTGAGCCTTCTCAACAAAATGAGTGCTTCCTTTCCTGAACTGCTATGGAGTCATGTTTACATCTTTCTTTTAACTCTTAAAAAGTCTACATGGTGTTAGTTTCAGGACTTTTGTGTGCTAACCTTCTTGACTAGAAGTTAAGCTCTTGGAGTTGATTTCTCTTTCTATCCTCTGTGGTGCTCAGCACCGCAGGTAGCAGAGTTTCTACCTCTAGGCCTTTGCACTTGCTGCTTCCTTGGCCAGGAGTGTTGCCCCCACATACTGGCATGGCTAGTTTTTTCCCTTCATTGAGTTCTTGACTGAAAAATCACCTTTTTGGCCGGGTTCAGCGGCTCACAGTTGTAATCCCAGCACTTTGGGAGGCAGAGATGTGTGGATCTCTGGAGACCATCCTAGACAAGGTGGCGAAACCTCATCTCTATAAAAAATACAAACGTTAGCCAGGCACAGTGGCAGGAGCCTATGGGCCTAGCTACTTGAGAGGCTGAGGCCAGGGGACTGCTTGAGCCCAGGAGGTTGAGGCTGCAGTGAGCTGTGATTGCTCCACTGCACTCCAGCCTGGGTGACAAAGTGAGACCCTGTCTCAAAAAAAAAAAAACAAATTCATCCTGTGCCACAACATTTTGTAGCTCCATTTTCTGCTTCATTACTATTTTTTCCTTAGCACAACATACATCTAGCATTCTATATTTTTTTTTTTTTTTTTTTTTTTTGTCGCCCAGGCTGGAGTGCAGTGGCTGGATCTCAGCTCACTGCAAGCTCCGCCTCCCGGGTTTACGCCATTCTCCTGCCTCAGCCTCCCAAGTAGCTGGGACTACAGGCGCCCGCCACCTCGCCCGGCTAGATTTTTGTATTTTTTAGTAGAGATGGGGTTTCACCGTGTTAGCCAGGATGGTCTCGATCTCCTGACCTCGTGATCCGCCCGTCTCGGCCTCCCAAAGTGCTGGGATTACAGGCTTGAGCCACTGCGCCTGGCTAGCATTCTATATTTTAAAAACTCATTTGGTTTATTTCCTGTCTAGATTGCAAGTTCCATGAGGAGAGAGATTTTTGTCTATTTTGTTCACAACTGCATCCCTAGTGCTTAGCACACAGTAGGAGGCCTATAAATATTTAATAAATAAATGAATAAATAGATCACAGCATTAAATAAATACAGTAGAAATGAATCAGAGTATATAGGAGTTGGATCTGAGCCTAGAACTAATGTCAAGGGAAATGAATGATTCCTTCCAACATGTGTAGAAAGGCACTAGCTAAATTAATTCACATTTACCTAGATCAGTTAAGTTTATGAAAAGCCAACTAATTGTCTCATTGGTGTTTGCAATCCTTTTTTTTTTTTTAATAAAGAGTGAGTGTATAAAGATTTCCAACTTATTTCAGCAGACCAAAGGGTCTTTGTCTCCTGTATTGCCAGAGAAATGATTATGTTTCAAAGACATCTGTTCAACTCATCATTTTTGTTTCCTCCTGTGGTTTATACAATTGAGCCCATTGGTACATATTTGTTTACATAATGTAGCATATGGTATTGGTCAGTTCTGGCCATAGAAGTGTCCTGAAGATTTGCGGTAGCACTAGGCCTCACAATGTGGTTTTTGTCATTGAAAAATTAGATTTCTTTTCTGGTAAACAACTGAGAACTAAGCCTGTTGACAGGAATTTTGAATGGTAGCATTTAGATTTCTCACTCTATTGCAAAATAGTGAGTTGCAAGAAGATCTAGTGAGCTTATACTAAAGAAGCAGTTCTTTCATTAACTGAAGGTGAACTTGGATCTGGGCAAATTTGGGTAACTTCATATGACAGGACAAGACTTGGAAAATACTTAGAATTTGTAAAATAAAAATTAAGTTTACCTTTCATTCATCTGAATGCAAATATTTCCCATAAATCCTTGCCCTTGAAAAGCTTTGCAATTTTGTTTTGGAGGAAAGAAAAAAAATAAGAGAAATAGGAATACTCTTTAGGAACGTTATAGAGTTTTGCTTCTAGAGCAAGAGGGCTTTATCTTATTAAACTCTGATTTATTTAGTTGATTAACCTCAGCTTAAATCGGAATTCTTGGTTTTGTCAAATAAAAAACAAATCCAGGCTTACTAAGGAGACAGTTTATTCAAAAGGATTATGGCAAGGAGGGGAAGAGACTATTGCAGTAGGGAGAGGGGAACTGTTGCAATAAGGAGAATGCTGAGACCATAAAATCTTCTGGTATTTTAATAATTAGGTTAAAAGGATGTTTTTCCTGTTCACTGTAATCTCTGCCTCCCAGGTTCAATAGATTATTCTGTCTTAGCCTCCCGAGTAGCTGGGATTACAGGCACCTGGCACCATGCCTGGCTAATTTTTGTATTTTTAGTAGAGATGAGGTTTCACCATGTTGGCCAGGCTGGTCTCGAACTCCTGACCTCAGGTGATCTGCCTGCCTCAGCCTCCCAAAGTGCTGGGATTACAGGCATAAACCACCATGCCCAGCCCTAAAAAGTTTTTTTTTTTTTTTTTTAATAAGAGGAGTGAATGAGGCAAGAAAGACCTGGTGTGAGGAAGTGGAATGAAAGCAGTGTATAGGACTGTGGAACAGGGAGCGTTTTATCCTGATCCAGCCTATTTTCCAGTAGACAGCCATAAATGGGGGTGAGACGCTGGCTTAGGCAGAGGGTGGGCTAAAGTTCAGGGACCCGGAGGAAGGATTAGTTTGGCTAACAATCATTTTGTTCCTATTGATCAGTAGGGACAAGAAGTTCATTTATTGTAAGCTAATCATTTATGAGCCAAAAAAAGATACTTTGGAGGATCTGTGTCTGATCTTGTCATAGGTGAAAAAGAGGTGGCCTTAAGTCTTACCTCTGTCCTGTAGAAAGGGTGGTTCTTTGCAGGAAACAACTTTATGGAACACAGAAAGGTGGGGGCATTAATCATTTAACCTTTGATACCTTCTGGGAGGACAGGGGTCAGGTAAAATTCAACACTGTTAGTTTCTAAACCTAGAATGGATTAGAATAATACCCTGGCCTTGTTATCTCTTGTTTATAGAAGGACCACAATGAAAACAACTGGCTAGTTTTTAAATTTTGACATTGAAAATTTCCTCTCCAGGGTGTTTCTGGAAAAAAAAAGGGGAATAAAGTCTTCCTTTCTTTCTTTACATGTGCAGAACATGCAGGTTTGTTACATAGGTATACGCGTGCCATGGTGGTTTGCTGCATCCATCAACATCATCTACATTAGGTATTTCTCTTAATGCTATCCCTCCCCTAGCCCCCCACCCCCTGACAGGCCCCGGTGTGTGATGTTCCCCTCCCTGTGTCCATGTGTTCTCATTGTTCAATACCCACTCATGAGTGAGAACATGCAGTGTTTGGTTTTCTGTTCCTGTGTTAGTTTGCTGAGAATGGTGGTTTCCGGCTTCATCCATGTCCCTGCAAAGGACATGAACTCATCCTTTTTGATGGCTGCATAGTATTCCATGGTGTATATGTGTCACATTTTCTTAATCCACTTTATCACTGATGGGCATTTGGGTTGGTTCCAAGTCTTTGCTATGTGTGAATAGTGCTGCAATAAACATGTGTCATGTGTCTTTACAGTAGAATGATTTATAATCCTTTGGGTATATACCCAGTGATGGGATTGCTGATTAGGTATATACCCAGTGATGGAATCCTTTGGATATATACCCAGTGATGGGATCAAATGGCATTTCTGGCTCTAGATCCTTGAGGAATTGCCACCCTGGCTTCCACAATGGTTGAATTAATTTATAATAAGAGTGTTAAAAAGGAAAAAGGTTTGTTTAGAGCTTTACACATGTAGATAAATTATGTGTTAGGGGGTACATCATCTTTAGAACACTGATTAATTAAAATTATCATTCAGAAACTTTACCATAAAGCCAAGCACCCAGCCCATCTTAAACTACTTGCTTTAAAAAAAAAAAGACTTATTTCCAGATCATCTAGGAAATTTCATCATTCCACAATGAGTGACAGTGTTATGACAGAAAGTTGTATAAAGATAGAAGGAATTAAACATAGAAAGCTAGGTGTTTCCTTTTGTTGAGTGTGTTAAAAAAAGACCATAAAAACTTAAAATTTAGATTTATTATTTTCATAAATATATCGTATTAGATACATTGACTTAGAGATAATTGCCCATTTTATTTTCTAAGCTATGTATTCATATTAAATTCGGATTTTCCTCAAAATAGTTCAAAGAAAATGAGGAAAGTTTGTATGAGGAAAATGTATAATTCTACTGAGCTTCTGAAATTCCAAGCATACACAAAAGTAATAGAAACAGAGTAGGGGTGGGGAAACTTTTGAGGACTCTTTTGTAGGTATGGCCATCTTACAGGGAAATTTATTCTTACTGGGCCAAATCCGTGAGGAAATCTGGTACCCAGATTGGGTTTTGTTGCTCACCAGTGGGGTGACCCCAACATCACCCAAATTTTCTTAGCTTGTTTCTTCATCTGTTAAATACAGAGTAGATGGCCTGCAAGGGTGGGTCTAGCTGTAAATGTTCACTGTATTATCTTAAAGCTAGAAATTCCTTGATTTATGAAGCAATTAAAAAAACTTCAGATCATCAATAGTTTTCAGTTCAAAAAGGTTTGCAGGAGTTGCAATTAGGGAGGAGAGTGGGAAAGGAGAGATCAGAAAGATATAAAGTAGATAGCAGAGGAGAGAGATTTTCTCTGAAAAGAGCTAAGTGCTCAGAGACAAAAATAATTCTTGCTGGTGACACTCTCCCCAGCACCCTGCCTTCCTCCCTCCTTGCTTGGTATCTGCAGGTTCACTGCTTATGCTAAGTAACTCCCCTCTTCCTGTTTTTCTTCTCTTCCTCCTCTTCAGTCTGCAGAGTACTCAACCTCTCACCAGCCAGACTCACTTTGCTTCGCGTCTTAGCTGCACCTGTGACAACCCACTGCCTTTTCCCAGGGCCTCATGCATACAGTGTAGGAAATGCCTTCCGTTGCTATTTCCATTTCCAGACAGTAGATGTTGCTGGTTTACTGTCAAAAGGGCCTTCCTGGTTGTCCATTTATAAATGTTCTGATGTCTCATATAACAGATTTGATGTTGAACTACCTGAGAGTTAGATGTGCTAGATTTTTACTTGTTTGTAATCACATCTTCTAGGCAGTAACTTCACAAATGTATGTAAAATTTGCAAATAGTCCCTCCACATTTTGGATATTTCTATAGAAGAGTTATTTTCTGATTCTGATGCTAAGTGATAGGGAGAACTAGCTCTCTGCCTTAGAGATCTTCATTAAATTGTGCCATCCCCATGAGTTACCTTTTGGAGTTGTTGTTTTTTTAAATCTGTATAATTGACAATATCTTCCAGCTAAAATTTTGCAACTCTGGCTCCAACAATAGTTTTTAAAGAAACTTCAAGTTGTATCACTCATTTGATTTTTTTTGTCTTTGTATATTTCCCTTCCTTTATAAGCCAGAAAGCATCCTTTAGTCTTAAAGGATGCAGTTGAGAATCAGTTTTCTGGAAACAGCTTGCCATTTTCTTTTTAATGCTGTGGCAATAAGCTAAAGAGAGTGTTATAGAGTAGATATATATATCTGCACAAGAGATAAATAAAACGATATGCCACCATTAGAAATATCTGCCTACCTTTTGTAAAAATTCCAAAGATGACTTCATGAGAAGTGTCTTAAGCATTTTCATGAAAAACAAAATTGTGAAGAAAATTTATTATTAAAAAACTTGTAATTTTTGTAACTCTAGTGACTGATGTTTCTAATATATAATTTTATTTATTTTGCTAAATGTAGGTTTAAGTATAAATTAAATCTACTTTAGTGATTTTTTTTCTTAGTTAGGTATAAATGTATTAGATTTATATAAATGTGAATCTGTGTATTTCAAATATAAGTTATTTTTCTAGGGGCGGTGGTATTTGACCAAATGATATTTATAGCCCCAAACCTAAATGGATAAATTAGAATAAGGAGGGTTTAACTTCCATTAAAAGTTTAAAAAAATTCATTGTTTTTCACAAAACCTTGAATCATATTAGTTTTTCTTAAAAATGTCTAATTAAAAAAAAAATCAATCAATCAGTTCTTGATGCTGTTGTTTAAGAGGGTAACCTAACTAAATTTTAGGAGCTAAGTTGAATTTTTGATGCTGCTATTAGCATTAAAAACACTTAAAAGTGTCCCATATATTCTCAAATCCAGTGCTTTCAAATAGATTATAATCTAAAAATGATCTCTGACATCTCTCCTAACAGTGGAGAGGCTATTCCTGTTCCCCTCCTAGTTTCTAGTTACCTGACTGCCTGAGCACCAAACACAATGACTCTCTGACTTATGATGGAATTGTGGAGCTGTCAATTCTAGATTTATTGCTTAGTTTGGGAATGAGCCGTTTCAGTAGCGCATGCCCTGCAGATCCTTCAGGACGAGCAAAAACTGTTCATCTGAGACAAAATATTAGTCTACAGCTCACATGCTTGCAATTCTAAGATTATGCAGGGTTTTTTTTTTTTTTCTGAATAAAGTTAAAAATCCAAAATGACAACACAAATTTTTTAACTTCATCCTAACTCTGCGATATTGCTGTCTGGCAACAGCCTCAGCCAAACCCATGATTTAGAGTTCAATCTTAGTGAGCAAGAAATCATCTTCAAGAGCCAGAATACACAAAGCAGCAGTTGCAACAATATCCTTCTACAACACAAGTTAGAAAGAACATCAAAAACACATTGCCAAAATTATTAATTTTCTAGAGAAAAATCACATGAAGCAAATCTGTTCGTAGAACCAATACAGTTGCATGCCTTGAAAAGTGCTTTAACTAGCAATAATACACAGTTATTGAATTATATGTTCAAGACATTGGAATTCTTGTTAATTTATACTTTAACTGTTTCATAACTCAGCTTACTTGAAGAAACTAAGTATCTTTAAAAGCTGAAGTTCGGAGGACTCAGAATATTTTCTGGAGCCAGACTCAGTGCCTCATACCTAAGAATGAGACAAGGAAGGGTAAGGATGCAGGTATTATATTATTTTCTCTTCCTCCCTTCCCCTTCTCAGAACCAGTCACTATTGGATAGAACAGTTTTGCTCAGAAGTTCTGTTTTCAATTTCAGTATCGGAGACATAAACCAACCTTTCTCTCTTCCAAACAATAGTATTTTTAATAAAACTTATTCCTGTTTCTTCCATCAGGTTCAAAAAGCAGTGGCCATTTGAAATCTTTCCTCTCCTTTGATCCTCCTGTAAACCTTCTCTACATTCTTTCTCTAAAATGTTTCCTCTTTGGGATCATTAAAATAAATGTCACTCTCTCCTTCTCACACTGGATTTGACAGGTCAGATTCAAATTAGTCTATCTACAACATTGCTTTTTATCTTTTCCCTCATCTTTCCTAGAACTTAGAGTTTAGACCCTATTGCTGGTAAGAGCAAATACTGACTTTTTTGGTATTTATTTTTGTTTTTTTTGAGACAGGGTCTCACTCTGTTGCACAGCCTGGAGTGCAGTGGCATAATCATAGCTCACTGCAGCCGCGACCTCCCAGGCTCAAGTGATCCTCCTGCCTTGGCCTCCTGCATAGCTGGGACCACAGGCCTGCACCACTATGCCTGGCTAATTTCTTGTCTTTTTTGTAGAGATGGGATTTTGCCGTGTTGTTCAAACTGGTATCGAACTTCTGGTCGCAAGTGATCTGCCTGCCTCAGCCTCCCAAAGTGCTGGGATTACAGGTGTGAGTGAGCCACTGAGCCCACCCATTGCTGGTATAGTTTGAAGACCCTGACTTGACTGTCATGGTTCTTACTCTTCCCCCCACAATGGTAAGGCTGTTCTGACACCACACATCCTCCCTGCCTTGCACCTCTTTCTGTGATTGTTCCACCTCTTGGCCGTAGTTCATGCCTTCTCTGCCCAAGTTTTCTTTTTGCCTATTCAAATTCATTATATTCTCCATTCCTGTCACATTGCAAGTTCCAGTGCTGCACTGTTCCCCCAAGAGTGCCCAACTGGCCCTTTTCCTGTTGGAAGTTCTTTGCTAGCATCTCTAATGGACATTCCATGGATTTCTTTGCATTCTTCCTATGGTCTGCCATGACTGCTGCTATATCTCCAAGAATATTTCAAACTTGTGAAGGCTGAGACTACTGATAATCTTTCAAGTCACCCACCATGTTTTTGTTGTGGTTGTTGATGGCATTTGTTTTCTCCCTCAGGATTCCAAGGACTGCTCCCTGGAACACTCTTCACACATTAGAAGGTGGTGGCTGTTCGTTTTCAGGTTCCTTTCTTTTGAAGAAAGAAAGAGGACTAGTGTGTGATTGGAAACATAGCTTCTACTGATTGACTTTTCTCAACAGCTTTGTTGAGAATGTAATTGACATATCATTAAATGCACCTGTTTTAAGTGTACAAGTCAATGAAATTTAGTCTATCTACAGAGTTATGTAACCTACACTACAATCTAATTTAAGAATATTTCCATCACCTCCAAAAGAAATGTTATTCCCATGTTCAGTCATTCCCCTATCGACTGGCATTGAACACACCAATATTTTAAAACAGTGAGTGATTCACAAAGTCTCCATTCAATAGTATGGCTACTGATGAGAGGGAACACTATTAAGCAATTTCCTTTTTCTTTTCTTTCTTTTTCTTTTTTTAAATTTACATCCAAAAGTCTAGACCTCACAACTATTAACCAATTTTTGATGGATCTTTCACTCTATTATATATTTTCCTACCACTTATGAAAGCTTCAATCTATTGTTTGGGTTCCAGTTTTAGAAATTTTGTTTGCTTTTTGATACATCAAACTCCAGTATGTAAGAACATTCACTTCTTATGCAATTGTAAATTTTTTTTTTAATGAGAAACTTTTGTCAATAGGACAAGTAATTCAGTCATCTTGATTGAATAGGTAAGTCCATTTGATTTTTACAACACTGAAAAAAGGGATTATTTGTTTTCTAGAATCTGCTGGGTATAAAACCTTTTTAAATGATACTTATAGGAGTAAATTAAGCCTGATCTTAGGATGAAAAATGGTAGCTGAAGGTCTGTGTAGTATTTCTTCAAAGAACCGTAATGGGCCTGGGTCAAAAATGCTTCCAGATAGTTTTAGTGTCAACCTGATAATAAGTCTTCATATGCTTACATTTATTTGTTGATTAGACATTTTCCAATGTGAAAGTCAGACAACTGATAATGATTGTTATTATTATAACTGTCATTTCATCATGTATCAGGCACTTACTCTAAGCCAGCCTCTGTACAAGGCACTTCACATTTATTATATTTAAACATTCTATCAACAAATGTAGAAGAAATTATTAGTCTCACTGCACATCCAGGGAGACTGAATTTTACATCCAGGAGACATTTTACATTCTGAGTCTCAGAAACGTGAAGTAAGTTGCCCAAAGTTACACAGCTATGGGCTGCGTAGCTAGGATTCAAATCCAGTGACACTGAGCTCGAAAGCCCATGTCTTTTCCACTTAGGCTGAGTGACTCCTGGAAAGGCAACTTTTGGAAGAATGAGTCACAAAGTAATTGCAAGTAAAGAGGTGGAGAGTGAGCAAGCCATAGTCAGGCACCTCTTAGAGAGGACAAGCCTTGAAGTAATAGGTCATGAGCAAGGTTGGGGTGGAGTGGGTGTCCCTGGGGAGAGGAAGAGGCCTTCCTTCAGCTGTGAAGAGGACCCTAGGAAGGGAGCTGCAGGACTGCTAAAGACACCGCTCTCAGGCCCTGAGATTGCAGGCAACTGGCTCTGATAGGAAATATCCTGGTGCTTACTACTCATCACATGAACTAGGAAAAAGAATCCTTCCGCTGCCCCTAACGCCCCTCACATTCACCCCAGAAAGCAATGAAAAACACGAAAAAGAAAGAATTTAAAGCACAAGAAGAAGTGTGTACAGATTGGCAAGGATGTAAGGATAAAGGGTTAAGAAATAATTATAACAGAGTTGGGACTGATCACTAGATACTTTTTTATGCAAACATATCAGGTCCTCTTGAAGAAATTGTTCCTCTCCAAAATATTTTGGGGGCTAAATTATATATGCCACACATTATTTTTCAAGAAAATCTGTTTGACTTCATCTTAGCTTCAGTATTTAAAAGACCTCAATCATCATTCTATTTTATACTTCATGATTTTTTCAGATTCCATTTTCTCAACAGTTAATCAAATTATTGAAACAGAAATGGGAAAACATGGATTTCTTCCAAATGGCCTAAACATTACTTTATAATTTGGTCAGCTTGTGGATGTGAAGGAAGGCTCTATAGTTTTGTCATAAAATCTGGGTGTGGACTTTCAATTTTAAAATAAATATTTTTCTTCATTCTTTTTTCTACTGAGCTGAAACTTCCTGGTAGGTGAGTTTCTGTCCAATATGAATGATGGCAGACTTGAATTAACAATCTTTTCGAAATTGAAAAAATAGTAAGTGTATTGATAAATTGTGTGTGAGGAAAAACCTTGACATTGCATGGTGAATTGCAATTTAAAATGACTTAATTTTCATAATATGTATGTATATTCTCATAAGTTATACTTGTTGATAGAATGTTTAAATATAATAAATGTGAAGTGCCTTGTACAGAGGCTGGCCTAGAGTAAGTGCCTGATACATGATGAAATGATAGGTATAATAATAACAATCATTATCAGTTGTCTAATCACATGCCCTTGTCTCTAACTACACATATATGTAAAATAGCCCATTTAAAAATAGTCTATTTTAAAACGAGACAAAACTAAAAAATTGACTCAGAGGAAAATTGAACAATGGGGAAAATGAACTTCCTTTGACCTGGGATAAATGAAAAAGTGATTTCAACCAAAAATAACATTTCTCCCTGCAGAGCAGGAGGGTAATATATGGAGATACCTTTGCAGCATCCAGACGTGTGATTTCAGGATGCTGCCAGCTGTTATATGTGTTCCAGGAGACCTCACAGAGTTGGCTAAGAATATGCTGCCTGAGCCACACACAAGGAGGGACCATGGGCCAATAAGGAAAGATTGCTGCATAAATCAAGCCTGCCGAAAGCTGCTGTAGGAGGAGGCTCAGGAGCCCCCCAGATGCTTGTGTTAGTTTGCCCCACGAAGTAGGAGGCAAGACTACTCAGGGTGTGCTGAACCAGATCCAAAGCTTACTCCCAATTCCTTTCAATGTCCTCTTCCCTGAGGATGTGGAAGGAAAGGACATGCAAGGAAATCATTCAGATTATGGAAAATTCAGTTCAATTTTAAATTTCAGGCCCCAATGACATCACTGAAATAGTGAGGCCTGCCTGTTATGTGTGTCATCCTTTTTATTTTATTTATTTATTTATTTATTTATAGAGACAGGATCTCACTGTGTTGCCCAGGCTAAAGTGCAGTGGTGCTATCATAGCTCACTGCAGCTTCAAACTCCTGGGCTCAAGCAATGCCTCTGCCTCAGCCTCCCGGGTAGCTAGGACTATAGACATGCACCATCATGCCCAGCTAATTCAAAACAGTTTTTTTTTTTTTTTTTTTTGTAGTGACAGGATCTCAATATGTTGCCCAGGCTAGGCTCCAACTCTTGACCTCAAGTGCTTCTTCCACCTCCACCTCTTAAAGTGCTGGGATTACAGGTGTGAGCTACCACACCCAGCCTATGTCCTCCTTTTTAGCATTCATTACAAATGGGCTGATTGATTCATTCATTTCTTAATTTCTTCCTTTCTTCATTCATTCAGCTGTCAAATGTTAATTGCATTATCATTTTGCTAGGAGCTAAGGATTAAAAAAGGCGGTGGTCCAGCCCATGAGGGACTTGTAAATAGGAGTTAATATCCATGGTTTCAAATGTCCATGGTGGTCAGGGACAGCCTCTTTGAGGAAAGGACATGGAGGCTCAACCTGAAGATGACGAGAAGCCAGCCATGCGAAGAAGGAGGAAGAACATATTCCAGGCAGAGGCAATACCAGGGGCAAAAGCCTTGAGCTCTAGAATCTTTGGGGTACAAAGGAACTTGATACTTTCAAGGCACAGAAAATGACTTTCTTACACAGTTAGAGCTTTTTTTGTGAGTAAGGGAGAGTGACACAAACTGGGAGGATGAGTGGGTGCGTGCAGACCATATAGGGTCTTTTTTTTTTTTTTGAGACAGTGTCACTCTGTCGTCCAGGCTGGAGTGCAGTGATGCCATCTTGGCTCACTGCAACCTCTGCCTTCCGGGTTCAAGCGATTCTCCTGCCTCCCAAGTAGCTGAGATTACAGGTGCCTATCATGATGCCCGGCTATTTTTTGTATTTTTAGTAGAGACGGGGTTTCACCATGTTGGCCAGGCTGGTCTCCAACTCTTGACCTCGAGTGATCCACCCACCTCAGCCTCCCTAGGAACTGAAACTACAGGTGTTCACCTCCACCCGTGGCTAATTTAAACACAATTTTTTTTTTTTTTTTTTTGAGAGATGGGGTCTTAGTATGTTGCCTAGGCTGGTCTTGAACTCCTGGCTTTAACAATCCTCCCACCTCAGCCCCCAGAGTGCTGGGATTACAGGTGTAAGCCAGTGCACCCAGGACTGTAGGGTCTTTCAAGGTGAGGCAAGGAGTTTGGAGTTCCTTTGAAATGAATTTGGAGGTGGTTCAAGGAGCTTAGGCAGGATGAGAAATGTAAGCTAATTTATATTTTAAAAAGAATATGGGGTTACTGTGTGAAGAACAGATGGAGGCAGCAAAAGAAGAGGCAAGGAGAGCGGTAAAGAGGCTCCTGTACTGGTCTGCATGAAAGGACAGTGGCTTGTGTTGGGGGGTGAGAGGACGGAGTGGGAACGTAGCTGACTGTGCCCATAGAATCCGCATGGCTGAGTGTGGGGGTGGTTCTCTGCTTGTTCTTATGGTTCACCACTGCAGAGCCCTTTGCTCTGGGAATACAGTTTGAAAATCATTAATTCATAGCATGCAAAAGAGGTTGACTGCAAACTTCAGACATGTAACAATAATTTGACTGAACTGATCACATTACCTAGTGGTTAGACCTGCAGTTCTAAAGCTAAAATTCTAGTTTGTCATATTCAAAAGTTACAAGACAATTTTTGATGATAGAAGTGTATTTTCTGAGGCACAAAATAACTGTTTACCACATGTTTTAGAAATAATTTCTAAATCCTTACTTTCGGCCTCATGATTGACATCTTGTGATTGAAAGTCAAGATTGCGGCAGCAGCATAAACAAGGGAAAAGGCCATCAGGAGGAAAAAAAGAGCAGAGATTGTTGGAGCCAATGATTTAATGGCACAAAGAAAAATAAAACCTAATCATGTTGCTGTGCTTGATCTCATTTTTTTTTTTTTTTTTTTTTTTAAACGCTGCTCCTTCTTTCGATAAACGGTATTTGGAAGGTTAAAACAACGGCTTTGTTTTTTAGGCCTTAGGCAGGGTGTGCTCCTGTATTTAATTTTGCTGCAGTAACGCATGCCCTGATGGCGCGCAGGCTTGATTATTGTAATTCTCTTTTAGTAGGACCTCCAGCAGGGCTTTTCTGTCACTTGCTGCTCATGCAGAATGCAGCGGCACATCTGCTGGCTGATTTGAGAATGGGCAATCACATTACCCCATCTTGTATAATTTGATATGTGTGGGTCACTGAGGACTCCGGCAACGTTTCTTTGTTTCTTTTCCTCTCTCTCTTTATCTCCCTTTAAAAAAGAAGAGAAAAATTACATTTCCTCTGTATCCACGCCTTTCTATTTCCACAATCATTTATCTTTTCTTAGGGAGAATTGTGTGACATTTTACCTACTCCCAAGTCATGTCATTTTAGGCTAAAGATATCTATGCTGTTTGTAACATGAATGACAAGAAAAAAAATATGACAAGATTATGAGGCATTGTTTTAATATAGTTTTAATATATTTTATTTCTACTTAATAAAAGAGGCTTATATGTCTAGAAGGGTGAAAACTATTCTATTCTATTCTATTCTATTCTATTCTATTCTATTCTATTCTATTCTATTCCGTTCCGTTCCGTTCCATTCTATTCCATTCCATTCTTCATTCCATTCTATTTCATTCTTCTGCTCACCAATTTTTAAGCCTGGCAGTGGCCTGCAGGAGAGGGGCAGCCACTCCTGATGTTGCAGCTTTGCCTGGAGTTGGTAATGTGGCTTTTGACCCACATGGTTAGTGAATGCTAAAAAAGCTGTGGATGCAGAAACAGGGAAGTCAGGAATCATGACCCTGCAGGCCCCCCTGGGCCATCGGTAGTTTCTGTTTATTTTTCCGTGAGCATCCTAGTTTAAGATTGTTCAGAATGGTGGGAAATTGGATTTGAAGAAAGATCAGCAATTTGTGTGCACCACTCTGGGTTTCTATCCCATGGGGAAATGCATGACGAGGCATACAGGTAGGGGACATACATGCTGCCTTCAAAGCAGGCATTGGATGTCTGATTCCCTTCTCTGATGTTCTCTTCTCTGATGTTAAGCACATCTCTTAACATCTGATGTTAAGAGATGTCAAGGGCATGAGGGAAAAGGAAGAGGCTAAAAGAGGTGGTAGGCAGCTCAAATAGAGTATTCCACCTGCCTCCGCTACCCCAGGAGACAGAGGTGAGCTGATCCTAGAAAAAGTATCTAAGTGGCTCTGGTCATAACTAACCATTTCTTGGTAATAACCAATCTTTCTTAATGGTCTTCTACAACATTTGCTGCATTTATTTTTTTGATATTCTTAGACATTAGGTCAATACTAGTCTATTCGAAAGACAAGAACAAACTTGAGGAAGAAGAGACCATGTGCAAACTGTAATTGCTATTATTAGACACTGGTGCAATTTACTCAAGGTGATGACTGAAGTGTCCCCAGGATGACATAGTTGGAGGCTGGGGTGAAAACCCTAGCTTTGAGTCACCATTCTAGTTCTCATTAGTGTCTCTGTAGGCAGGTGATTTACATGTCTGCTCCTCACTTTCGTCATGTGTAAAATGTGGATAAGTGTATCATCTTTGAAGTGTTGGTATGAGGATTAAGTGAGACAAGGGTCGTGTAGCTCCTACCAGCGCCATTTTTTGGCTCCTTCAAGGTTAATCTTGAGTTCTGTCTACGTTGGAGAGCACTTCCTGACTAATCACAGTGTGGCACATGTTTACTTTATGTTGCTATGTACTACTAGTTAAGTATGTATCTTATGTTCCTAACTTGTGCAGGTGGTTTCTAATGTCTTTGAGAACACAGCCCATGCCTTGTGTTTTTTTTGGTGTAGGCTATTGACTCTAGTATGGTGAGTTATATATGAGCCACACTTAACAGAGATTGTCCACTGATAACTGGAGTGACTTGCTAACTTTGTAAATTCAGTAGCATCCCAGTGATATTCTTAGGAAGCATTATATGAATCACTGTGGCATGTCTACAGACATTCTCCCAAGGATTCGGCACTTCTCTTTGAGACAGGAACCAGCCTATATACTTGGAGAATTTATCTGTCTCAAGACAGGGTAGCAGAGAGCAGGAAGCCATGGAGAAGAATTTCCCTGGAGCATTTTTCTCAAATACACCACTCTCTTTGGTAGTCTAGGTTCTAACTGTAGCCTGATGATGATGACAATGATGGTGATAACAGTAACAGCAATGATCATGATGATGGCTAGCACTTAAAATCTTAACTACATGCCAGCACTGGGCCAGCATTATCTCATATGATCCTCACAATGACTCATGAGCTGGGAATAACTAGAATCTTTTTTTTTTTTTAAAGAGGCAGAATCTTGCTCTGTCACCCAGGCTGTAGTATAGTGGAATGATCACAGCTCACTGTAATCTTGAAATCCTAGGCTCAAGCGATCCTCCCACCTTGGCCTTCTGAATAGCTGGGACTACAGACGTGTACTACTGTGCCGGGATAATTTTTTTTAATAGATAAGGAAATTGAAGTTCAGAGATACTAAGTTACTGTTAGGGCCACAAATAACTTACTCAAGGTCACAGAACTAGTAGATCTTAGTAGGTATGAAATATGAAGGATAACTCCAATGTTTTGCTTTGGACTCTGACTATAGCATAGAGAAAACTGGAATGTGTGCATACATGCACATGTGCACACATACATACATATACATATATATATATATATAT